>NC_054384.1:85154429-85763179 GCF_017654675.1 Xenopus laevis | reverse complement strand
AAAGTGGGGTGCTCAAATGTACAGAGGAAAGAAAGCATTAAGTTTGATCACATTGGCAATACATAATGATCTGAAAAGGGAGTGAATTGATGCTAAAGTGAAATATGCTGTTGCAGTAGGACTGGTAAAAATACATTGCAGGCTGGGACACATTAGAAAATACCCAGTTGTACAACATTGGAAATACAATGTGCAGTGGGGAAACTTGGGGGAATATACAGAGTACAATGGGTATGGTGGAAAAATACACTAAGGCAGATGTGCAAATGCTGCCTGCAGATATTAGCAGTTTTAAACAAGAGGGACATGATTTTTATAGTTATAAATTATATCTTATATGCCGAAAAGTTATAAAAATTAAAAAAAAGTGGGATGGTTTATAAAAGTTGTAATTGTTTAATATTTTTGGTTTAATATTTATATTTGTAGGGATGTGTAAAATAGCCATCCCCAGTATTATTTAGCAGGCAGTTTCCTATTCCTGCTTTGAGCTATGCCCCTTGTTGTTTCTCACAGTGACCAATAGATGGCATGGTGCTAGAGTATAAAAGCCTCTGAAGCCATGCTTTCAGTGTCCATCTTGTGCTGGCTCTAGCCTGAGCAGGCAGGCATAGCTCGAGTGGAACCTAGACAGATCAGGTCTAGTAAGGATAGGCTACTCACCTTTATAGATCACTCTAACGAACGTTAGCGAAAGTTCGCTAAGAAATGCTCATGCTAATGAATTTACGCTAGTGAATCTTAGCCAGCGTTCGGCAGCTGAGACATAACTTCGCATTTTGATGAATTAGCGTATGCGCTGCAAATTAACATCTGAAGTGGCGTGAAGTGCAGCGAAGCCTTCCGAGGTGAAAATTTGCCCTTTAGTGAATTTCCCCCCCATGTCTAGCTATATGTCAAATTTCAAAATTAAATATAAAAAAATCTGTTAACTTAATTCTGTTGGAGCAGCACTATCAACTGATGCGTTTTGAAAAAAACACGTTTTCCCGCAACAGTATCCCTTATAATGAAGTTAAACCAATAGCACCAACTGCTGGTCATTTTAGGTTAGTGAGGAAAAGAACATGTTGCTTTGCTTAGAACTAACCAGAGAACGTTAAGATGACTTTTCCGACTTCCGACTTCATCACAACACATTTCTTCCCTCCCTAACATCAATTTTTTTTAAGATTATAACCAGTCAGCAAAAATAACTACTTGAGAAAGGGCCTTTGAAGCCCGAAACATGTCGTGTGGACACAAAATAAAAGCCTATTAGCAGTTATTCTGCCTGCTGTATGATTCCCAACCTTTATGATACATTTGATACATATGTGGATGCAGGAGGGTGTATGGATCCATATACCTAAATGAATATGCACTCTCCATTGTGTCTGTTAGAGAGCACCTGCACTTGTGGTTGCTTTAAAAATAACCCCCATTATAAATCATTTCATAAGCATTTTTAATGTGCAGTAAATTCATTGTTAGTAGAATAGTAACTGATATAATGTAAATACACACATTATTTATTTTACCAAGAAAAAAAGACAAAATGAGCAAAAATGCCACATTATGTCAAGAGTACTTTTTTTGTGTTAGCAGTTTTATTCATCATACTATAGCATCTTGTTAACTATAAAACATAGAAGAAATAGAGAATTCTGTCACAGCAATTAGGGTAACTAGGGCACTGGGTATCGCTCTAATGTTCACATGGATCACATCAGCTGTGACGATAGTCACAGTATGTTAATGTGTGCCGTTCAGGCAGCCAGAGGTCCCAGAGGGAGAGAAGACTGTAAAAAAAATTATACATTGCCGCAGGGTGTAAATATTAGATGATTTAACACCTCATATTTTATTCACTATTAGTCTGACAGTTTTTAAGATAATCTGTACATAAGCAGGTATATAAATATATATATATATATATATATATATATATATATATATATATATATATATATATATATATATATATATATATATATATATATAGACAAATACAAGAGTCTAAGACAGAGACATTTTGTGCATACTGCTACCGAAAATGCCTTACCCTTTAAACAAAAGAGGGATTGTTTGTCCATATATTGCAATATATTTAAGATGGCCAACTACGTCAAAGTCATCCCATATCTAGCCAGTCCTACGCTCAATTTTCATCTGATTCATTAAGAATTCTATTGCTTCATTATACATTTTACACAGGGACTAAGTTTTACCTGCAACTTACTAGCTGCTTTCATATATACACATAGTTACATAGATACATAATTAAATTGGGTTGAAAAAAGACAAAGTCCATCAAGTTTAACCCCTCCAAATAAAAACCCAGCATCCATACACACACACCCCTCCCTACTTTTACATAAATTATATATTATTAGTATATATCTATACTAACTATAGAGCTTAGTATCAAAATAGCCTTTGATATTATGTCTGTCCAAGAAAGTTAAAAAGTTAAAAAAACCCTACCCCCTACCCTTCATAGACCCCCCTTCCTCCTCCTCCTCCCAGCCTGTTACCCCGGGCAAATGCCCCTAATATTTTACTTATCCCTCGTTGCAGATTCAGGCATCAAAGTTCATGGGCACCATCTTCAGCCGCTTCGGAAATCTTCGGAATGAGAACGGCGCTTAGGCAATTTTTGTGAGTTTCGGCGCATGCGCAGTTGTCGCGAAACAGAAAATTGCTCCGACAGTGCATGTGCTGTAACACTTAGGCTGGGGGGAGGAGGGAGGGGGTCTATGTAGGGTAGGGGGTAGGGTTTTTTAACTTTAGGGTTGAATTCTCCTTTAAATCATTTTTAAATATAATTATTTCCATTAAATGGACTCTATGGAAGATCTTTATGATAATGGTTCCCATACCTGTCCTATAGTTCACATATGGCTAGTTGGACCCACGCATAAAACCTACTATGCATGTTTTACATATAAAATATATACTTTTTCTCAGATTGAAAAGAAGGTGTAAAGTTACATGTGATACTGTTACAATTAGAAGATGCCTATGTGAAGCCAAGCTTTTGGCAAGAAGTCCCATTGTTGAAAAAAAGATGTGCAGAAGAGCTTACAATTTGCCAAAGAATACATTAATTGGCCTAATGGAGCAACATTTTTTGGACGGATGAAAGCAAGATTGTTCTTTTTTGATCTAGGGGCCACAGACAGTTTGTCAGATGACCCCCAAACACTGAATTCAAGCCACATTACAGACTGAAGCATGGTGGCACAAGCATCATGATATGGTGATGTTTCTCATACTATGGTGTTGGGCCTGTTTATCACATACCAGGGATCATCAATTTCAAAATACTTGAGGAGGTCATGTTGCCTCATGCTGAAGAAGACTATCAATTAGTACTTTATATAAAACAATTTAAGGAAAAAAACACCATAAATATATATATATATATATATATATATATATATATATATATATATATATATATATATATATTTATGAAGGGATAAGCAGAAACCCATAACAACCAGACATTTATTGGTCACCTGCTTAAAAGCAAACATCTTATTGATTGTTATGAGTTACTGCTCCTGGGCAAACTTAGTGCCTTTTATTACATTTCGGGGTTAAGTTAACTCCACATCTGCCTTATTTATACTTAAGGGGGTCACGTTCCTGTAGATATGACCACCCAGGAACTGCATGACCACTGTGACTACTCGAAGTTCTTAGTCTACTTCTATCACTTAATAAGAAAACGATGCACTCCCCCACCCTGTTAGTGCCCCCATCCTCTTCTGTATCTATAGAATATTTATTTTAATTAGATAAATGAGAAATGTATTTTTCTACTATATTAAGGTAATTTTTTCTTCCATTATGTTGTCCTTTATCTTCATTAGACATGTTCACATGGTTCAGTAACTCTTTTTACTCATAAATTGATAATTAAGCTGAACTCTGCAGTCATAATATAGGAGAGAGAGATAAACCCAAGAAGCAGATAGTCTATAATGAGAAGGAACATAGATACACTGCTAATGATTATTCTGCAGGTAAAATGATGACAGCTTACTTGTACCTGGTGTTAATAAGCCTCAGTTCCAAAATTGTCTACTGATCTGCTGACACTGTATCTCTCTTAAATAACCCCAACAGGAACAGTGAGGTGTGTAACTATAGAGGGAGCAGACCTTATGGTGGAGGGTGGGGGGGGGACCACTCTCTGAAAAAACAATTGCACACACGCCGCAAATAATTGTGATAAATCCTTCCACAATGCACATCTGCAGGTTTTGTAAACATATCTTTAATATACAGGCATGGGACTTGTTATCCAGAATGCATGGGACCTGTGTTTTTCTGGATAAGGAACCTTTCTGTAATTTGGATGTCTATACCTTAAGTCAGCTAAAAGTCATTTAAACATTAAATAAACCCAATAGGATTGTTTTGCCTTCAATAAGGACTAATTATATCTTAGTTGAGATCTTAGTTGGGATGCTGTATAATTATTACAGAGAAAAAGGAAAAGTTTGAATTATTTGATTAAAATTGAGTCTATGGGAGGTGACCCTTCTGTAATTTGAAGCTTTATGGATAACTGGTTTCTGGATAACAGACCCTATACCTGTATATAGTTTTTCAAGCTGGCCACCATGGAGATTCAGTAATAAAGCTGCATTTCATACACGATATAACCACACAATTCTGAAAGCAGAGATGGAACAGGAGCTATTACAGCAAGGTAAAATTTCCTAGGGGGGTGGAATAGTTTGGGAATTGGGGGTGAGGTGTGGCTTATCCTGGTGGCTAACCTCATTGAATGAGATCATCTAGAGCAGGTACATAGATGGAGGTTTCATGAAAAAAATAATGATATTCAGTAATTTTTTTTTACTGACAATACTCATTATGCTGAAACCAAATGAAACTGAAACCCCTTCTAATCTGCAAATCACGCTCAAAGAAGAGAATTTTTTTTTTTACAATTTTAAAAAAGTAATTTGAGAGGAAGGGACAACCAGGTGAAAACCAGGAGCTCTGCCTGGAAATGAGGAAGACCTATGTTTTATATAATTGTATAAATCCAGTGTTCCCTTGAGTTGGCTGCATTCCCACTGGTGCACAGAGAGTTCCAGGGAGTATATTTGCATATGGCCAGAATCACTTTACCGGCACTTAATTTTGTGTTTTGTTAAAATAAAACTGGTAGAGTTTTAACCTTTAGAAGTATGGATTGGTTTTAAATCGATTGTGTGGCTCATTGCACAACTGACAATATAATGTACTAGAGTCTGAAGTCTGAGCGGAAAATAGAAACGTACATCAAACTATTGTTCCCATGCCTTGCTGGATCACTTTAAGTACTGACATACAGTTTATTACGGCATTGCCATGTGAACTGAAATGACATGGGACTCTTTCGAAGGTCATTTCTAGTTTTTCTTGTTGTCAGTTAGCTTAAGGCATCCTGATGTTATTAGATTTAGCACTAAGCTGCCAGTCAGTAATCAAGAGCAACACTTCCTATGTACTTTATTCTGGGCCTCCTGGTTATTTCTATTTTTGTCTGTGTTTACAGATTTTGAAGGTTATAAAAAATCTATTTGTAAACCTTGAACACATTTCAGTATATTTATTTGTGCACTCTACTGATATGTTATCTGGAAATTAATTAAATAATCTGAAATATTATTGGTTTCTAAACAGTAAAATACCATATAGTTTATATTAACATATTGGGGTCAAGTCATTTAAGAAAGGTAGTGCAAAAAAATGATGTTTTCTTTTAGCACTTTGCACACGGCCTTGTTTCTTTGTAGAATTGCTGCAGATCTTTACACTTTAGTTTGGAGTGAAGGTCTGCAACTTCCCCCACAAATACAACACTGCTTTAATTCATCAGCACTGTATTCGGGAATAATGGGATGGGGGCACATAGTCATCTCTCACCACCTACCCTTCCCTTAATTTGCCAGGTCAGACTTCTTCTCATTACGACAAAATCTCTGACAAAGTTCTCTATAATGCTCAATATTCAATAAACTGCAGTTGTAGCTTTCTGGGCTCAAAGAAAGCAGGCTAACCTTCCAACCACTTCCGTTTCAGACCTAGCTTCAGAATTCAGAATGATTTCCTCTAGGTAGATCTTTGTTCTTTGAAGCAGCTCCTGTGGTAGGTATTCCTTTCAAGATTTTCTATTATAGGACAAATGTGTTGATGGCCCAAAAAAACAGACCTTCTTTGGGATTTTGGCCTATCTTGATGGCCCGTAGGCTACAGAAATAAATATGTTCTTTGCTGCCCAGGATTTAAGCCAAAGTCCTCTCCTACAGAGTCCACTGTCCTTGATTGCAGACTCGTCCACTGGAATCATGGTTATTTTTGCATGTCTGGATATTGGATTATCCACTTTCATTGGGTCTTCCAATCTCTTGGGCTCAAAAGAAAACATGGTTAAAATCTTTTTATGAGTTCAGGTTTGTTCATTTGAGTCTCCCTCTTTTTTACGTAAATGATACGTAAATACTGTAGGTGAACTGTAAAAATGAGAGTTTTCTTGGTTGATGTGAATAAAAGCTCATCTTTCTCATTGTTAGTTGGTAAAGAGGAAAAGATGAGTCATTGTGTGGGTTTATAACGTTTCTGACATCTATTTAAACAAGGATTTGTCTCAATAGGAAATAGAATATTCTTCTCTCTGTTTTGCAGGGTCAGAAGCAAAGCAACAATGGCATGATTCTTGTTTTGACTCAGAGTTTAAATCTCTCAATAATATACCTGTACTTAATCCCAGATTATTTGAATTAATCAAATATTTTGTATAGCATGCTTTTGAACCAATTCTACACATAAATAAGGCAGTGGGCAAAATGCAAAAAAAAGGCATCCATTTTTTGCACGTTATCCTACCTATAATTGACCCTTAATAGGTTCTGAAATGCTCTGCTGATGGCTGATTTTGTTAATGCCTTTAAAAGTGGCTTGGATTATTTCTTGGACAAACATTAGTTTGTATACAAAAATTTGTATATATATATATATATATATATTGACAACTAGACCTGTAGGGGTACCTGGGTCAGTGTCTTGGGGCCGCTTTCCACAGTCTTTTAGGGTAAAAACAGTCACAGTAGTCGCTCCTCTTAAAGGCAAGTGCCTGCAGTTTATTCTGTTACACAGTCTTTAGTAACAAGCAAAACAAAACAAGGAAAAATAAACCCTTGCACCAGAGCGCTGGCTAAACACAGTTGGCAGCCTAACTACAGTTGGGTGGCTTGCCCAACACCAACTTAAAACAAAAGAATCAAAATATAACACAAAAGTTTGGTAATCAGTACCTTCCTTGTGCAGTGCAGCTTCTGCTCTCTCTCTCACTCTCAGGTGGGAGGGGTCCCCCCTCCCAAGGTCAGTCAGGTACTTTAGCTGCAGCAATTACCTTGCAGCTTTGGTCTGTATTAATTAATCCATGTTCCAGGTTGTTGTATTATATAACACCCTGGGAGAAACATATCGCCCATCTATAACTAACCCAGCTGCTTTGTTACAATATATTGGTAAATATAATTTACAGGTATGTGAGTGTATGGAGGGGTCAGAGTGTATGTGCACTGGGTTTCATTTGGAGGGGTTGAACTTGATAGACTTTGGCCTTTTTTCAATCCAACTAAACAATGTAACTTTTTTTAAACTTTTGGTCTCTTTAACTTTGTTAAAATCCTTAGGCAAAGATTAGTAATACAGTGAAGACATCAATCAAGCTCAAAAGAGTGTAAAAACTGTGAAAGACTTTAGACCTAATTTATAAAGACAAACCAGCTGGCAAAGTTAAAAAAAAAAAAAAAGCTGCAATCAGCTATTTCTGTACACGTTGCCTGCTGCATTTATCTGTCTGCAAATTGCCACAGGCCTGGAGCAGGGTGGCCACAAGTGCATGCAGAATAATCTCTTGCATAAGATATCTTTGCAGCCTAGTGGACTAACACTGTAGCCTGGTAGCACACATCTGCAGGAACTTCAGCCCAAAATATCCTATTTGGATAAGATCTAAATAAAAAAATGCCATTAAATAGGAAAAACCCATTGTAAGGAATAAACCCTTCTATTCTCCATGCCAACAAAAAAGTCTTGGACATATGAGGCTGGCATATTGCTATGACGTCACTCAAGCTTGATGGCACTGGAATGAAACAGAGCAGCAGGTTTCCAAAGGGGAGTAAAGGGAGCAGATCATCTGGCTGACGCACCCCTTGGGTGATCATGGGTCCTGTAGACTAAAATGGCTAGTTCTTCAGATATAGACTGAATCTATTACTGATAAAAAACACTGATTGGTTGCGGGCACAGGGGGAAGTTGCACTAGGTTATATTCTGTCCTACTAGGGGAGAAACAGATTAACACTTTGGGGTGCAACCTGAAAGTTGCAAAGAAAACAAAAGTTCTGCTCTCTACATGCAAAAGGGGGTGTATCTAATACCATTGAAGGGTGGAAGGCACATAATGGCATCCATACAAAACATAACTACAGAGAGACTGGATGGCAGATATTAAGTTTTAATATATTCAACAGTGTGTTTTATTTAATAGAGCTGGGCACATTTCTGCATTGCTGTAGAAGAAATCTTTCATTCTCAATATACTGGCTCAAAAATAGCTTATTTGCTTCACAACTGATGTCCCATCTTGTTAAAATGTGTGGGTTGTATCTTTAAGCAAAGTATTGAGTCTATTAGTAGGATATCCTCAAGTGAACAGTGTATTGACAAATTATTCTTCAAACGTGTGTCAGCCTCTAAAATAAACATTTGTGCTCCCCAAGCACATTAGGTAAGCAACTTAACTCTGCTTATTTTAAACCACAGCATACATTTTTCATGCTATGGCTGTCAAACAGGAGAATCTTTCTGCAGTCTAAGTGTTGTAAGTATTATCTGTACTAGAGGCTTCTGTTTCTGCTGATTTCAGAAATGTCATCTCAGGCAGCTGTCATGGGCTACACACATCAAAAGCTCATTTGTACTTTCCCAATGCCAAACTATATTATTTTGCACAGTTAACCAGATCAGTTGCACATGTACAGTGGTTGCCACCTATTACCCAAGATGGCTTTGTGATGGTCATGAATGCTGAATGAACCCCCCCCCATTCATTAAAGTTGTGTCAAAAGGCACTCTTCGTACCTTCGTATAGTCATGCTTGGCATTACCCATTCCTTCCTGCCTCCTGTATTAGGCAGTAGCTCCAGTGACAAAAGTCACAGTGCACTTGTGTCTAAAGAATCAGGCACACTTGTCATTTCAAATACTGGAAATTACATTAACCGGACTTTGAAAACTTTTCTTGGAACTGAATCTGATTAACATTGCAATTGTTTCAATAATGCTAGAATTCTGGGAAAAAATGCTTCATAGTGAAAAAAACAAAATTGCAATTCAACAAGGTGCTCAAGGAAGAAAATATATAACATATTGGCCACAGTGTGCCATGGATAATATTGAAATACAGGATCGCGACAGCACCCTCTTTCCACAGTTTTTATCCAGATATGGGTATGATTTTTCTTAATCTCAATCTATCTGTCCAGAAATGTTCTTAATTTTTTTGTAACTAATTTATGTGCATCTCTAAGATGCATTTATAATGCACTGCGCTGTGGTGAGCACAACATTAGTTTGTTTATTGATGCTATTTATTAAAGGGACTTGCACCAAAACACACCCTTTCTACATCAACATAGTTATGCTGAGCACTAAAGTTTTCCTACTGATACTTGGTACTTTGCACTTACCACCACCACCACCAACACCACCACCACCCCTGAATGTTGCAGCAATTCCACAATTCTCACAGCTCATTGCATCAATAGCTGTAGCGGGATTGCACACTAATGTTGCAAAACCTTGGCTTTGCATACTGCACTGCATTTGTAAACAAAGTTTATAATGTTTTCAATTCCTTTCCCACTGTTGGAATGCAACCTTATAAGTGTCATATACATTATATTGATGGTATTATTAGGTTGTTCCTTTTTGTTCCTATATGTCTCCAGTGGGAAAACAGAAGAGGAAATCAAGACATTCTATTTGGGCTATTTGTGACCAGCCTCTGCCAGAAGATGCTACTGGATCCTTATGTGCTGGTTGCTCACATGAGTCTGTGGGTGCTCCTTCTAATAATCCAGAAGACTTGATTGTCCGGTTTAAGGGCATGCTGTCAAAGGGCTTTGAAAAACTAAAGTGTTCAGCTCATCCAGGCCCTTCCTCCAGTGTGTCAAGTTACCTAGGGGTACCGAAGTTTCATCTGACTCTGATAAGTCGTTTTCTTCTGCATCTACTTTTTCTTCCTCTCCGCAAGTGAAGGCTAAGGAAGAATTTTTTTCTTTTACCGGGGGAGAAAATTCATAAATAAATTAAGGAAACCACAAAGGTGATTGGAGTTGAGTTCTTCCCCCTTCTGGCAAAGAAAAACAGTATCTCTTATTATTTTCAGAGAAAAAGACTGCTGAAGTTCCTATACACCCATCTATAAAGCAACTGACGGAGATGGAATGGCAATATCCAGGGAAGAAGCCTGATGCACAAGAGCTTCAGAAATGGGAGGATCATCCGAAGGTGGATATTTCGGTAGGCCATCTGTCTAGATGGACCACTGATCCAATGGATCCCAGAGCAGAATGTGTTTTGAAAAGATTTTATATCACAGGTTCTGTAGGACTTCTCTAATGTCTGTGTCTGTTTCCAGATTATTGAAGTTTTTTCTGAATTCTTTGGAGGAAGAAATTGATTCAGGGTCTTCAAGGGATGATCTGTTGGGTATACTTTATCCCATCAAGTTCACATTTTCTCTGTGATGTTGCTATCGATTCGGTAAAGTTGGGGGGCAAAATGATGGCTTTACTACTGCTGGGAGAAGAGCTCTCTGGCTAAAGGCATGGTTGGCTGATTCTGCCTCCAAGAACTTCCTTTTTCTTTGCCATTTGAACCCGCTGGATAAGCTTATTGACAGCCTTGCCACATGGAAGGGTAAGACCCTAAGGTTTAGAAGTCTCCCGCAATAAGACCTGGTGGCATCTGAGAAGCGGAGGGCTCCACCTAAAGCCAAAGGCAGCTGCTAAAAGCAGAAGAGACCGAAACAGAGGAGTTAGTTCTGGGTTAGGGATACTGTATGTTATACCTGTGCTGTGCACCATGTAGGCAGTCATGTGCAATTCACCAGAGCAGGCAGAACCAGTGCATTTGTTTTAGTGCAAGTTGTAAGGAGCATGTATAGGTGAAAGCACAATTTTGTACTTTGCACTTGGTGCTTGCGTTTATTAATGAACCCTCAGGAATAAATGATAAAAATAAAAATGTTATTATAGTATGTTTTTGCTTGCTTTCTTCACTATTTATTCTTCTGGTTGCCACAAAAATCCTCACTACGTAGGTCTTTTGAGCATCCATATTGACATTGGAACATGCATGAAAGCAGGTTTATTTGTGCAATGAGTCTGGAGAGTATCTGCCAACAAATATTATACATGAAAATACTGAACAGACAGATATAAGTATAAAAGTATAACTAATTTAACTTTATCTTTCATAGTTGTTACACTTTTAAGACAGATGAGAACAAACAAGGAGAAGGTCCTTGGTATGGATTGAACCATCCAACCCTTGCTTTTTTTATTCTTTGACTTCCATTCCTGTAATTGCTTGATGTACCCTCTATATACATACTAACCACACAATAAAGCAAATGGCAGCAGCACTCATGTTCTTTATCATAAATTAATATGTCAGAAATGCTTTGCAGGTTCCCAAGAGCAAGCATTTAACTGAGCTCAGTCAAGGCCAAATCAACAAACACAAGCCAAGTAGACAAATACAGAAATTACTTTGAGCTGGATTGATGTATTTTGAATATAGAAGTCTTTTTCAATCTGACTGGCATGACATGTTTTTATTGCTTTAGCCTTGACTGTGTGTGTGTGTGTGTGTGTGTGTATATATATATATATTTATAACCAGCAAAGAGCCAGCACTCTTGAATAAAGTGTTTGTTTGCCTGGGTATACTATCTCCATCCATCCAAAGAAAATCAGCACTCTCAGGGCTTAAAAATATGAGCTATAGCAGTTTTTGAGAACGGCCCTGGATAGGGCCGAAACGTTAGTCCTTTGCTGTGTTATTTTCAATAAAACCCTTTTCATATTTTTAAGCCCTGAGAGTGCTGATCTTCTTTGTGTATATATATATATATATATATATATATATATATATATATATATATATATATATATATATATATATATATATATATATATATATATATATATATGGGACATGTTCAGTGTCGACCTGGGGGCCCAAGGCCCACATGTCCTGCATCCTTAGGGGCCCTCACAGTATCCCATGGGCCCCCCAGCAGCAGAGCCCTTCTCCCCCCCATCGCAGCTACAACCTGCACCCCACCCCACATATGAGGGTGCACTTACCTTTTCCTGCGCCTCATGGGGGGGTCAGGGAGGGAGGTAAGCAGCAGCAGTGCAGGGAGTGGGTCTGAGTTTGTTCCTGGTGTCCCAGTGGCCCAGTCTGACCCTGGACCTATTATCCAGAGTGCTTGGGACCTGGGGTTTTTCAGATAACAGATCTTTCTGTAATTAGGATCTTCATAACTTCAACCAGGTAGATACTTATTAAAACATTTAATAAACCTAATAGGCTGGTTTTGCCTCCAATAAGGATTGCTTATATCTTAGTTTGGATCACGTACAAGGTGCTGTTTTATTATTACAGAGAAAAAGGAAATCATTTTTAAAAATGTGGATTATTTGGATAAAAAGGAGTCTATGAGAGTTGACCATGCCTAATTCAGAGCTTTGTGGATAATGGGTTTCCGGATAACAGGTCCCATACCTATATAGATATTTACTGAATGAAGGAAAGGGCCTTACTCCTTTCCCTGACAAGAATCTAAATTGATTAGTCCCAGCTACAGCATATTCTGTATGTTGGCTTATATATACTCATATAAAGAAAGGCCTTGCCAAACCATATCCTTAGAAATTTTCTTCATATGAACAGGAAAATCCCAGTGGTGTATTTAAAATAGCCTACCTAAACAAAGGTGCCCCACAATGGGCCTTTACAGACTCCTCGTAAGATAAGGCATATCTGAACCCCAAGTTAAGTATACTTCTATCTAGAATGTTTCACTAGTATCCTGTAGGTCTATATCTTAGAAAGCTGGGACTGTGCCCAATAGTGTCATGTCTTTTATTACCAAGGTTATAACATTTCATTAACACTGCAACAACTCATATTTAAGACTGATATCGCTGCTTATTTTGTGTTTGCCCTCATCTCCAAAAACTGCTATAGCATACAAATCAATTAGTGCCCAGAATTTTATACAATAATTGGTTAATTCCTGTTCTAGAGAAAGAACTACACTGACTCAGGTAGATAGTCACCTACATGACCTGGTGCTAAAAGGAAACAAACAGTATAACAATAATTGTACAGTCCACACTACACAATGGGCCAGATTTAACTCTATGAAAAAAAAATGATTTTATGGTTTATCACATGAAAACTTACTGGCGAGATTCAATTTAAGGGAAAAAGAAACGTTTTCTTAATTCAGTTCCATTTTTTTTGCCTATAGACAATAGAGTTTTGAAGTGATTAACAGATAGGGATGTAGCGAACTGTTCGCCGGCGAACTTGTTCGCGCGAACTTCGACCGTTCGCGTCCGCCGAATGTTCGCGAACGTCGCGCGACGTTCGCATTTTGCGTTCGCGTTCGATTCGAATACAAATCGTTCGACCATTCGACCATTCGAATTCCTTCGACCGCTAAAAATCGAATGATTTCCATTCGTTCGAACGATTGTAAGCATTCGATCGAATGAAAAGCATTTGATCGAATGCTTCGATCGTTCGGTTCGAATGAAAATCGTTCGATCGAACTATTAAAATCCTTCGATCGTTCGAATCGAACGATTTTAGCGGGTGTTCGAAGTTCGCGAACTGTTCGCGAATGTTCGCATTTTTTGCCGGTGTTCGCGAACGGCGTTCGCGAACACCAAATCGGCAGTTCGCTACATCCCTATTAACAGAGAGATAAGTTTTTTTTCTCATTGAATTGAAAAGATCACACATACACAATCAAATTTTCATGAGGCAAGTATAGTAGCTGTTGTATTGCACAGGATAGTATAGGTATAGAATATAGAAGAATAGTGTATAGAATCTATTTCCTTGTCAAGAAAGTTCTGAAATAATCTGTAACTATAGTGTCCCTATTTAAACAAATATTTATAGTTCCTGATGATTAACTAATTTGATTTCCCCCCCTAAAAATAAGGCAAACAGGAACCACTCCTCATTTAAAAAAAAACACATGCACAAAATAGTATACCAAGTAGTGTACCATTCGTCAGGATTTTTATTCATACACCTACAGTACTTGTATTCAGAGTGATGCCTGCACTTATCCTATTATCTAGTTACATTGGGGACCAAGGTTCAGCCACTGGGATCTGGTGAAATAAAAAAAAGTCAAAACACAGAAAAGAGAGATTAAACGCTAGAAATAATGCGGAACAATAAATAATGCAGAGAGCAGGGCCACAGTAGAAATAGAAATTGAATAAATAACGTAACAATTACCAATAAAAGATAAAAATGAAGCCTGCAGAGCCATGGTAGAGTTGAAAAATTGAAAATTATAAAAAAAATTGCCACAAAAAATAGGCTGTTAGCATTGTATATATCTAATCTTAATTATCAGTACTGACAACACAAAATGTATTACACCAGTACTGATTAGCTCCAAGACTCACATTCATGATACACTGGTTAGTGCATATGAAAAATATGCATTTCATTATTTTGTTATATAATAAATCTATTGGAGATTTGAATACAGTATACTATTAGAAAATGTTCCGCCAATTTGAATTATGATTTAACCTTGATGGAAGAGCTGTCAGGATTCCAGCATTTGAACCAGAACTAGTTCTGAAACAGTTGGAGCAATGACAATTGGCTCTTACAGCTGATGGAATGCCGCATGTTCATTATAGCCATTAACCTCAATTTAGCTTGATGAAAATATGGAAAACAAACACATCTTGGAATGCAATATAATGTTATTCATGTCACCCTCCAACCGATATAACTAAACCTGTTCAATAGACCTGCAGCCTCCAGTAGACTTATTTATAAACAAAAGTACAAAATTAAAGCACTAGTTTGGATGCAAAATTGAGAGTGCCTTGATCCTGTTTACAAAAGGTGCATACATGCTCTTAACAAAATGCAGCTACTTGTAGGGAGCATCGGTGCAACTGTCCAGCTTTCTCTGATGAATAGAGAGCAAATGCACATATGGGGCAGATTTACTAAAGGGCGAAGTGACAATTTGCCAGCGTTACCGCTTTCAGGCACTTCACCGATTTACAAAGGAGCACAGGTGTAACTTCGATAGCGAAAGAGACAGATGCTAGCGGTCATTCACACTCTATCGCCAGGCGAATATTTGAACTGGCAAATGGACGTTACTCCGCAAATTCACTAAGATGCCGATTTTACTGAACGTTACAACTTTCGCCAGACTTGCCATCACCAGCTCAGACCAGGCAAAGTGCAATGGAGTGCATAGATCTTCCTCAATCTTCTGTTACTTACATCGTATTTTTAGTGTAAGTAGTTTCTAAGTCCCAAAAAATGCTGGCGTCTTTTCCTTTTTTCAGAGTGACAGTCTGCAAAAGTCCTTAAAATTTTTTTTAGGGTAACCCCCATACATTTTCTAACATATGGAACATAAACTATACAGTGGGCTCATGTGTAGGGCAATATAACAACTCTATTTTCTTTATTAAGGTTCCATAGACTTGTGTAATGTAATGTATTTGCTGCAACATATACGTAATTTTATAATTTCCCACCGTATGTAAATTAGCCTGAGCGAAGACCTCTAACGAAGTTGCGCAAAGAATAATTGAAAGCTAGAGCATCTTTACTTTGATTGCCGAAGTAACACTAGAGAAAATTCACCAGCGTTCGATGCCTTGGACACAACTTCGAAAAACTCGGCTTCTACTCAAGTATATACGGTATGTCAATAGGCGTAGTTGATTTGTCATCAGTCAGAAGATCAGATGCTGAAGATAATGTTGTGCGCTGGAAGTTATGTTGTTCCAACACAAATAATGGGGAAAAAGAATACACTGTAACTTGACAATTAATGATTTTTGATTTGGACACTATTTGCATCTGTATTGTGCACAACCTAGAGGATCCCCGAAAGAACACTGTATCAATCAAGAACACTTGGAGATCAATCATTTGTGTTACTGCAACAATCTAAAACTAACCATTCGGATTTAAATTGTGGGATTAAAGTAGGAAAAATAACAAATCAGACAATGTTCTGGCCTAATCGACAGCAATTGTATGAAAGTTACAGTTTGTCCCGGGAAATAGTAATGAGAATCACAGTACATGTACAGATATTATTATAATCAGACAGAAATTTACTAACCTATCTGATCGACTTAATGACCAAGGCCATGGTCATGCAGAGAAACAAAGCCACAAAGTTCTAGTAATGTTCAGCTTCAACTGCAAAAGGTAAAGACTATTAGCTGCTATTATGTCCTGCTGGAAAAAAACATTGTCCCGGTATGAGTGACAGGGACTGAAATCAGCTAGGGCTTTTATGGCAAATGAGCACAGCAGCAATTCAATTTAAAAGTCAGAAGTTGCTGAAAAAACTGATCACTTATCAAATCTACTTGTCTTGTCTGTAATGGTGACATATTTCTTATTATGTTCTTGTAAGGTTATTGTTTTAACATATATAAAACAATGGTCTAAGGTATGTGCAAGATGGAAAGTAACATTCAATATCACTAGTGCAGAGAACACAATTATAAAAAAATAGAATGCAGTGAAATCGGGAACAATAATTTATTTATCTTTCTTTAATCTTTGTCCTTTTTAACAAAGTACAATATTTTTGCTGTATTGAAATGCAACAAATTCACATTTCTTGTTACTGCAAAGCTAATGATATACTGAAGTATTCCTTCCTTTCCCCTCAACAACTCTCTTGAAATAAAGTATTTAAATTGCATGCAAAATGCACTACTTTAAATTTAATCTGCTACATGGATCACCAAACATGAAATTAGCTTAGGTCATACTTTAAACAGAAGTCGGTTTGTATGGATTTGAATGCTGTAAACAGTTATCTCTATTTTTAAAACAAAGAGGCATGCACCATCCACCAATACTAAAACCCTAATTGACCAAATACAAAAAGGTGCAGACAGCAAGGGCAGTGAGTTAAATCTAATGCAATGGTATTAGGAAATAAAATAAATAATCACTGCATGCTTAAGAGCAACTAATGGAGACTATTTCCTTCCAATATAATGTTTTATAAAAATGTACCCCCAATTACAGGTATGGGACCTGTTATCCAGAATGCTCGGGACCTGGGGCTTTCTGGATAATGGATCTTTCTGTAATTTGGATCTTCAGACCTTAAGCCTACTAGAAAATCATGTAAACATTAAATAAACCCAAAAGGCTGGTTTTGCTTCCAATAAGGATTAATTATATCTTAGTTTGGCTCAAGTACAAGGTCCTGTTTTATTATTACAGGAAAAAGGAAATAATTTTTAAAAAATTGGATTATTTGGATAAAATGGAGTCTAAGCGAGACAGCCATTTTGTAATAAAGAGCTTTCTGGATAACGGGTTTCGGAATAACAGATCCCATGCCTGTATACATTTTTAAGAGAGTGGAATGAGCACTACCTGCATATGTATCTGACTAAGCTCATTATATAAAGTGATTTTAAAAAGAAAGTTATGGATCAAGGTATACAGTATATAAAGTATTAGTTGCAACAGCCAGCGGTGTAACAACTTGGCACTGGCCCCCCGGCAAGATAGTACCAGTGCTCTGCAAGAAATCTGGGCACCTCTTCTCCTCAGCCCCCTCGTGTGCATGCACGCCTGCCCAAAGGAAACAGGTGCGCACATTTTCTTTAGGTAGGGTGACTATAGAGGCAGCTGACCGCCGCCCCCCCCAGCAACCAAGGGGTTTGCTGCTGATATTAAGAAATTTATCAACTTATATACTTTTACTGAGTTGCTTCTGGGAAACAGGAGAAGGGAAGTGGACATTTTCAAAAGGAGTCAATCATTAAAAAAAGTTAATTACCCCCAAATATTTCTAACGCTTGCTGCTATGTCTAAGTATGCCCTGCAAATGCACAAGCTATCTATTGTGATCACTTCATTGCCCTGTAAGTATGTAACAACTTACCATATTGCCATCATTTGATCTGAGTCTGTCCAGTGAAAGAGCTGGATAAAAACCTCATTTGACCTGTAGCACTTTACTTTGCTATCAGTAACAGATATATTCTGTATTTATGGTGTTTAACGGTACTAGATCATTGCTGTGCAAGTTGGTAAACAAAGTTTATCTCAACTACTAAAAAGCCAAGGGTTATCTAACAGTATTAATATAAAGGGTAAGACACAAACAATAAAAATAACCCGAAATTCCATAATTTATAACACTGCCGTTTGTAGACTCTCCGTTTTGGTTGTGTGAGCATTAGACCTATTTTTCACTTTGCTGAAATTCTTTCAGGATCCTGCTATAAATCTAAATAACTAAAGACAACACCATTTGCAAGGATGTGCCTCAGGTAACAATATTGTTTCTCCCAGTTATAAGGACCATCATTTCTTATACTTCAGTGTAAATGGAAATGTTGCAGAAAATTATTTCTTTCAGATTTATCTGTGAGGGCTGCATTTTGACTGTTTGCAATTATGCATCGTTATTTCAGATATTTAATCCTGTACATTTCTATTCAGATCTAGTGTTAAAAAGATTAAAAAGTCAAGAGCATCAGTCGGTGTGATTTGTGTTAACACAGAGAAAGGCTGCTCTCTTTGTCAACAACATCACAAACATCACAGTGTGACTTGTCTGACAAAGCAATTCATTTAATGGGGGTGAAGAACATCAACGTGAGAAATTGTCAACTCCTTTTCACATTTCTGCCATTTGTTTTACTTACAGTCTATGTTTTTGTATCCTTCTATACCTGACAACATCAATTTGATGTCAGAGCCATAAAGGAAGATACACAGAAACACTAAGGCTAAGGCCACACTAGGCGATAGCGCCGCGATTTGACTCGCGGCGACTTTTCGCCGCGACTTTTAATCCGCAATCGCTGGGAGGCGATTTCGAGCGACAATAGAAAAAGATGCCGCGTGTGTTTTTACGCTGGCGATTTGTCGCGATTCCCCATAGACGCCAGCGCAAAAGTTTCCCCAGCGATTGCGGATTAAAAGTCGCGGCGAAAAGTCGCCGCGAGTCAAATCGCGGCGCTATCGCCTAGTGTGGCCTTAGCCTTAGCAGAGTGACACCAAAGAACCAGCCATTATCTTCTGTAGCCACTTAGCTCATTGAAGGGTCTAGAAAAGAAATGATGAGAAGCAGATTTGCACATGTGCATCTATATTTGTGGAACACTAATGGGCATTTTAATGGCATGCCATGTCAATAAAATGAAACGTACCTGTAAATATAAAAATATAAAAATTTTGTCATATGTGTGGGGTAAAACTCTTGGACGAAGTGGCGTTAGCTTGAAGAAAGCTGCATGAAAAGTTGCATTGATTGCTACCATTTTCATAATTTATTTGTCACCTAAATCTGTCCCATTGAATGAACGTCTTAAGGTGGCTATACGCAGGGCGATATCACCAAATGAGCGGATCTTTCCCTGATAAGCCCACATTGAGGTGGGCAATATTGGGCTGATCTTACTGTGAGCCCTAGGGCCCATCGATCGGATCACAATGGAGGCCATACTGCCGGTCAGGTCGCAGGACCACATCTATGAACAGATGCGACCACAATCCAACGGGATTTTTTACTGCGCCCGATTTGCATCAGCCAGATATCGATTGGGGATGTCCGTCGGATGGCCCCACACACGGGCCAATAAGCTGCTGACTTGGTCTGTCAACAGTTTTTATCAGCCCATGTATGGGGGGCCTTTACTCTAGGTTTTGGTGGTGTAAAAAAAAATCTGTATATTACTGTTAGTCTAGCATGAAAGGAAATGCTTATCTATAAATACCACAATAAACTGTTTGTAATGGATTATTTACACTATCACAAGATATGGTGTTAAAGGAGACATTGTGTAAAAACAAGAATCTGCCAGAGCATTTTACTTCTCTAACTATAACTATGTGCTTAAAAATATGTTTTTGGCTTATTTATAGCAACATTTCCTGAAACCTGTCTTTTCCTGTGTGACTGCAGGCCTGTGATTGGCTATCCCCCTCCTACTAAGCTTCTGGCTTCCATTAGGAAACACCATCCCCTCATGTGAAACATGGACAGGGACTGTAGCAGATCTATAGGGAGCTCATATAAAGGAGGCATTTTGATGAATATAAATTTTTAGCCCCAAGTAAAACCAGCACTATGGGGCAAATTCACTAACCTCCGAAAATTCCCAACGATGGCTTTGCTCACAGAGCAACACTATGCCAGGCATAGATTCACCAGGACAACAGTAATTCACTAAAATCCGAAGTTGCGTCCAGGGCACCAAACGCTGGCGAAGTTGTGCTAGCGTTACAGCGCCAAGCGAAACAAAGTTGCGCTAGCTTTGGCTTATTTGCATACAGCGGGAAGTTAAAGTTCAATGGACTTATATCTTGCAGCAAATACATTACAATACACAAGCCCGGGAAACCTTAATAAAAGAAAATAGAGTTGTTATATTGCCCTACACATGAGCCCAGTGTATAGTTTATGTGCCATATGTTAGGAAATGTAGGAGCAAAGCCAGTTACCCCCAAAAAAACTTACGCTTTTTTTTTTTTGGGTCTTAGAAAATTTTTCAACTATTTTTTTAGGAACTCCTATCTAATCTATTGCAATTTGCCTGGTCTGAGGTGGCGAAGGCAATTCTGGAAGAGGTAACATTCTGTAAAATCCGCATCTTAGTGAATTTGCGTAGTTATGTCCATTCCCCAGAGCGAAATTCGCCAGGCGTTAGGGAGCGAAGTACCGCTAGAGTCTATCTCCTTCGCTAGCCAATTTTCTCCAGTGTTAGTCACTTCACCCTTTAGTAAATTTGCCCCTATGTATTATTCATTATTGCCTACAAAATAAAGGTGTTTTTTCTTTACATATTCTACATCTCTCCTTTAAATCATGCATAAGGAGAAATACAGTGTAAAAATGGATGCACATTTATAATTCGCAAAGGGGCAATGCTATGTTAAAATGGTGGGAAATGGGTTCAATAACGATAATTATTTACTAATGATACCTGTTTCAGTTACTAGATGACAGTGTGGAACAGAGATTAATAGTTGTTGTCCCAGACTGCTTTGGGCAATTTTGGGATAATTAATGGTACCAATGACCCTTAGAACAGCTTCCTTAGAGAAGTGGCAAGGTGACAACCATTTTTAGCAGCACTGCTTGTTTTAGCAGCAAATGCCTGGTGGCATTTTACAGAGTGTGTGTTGTGAACCCAGAACATGTCTTTCTAATTTAATGCTAACACTGAGTTTATCAAAAGATTCTTACAGTACAGAAAAGTTGCAAATAGTGTATTTGGCTTGCAGAATACATAACAGCATCCAGTGGCAAGTTGCATATTAATCTTACAAACCAAGCTTTGGCTGTTTGTTACAGGAAATATTCTTAGAGCCATGTTGAGTGCAGGGGCCACTCACCCTTCTCTGTATCTTGTTGCTGTTTAGGAAGGCTGGTAATAAATAAAGTTGCTAGTGTCCTTGGGAATACCTCCCCACCACACTGTAGTGTTCTAAATCCATTATCATTCTATCGACCCACTCCTAATTTGGATGTTAGATTAAGAGTTTATTTATTTTAAACATTTCAAGCCAAAAAAATGCTTGCTTGGAATATGTAAACGAGCTTCTAATACTTCTTAGTGCCGGTATCTGAACTGTATTGTGACACAACTATCTATCTATCTATCTATCTATCTATCTATCTATCTATCTATCTATCTATCTATCTATCTATCTATCTATTATCTATCTATCTATTTATCTATCTATCTATCTATCTATCTATCTATTATCTATCTATCTATCTATCTATCTATCTATCTATCTATCTATCTATCTATCTATCTATCTATCTATCCATCCATCCATCCATCCATCCATCCATCCATCCATCCATCCATCCATCCATCCATCCATCCATCCATCCATCCATCCATCCATCCATCTATCTATCTATCTATCTATCTATCTATATATATATATAGGAATATAGTTAGGAGCACTCACGGGTATTGTGAAAAAAAGACTTTTATTGGAGTATTACAGTCTACCCCACATCAACGCGTTTCGGTTCTCTCTGAACCGTCGTCAGGATGACGTCAGAGAGAACCGAAATGCGTTGATGTGGGGTAGACTGTAATACTCCAATAAAAGTCTTTTTTTCACAATACCCGTGAGTGCTCCTAACTATATTCCTATGCTCTCTTCCGAAGAAGCACCCGGGATTTGACTAATTGATGGTGAGTGCCGGTTCAACAATATGACTATATATATATATATATATATATATATATATATATAAATATATACAGTCTGTTGAGTGAGCGCACTCTTACCGGATTTCAAACGAGGTGGGTGCGTTGGTCAAAGTATTCTTGTACACAGTAGTAAAAGGACCCGCACTCCAAGTTTTATGTGAAAAAAGTGCTGAATTTTATTCACACATGCATATCCAACGTTTCGGTCCTTGAGAAAGGTCCCAGTGTGGACCGAAACGTTGGATATGCATGTGTGAATAAAATTCAGCACTTTTTTCACATAAAACTTGGAGTGCGGGTCCTTTTACTACTGTGTACAAGAATACTTTGACCAACGCACCCACCTCGTTTGAAATCCGGTAAGAGTGCGCTCACTCAACAGACTCAACAGTGCGGGTCCTTTTACTACTGTATATAAATATATATATATATAGAGAGAGAGAGAGAGAGAGAGAGAGAGAGAGAGAGAGAGAGAGAGAGAGAGAGAGAGAGAGAGAGAGATGTTTTATTTTTTAGTTCCTGAAGACGGCTCAAGTAGTGGAGCCGAAACATTGAGAATAAAATCTTTTTTGTTTATTTTTTGATAAAGTCCTGTTGGTGCGGTTTCTCCTCTTAATATAGGGCCGAAACGTTAGTCCTATGCTGTGTTATTTTCAATAAAATCTTTTTCATATTTTTAAGCCCTGAGAGTGATGATCTTCTTTGGATGGATGGAGATATTATATTGATCGTGCACCCAGGCAAACGAACACTTTATTCGAGAGTGCTGGCTCTTCGCTGGTTATATATATATATATGTATTGCTGATCGTACGATTTTCAGTGGGAGACTGTCACTAGCTTTGTCGGACATAACTTTCGTACGATTGCTGTCAGGGGCAGAACATCGGCTGATCTGTTCTTTTCTACTTTATTTGATCGGAATGGTTAGTGGCAGGGCGGGAGATGGGGAAGTCCGATGGTACGTTGATTCGTATGATCGGATCTTTGCGTCTGTGGCCATCTTAAGACGCAATACCAGCCTGGGTGCAGACCACAAGATACATAAAGGTAAAAGGAGACAAAAGGTAGGTTGCAGTCACACATCTTAGATGAATCAAGGTGAGAGTTTATTTGTGTAGGTTGACACAATAGCCTTTATCCAAGCAAAGAAAAGGTGTAAACACATAGCTTATAAGGATATAGTGGCGGAAAGGTGGGAAAATGACATCATAATTACATCAGTTAAGTGAGATAAGAAAAACAAGGTCTTAAAAAAGTGAAAGAAAAATGTAGAGCAAAAGTGGAAAAAAACCCTAATGAAACTGAATCCAATCCAGTAAATAAAATAAATCCAGAACAAAAACATCATCTCATAGTCAAAAGTCATAGTGCAAACATACATATAGGGGCAGATTTGTCAAGGGTCGAATTTCGAGATGATGGGAGATTCCAATAAAAAGAAGACCAACCTAAATCTATTTAAAAAAAAATTAGATTTTTTTTAACTTTGAGTGAATAGGCTTTATTCAATTGTTCAAATCAAATTCGGATCATATTCAATCTAATTCGATGAAAAGTATTTTAAAAGTCCACCAAATGACTCCAAATTGGTTCTAGGAGGTCCCCCGTAGGCTAAAACAGCAATTCGGCAGGTTTTAGATGGCAAATAGTCAAAGTCGATTTTTGTAAAGAGACAGTACATGAAAAATTTCAATATTCAAATTTTTTTTAAAATTTGAATCAAATTTGGACTATTCCCTAGTCGAAGTACAATAAAATTAGCTTGAAATTCAAATTTAAAAATTAGATTTTTCAATTTGACCCTTGATAAATCTAGTGTATCCAACAGCCCAAAAATATCCAAAAAAGTAAAAAAAAAAGCAGATTAAATGTATGTAGGGACGTTTTTCAGATGAAGACACTACATTGTCACTAAAAGCCGCAACATTGTTGCCTCATTAAGAAGAAAGCAATAATATAGAATTGTGGAGTCATTATTACAGGTTCCTCTAATAAGGAACACAGAGCAGCAAACTGGAAAATGAGGTAGCAGTTTATGTGTTGCAAGAGTGTTGGGAGTTTCCTTAACATAGAAGGTTCTAATTCTTGGCAGTGACCTCAAATAGGAACAAAGGCACACTCAATTCAATGCTTCTGCAAAAAACTTTTTCCTTTTTCCTTTTAGTTAAGATGATATACCACTAATTCTTGGAAGTGTCATTCTGTGGCCACTAAAGCAAATAAAGTTCTGTCTTGCATAAAAAAGGGCATTAACTCAAGGAAAAAACATAATTATGCCTGTTTATAGGTCCCTGGTAAGGCCTCATTTGGAGTATGCAGTTCAGTTTTGGACTCCAGTCCTTAAGAGGGATATAAATGAGCTGGAGAGAGTGCAGAGACTAAGTGCAACTAAACTGGTTAGAGGGAGGGAAGACTTAAATTATGAGGGTAGACTGTCAAGGTTGGGGTTGTTTTCTCTGCACACTTGCGAGGGGACATGATTACACTTTACATTAGAGGACATTATAGACAAATAGCTATTTTATACCCATAAAGAGGATCACTGCACCAGAGGCCACCCCTTCAGACTAGAGTAAAATGGCTTTCAATTGAAGCAGAGTAGGTGGCTCTTCACAGTAAAGGACAGTGAGGTTGTGGAATGCACTGCTGGATGATGTTGTGATGGCCGATTCTGTTAATGCCTATAATAGTGGTTCAGATGATTTCTTGGACAAGCATTATATCCAGGTGTGATGTGATACCAAAATCTAAAGAGTATATATAGTTTATGTGAGTGTATGGAGGGGTCAGCATGTGCATGTATGGATGCTGGGTTTCATTTGGATTGGTTAAACTTGATGGACTTTGGTCTTTGGTCTTTTTTCAACCCAATTTAACGATGTAACTACAGTATTTATTTGTCTCCTCTACCAAAGGGTATGGAATAGTTATTTTGATTTACAATTGTTTGGGTAAGTCTTATTTTTTTGGTTGTATTTAAACCATAGTTCCAAAAGCACAACAGCCACGCAGCTCTTGGTCTTATTACAGACAGAATAAGATTTTCACATCTGATAAACATCTTATTTGCGCAGACTTTCTCCATTTTAACAGACCAGAATACAGATGAACCTATAAACTCAGACCAGTGAAATGTTCAACATGATTGATCTTGTGGAAAATGCCCCGTAGCAGTTTGTTTTGCTTTTTAGTAAGTTGAATTTAACATTTTATCAGGACAGGTTTGAACACCTGTAAAATGTATTATATTTTCTGAAAAGATAAGCTTTGAAAAAAAATTCAGCGTAACATCTGATAAACTGAATGATACATATGTGAAAAATACTTACAGATTGTGCAAAATAATGCAGAGGTTTTTAGAGGATGTTCTGTTTATCTCAAAAACAAATTTCTTCAATGGGATAAAAAGTTACATCCATTCTCATTAGGGATGCACCGAATCCACTATTTGGGATTCGGCCAAATCACCGAATCCTTGGTGAAAGATTCAGCCGAATAGCAAACCGAATCCAAATCCTAATTTGCATATGCAAATTAGGGGCAAGAAAGGAAAAAGTGGGAAAAATTCTTCATTTGTGATGAAAAGTCACATGATTTTCCAACCCACCCCTAATTTACATATGCAAATTAGGTTTTGGATTCGGTTCAGCCAGGCAGAAGGATTTGGCCGAATCTGAATCCTGCTGAAAAAGGCCGAATCCTGGATTTGGTGCATCCCTAATTCTTATAGCTATCACCAGTATAATGTAAAAATATCCCTACTATATAGTTATTCTCTAGAACTGATGGGAATGTAAGGAATCCAGAACAGAAAGACATAACACTTAGGGGCTGATTTATCAAGGGTAGAATTGAGAATTAGATTTTTTAAAATTTTGAGTTTATTTCAGTGTAATTTAACTAGGGAATAGTCCAAATTTGATTTGAGTTCAATTTAGAGAATTATCATGTACTGTCTCTTTAAGAATTCAAATTCAACTATTCGCCATCTAAGTAGAAAAGATTTGACGAGCACTCTATTCACCCGTTTGATTAAAAGTAAATGTTTATTTCAGCATATTAATAACATCCATTCCCTATTCGCCAATTTTAAAGCTGCTGAATTGGTGTTTTAGCCTATGAGGGAGCTCTTACAACTAATTTGGAGTTATTTGGTGGACTTTGAAAATCAAATTTTTGCTTGAAAAAACTCTAATCGAATTCAATCAAATTGAGTTTTGAGTTTGCAGGTTGATCCTATTCACATGAATATAAAAAAAAATATTTTTCTAAATACATTTTTTTTGAATTTCGAGTTTATGTGAGTTCATGGGAGTTGTAAGAAACTCCCATGAACTCGAAATTTGACCCTTGATAAATATGCCCCTAGATGAGGTGGTTCACACATCCATACAGAGAGGGTCACTCAGGGGCAAATTCACTAAGCGCCGAAGCACCGAACGCTAGCATTACTTCGCTAGCGTTTGGCATTTTCATTACTGCGCAAATTCACTAACGAACGCTGGCGTAGATTCGCTAGTGTTACTTCGCACCCTTACGCCTGGCGAATTTTCGCCAGGGACGTAACTACGCAAATTCACTAACGCGTGCAGTGTTCTGAACGCTACCTTTTACGCTAGACTTCCTTCGCCACTTCAGACCAGGCGAAGCGCAATAGAGTAGATAGGGATTGCTTCAAAACAAGTCAAAATTTTTTCTAAGTCCCAAAAAACGCTGGCGTGTTTTCTACATTATGGGTGATAGGCTGAAAAAGATCGAAATTTTTTTCGGGCCTCCCCTCCTTCCCCCCTACATTTCCTGACTCATGGCAACTTACCTAGACAGTGGGCACATGTGTAGGGCAAAATAAAATTTTTATTTGATGTTTTGAAGGTTTCCCAGGCATTTGAAGTGATTCTACGTATTCCTCCATTGAAATTTGAATTTGGCGCCGTATGCAAATTAACCATCGCTAGCGTAACTTCGATTCGCTTAGCGAATCAACGCTAGCGCAACTTCGCAACCTTACGCTAGCCCTGAGCGCAACTTCGGATTTTAGTGAATGTGCGAAGCGCTGGCGAAACTACGCCTGGCGAAGTGTAGCGAAGTGCGGTGAAGTTACGCCTGGCGCAACTACGAATCTTAGTGAATTTGCCCCCAAGACTCTGGGGATACATGCATAGGATATGAGATTTTAAGGAGAAAAAAGTTACCACTAGGGATAGAGTAAATAATCACTATGCTGTAGAACTAAAAAAACATTGGTGGACACTGTAGAAGTGATCTCCAGGGTTGTGGATTTTCACAGGGTACCAGTTGTGGTGTAGGACAGAAAAAAACTACATGACATTGGCTAGTGAAGACAGACATTCTAAATAGAAACACAATGGAGGGAAGTAGGGTTTAGAAACTTTAGGTTGGAACTAAATGCTTATGATGTGCACCCGGGAATAACCAGGGGAGATTTACTACACGAGTACGATTAAATCGGTATTGCATAAATCATCTGTCCTGCATCATGTTCTGTGTGAATAGATTATTGATATAGACCAAGAATTGTGAGTGAGTTCCCCACCACTGTCTGGAGACTGATATATTCTACTTACCTAGACATGAGATTCTAAGTACTGGAAAGGATCCCAATCCTGCTAGCAGGGATTAATTCTAGTGATGGGCGAATAAATTCGTCAGGCATGGATTAGAAGCGAATTTCCGCAATTTGCCGCCCGCGAATACATTTGCGAAACTGCGGCAACAATTCGCCAGCGAAACATCTGCCGTGTTGTTGTGCGGCAAAATTATTCGGTCAACCATTGACTTTAATGCATTTGGACAAAATAGTCGTGCGTATAACAATTGGCGAATTTTTGCCATTTTGCAAATTTGTACACCTGAATAAACGTGAGGTGTACACAAAATGAGGAACCTATGTCTAAAAGGACTTACAAGAGAGTCTAGGTATAGGTAAGGGATCCGTTATCCATAAACCCATTATCCAGAAAGCAATGAATTACAGAAAGGCTGTCTCCCATAGACTATATTTTTATTCAAAATAAACCACATTTTTAAATATGATTCCCTTTTTCTCTGTAATAGTAAAACAGGACCTTGTACATGATTCAAACTAAAATATAACTAATCCTTATTGGAAGCAAAAACAACCTATTCTAGTGGACTTAAGGTATGAAGATGCACAGCTTCAGGGTAACAGGTCCCATACTTGTATAGGATTATATAGAGATTTAACTAGCTCATTTAAGAGTTTGACAGACAAAAAGGATAGAAGAGTTTGGGGTCTGGGTGGGGCCTGGGTAGGGTGTAACAAATTATACAAATGGTAATAAAACAGTGACAGATATGTTGCCACTTTTATTAAAAAAGAATAATAGAGGATGTATTTAAAAACAAATAAATCAGTATAATGTATATAAACACACTGACATAACCTAAATAATAAAATAATTAAAATAAATGTTATTCTTCCAGTTCCACATACTCCCCATTTGTACCCAATAATACCTGCCGACTCTAAATCTTACCCAGAGCATGTTGTTCATTCAGCCGTAGCCGATGCAGAATGCCTCCCTGCGTCAGTTCATGTTCACTCTATAACATGCAGATGTCAAAACATTCCTCTGAACACCAGTACAGCAGCTCCTCTTCCACTAAATCAAATCAGATAAGCACATCAGTTTATCAGCCTCCCCTTCCACATACTATTGCATCATGTTAGGTTTTAATAGGAATTTAACAGATGTTCCTCCCCCAAACATACATAATTATAACATGCAGATGCACTGTAGCTTGGAAACACATCACCTTGCCACCCTTTAAAATATCATTTAATCATACCTTAAGATTAACGACCAATATTGAAACAACAAGAGCAAGCAACAGAAAATGGTTCAAGCTTTGTAATAAACAAATGTTTTGTTATTTAGTCTTTTAAAACTAGGTATAATGTCTAAAAGCTCAGTCCTGAATTATTTAAAAAACCCAATAAAAATCCTAAGTACACACAGCTATTCCTTAAAATTTTCTGTTTGCATTGAAGGATAATTAAGGTAATACAGGTATGGGACCTGTTATCCATAATGCTCGGACCTGGGGCTTTCTGGGTAACAGATCTTTCCGTAATTTGGATCTTCATACCATACTAGAAAATCATGTAAACATCAAATAAATCCAATAGGCTGGTTCTGCTTCCAGTAAAGATCAATTATATCTTAGTTTGGACAGGTACTGTTTTATTATTACAGAGAAAAAGGAATTTAATTTTTTTTTTATTATTTTGATAAAATGGAGTCTATGGGAGATGGCCTTTCCATAATTAAGAGCATTCTGGATAACAGGTTTCGGGATAATGGATCCCATACCTGTATATTTAATCCAAAAATTAATCCAACACATAAAATCTGTATTAATTATATTGTTTTCACAGCTTCAGTATGACAGTATATTATATTTACTGTAATTCTTTAAGTACAAAGCCTTTTTTGGTGTTATTTTCCCTTTAAACTTTTTCATGCAGATATTTTACTATAGATTTTTATAGTGAAAGAAAATGTGTTTTTAAAGATGTGCTGTTTGATATACAAGTATCACATCTGTTATCCAGAATACTTGGGACCTGGGGTTTTCTTTTTGTAATTTGGATCTCCATGTCTTAAGTCTACTAAAAAATCATTTAAGCATGAAATAAACACAATGGATTGTTCTGCCTCCAATAGGGATTAATTATATTTTAGTTTGGATCAAGGACAATGTACTGTTTTATTATTACCGAGAAAAAGGAAATACTTTTTAAAATTTAGAATTATTTGATTAAAATGGAGTCTATGGGAGTTTGGAACTTTCTGGATAACTGGTTTCTGGGTAATGGATGCCATACCTGTATATTATTTGCACTGCCGTTTCTGAATCATGAAACAATGCAACAGAAGCCAGCTGATTAACAGACCTGCAGGAGAACTTCTGCTGCACTCTTTCAAGAGTTGGAATCAGAAAACAAAGCTGATTTTCTTTACAAATAACCACTGACATTTTTTTAATGAACGTGTATTGGATAGTTGCTTAGAATTTAAATTTTGTTTTATTGTGCAGAAAACAGTTTTTGAGTGGATGCCCTTTAGGGGACATTTTTGAGTTCATGAAAATGTCCTTTTTAAATAGTTAATCATAGTCTGAGCAGAGTATGGGACTAATTTGCTGTTAGCGTGATGATTGTGAAGTTATTGAAGAAGAACATGGCTCATTGTTTGGTCAGAGCTTGCAAGTTGTGATGGGCGAATCTATGCCGTTTTATTGAAAAATTCGCAAACGCATTAAAGTCAACAGGTGTGACAATAATTTTGACGCAAGCAACAATTTTTATACGCACAAATATTTGACATTTGGAATTCATTCCCCCATCACTAGGGAGGATTTTATTGAAGCAGGTGCAGTTCTATTGTATCAGAGAATAGATTTTAAAAGTATTCTGCTATGATGGCTTACAGATTGAAATTGCACATTTCACAATTAAATATGATTTATATTTACATTCTCCAGAGCACAAGTGCAATGCAGGCTTTTCTAAATTAAGATATACTGCATGAATAATATGAACATTATTTATACTTATATTACATAGGATGCAGACCCTGCAGTTGCAGGCAAGACCCACATTAATGAAAGATTTGTCTTGGCAGAATAGGTAAACTTACCAATGTTTTGGGCCCAGTAACATCTAGCTACATCAAGGTTTATATTGTTAGACAAAAAAAACCCCATAAAAAAACATGTTGTTTGTTGCTGTTGACCATTTGGCCAGTCTGTAAACTGTAATAATGGCCAAAAATGAAGCCTGAGCATTTCTACCTGCGTTTATGCTCATTTAGTAACCTTAGAAAACATTTTTATTTGTTAAAACAATATAAACTGTAGCTGGAAGTACAACCTCCATCATAACAAATTCGGTGATGTTTTTGTTAAAAGATTTCTGTGTAGATATCAATAAACCAAGAATATTAAACAGATTTTGCAGTGGTGAGTGCCCTCTGATTTTCTATATGACCTCACCTAAAAACAAATGCTCTGTAAGACTACACATTTAGGGGCCGATTCACTAAGGGTCGAATATCGAGGGTTAATTAACCCTCGATATTCGACTAGGAATTAAAATCCTTCGACTTTGAATATCGAAGTCGAAGGATTTAGCACAGATAGTTCGATCGAACGATCGAAGGATAATTCCTTCGATCGAACGAATAAATCCTTTGAATCGAACGATTCGAAGGATTTTAATCCAACGATCGAAGGAATATCCTTCGATCAAAAAAAGTTAGGCAAGCCTATGGGGACTATGGCGAACTAGGGGGTCGAAGTTTTTTTAAAGAGACAGTACTTCGACTATCGAATGGTCGAATAGTCGAACGATTTTTACTACTAATCCTTCGATTCGAAGTCGTAGTCGTAGTCGAAGGTCGAAGTAGCCCATTCGATGGTCGAAGTAGCCCAAAAAAAACTTCGAAATTCGAAGTTTTTTACCTTCGAATCCTTCACTCGAAGTTAGTGAATCGGCCCCTTATTGTTATTGCTGCTTTTTATTACTTGTTTTTCTATTAGACCCTCTCCTAGCTAAGTTCCAGTCTACAAATTCAGAGCTTTCTTGATACTAGGTGTCTGGATAATGGATCCCATATCTGTATGTTATTTTATTTTCATTTATTTCTGTGGTAATAAGACAATACTTTGTACTTGATGGTAACTAAGCTGCACAACATAAGTTATGGTGATCTATATTACAAAAAGTTAAGAAAACCTCAGGTCTCAAGCATTCCAGTTAAAAGATCTCATACATGCAGTTAAAATAAGCTGCATACATTATTCTAAACCAATTTTGAGTTGGAAATCTAATTTCCAGACTTGATTTAGGTCCTGTTATAAAATATTAGAAATCCTGATATAGAGGAACTATAGTCACTCCATGTATAAGGTTCTGCATTCCAAATAAACCTACAATACCAATGGTGATAACCCCATTTATACTGTAATTGCTGTCCCAATAGATCACGTTAAAAGTACAGTTGCAAGTGGGTTACGGTGCAACATTACAATGTGGTACTTTCAAATTTGTATTGATTCTTTTTACATGGTAATGAAAGGACCTCTTCAATACTGTAGTATGTCTTAGACATAATTGTATAGAGGAGAAAAAACACACATTTTATATTATTCAAGACTATCAAAGGCAGTGAATTTATTTTGAAAACCGTCTAATTTTACACCTTGATAATCTCAAGTCCTTTAGCTTCCACGGCAAATAAATCAGCATTGAGCACTTCAACCGAATAAACCTGCAAAGCACATGAGAAGAGCTGCACAGGGAGAGGCAATTAATGAGTAAGGTTAGATTACAGAGTTCCTGAGATAGCAAAGTGCTGTACACTTGCAAAATCCTCTATGTGTACATCTCTGTAGAGAGACAAAAAAGTAATTTACTTACTGAGGTAAGGGCTAGGATCTTTAACCTTAAATACACCGTTCATAAGCATTTTGGCTCATAACTATAGTGGGCTGAATTTGGGCCACTGTATCTTTGCTATCTAACCTGGCGGCAGCAGGTAATGCAGTGCTAGTCAGTATGTTCATTCATTGAGGTATATGGAGAAGTGGGTGGAATTGAAATAACTTCTGAGGTTATTAACCTGGGCATTACAAGCAATGCTGACACCATGACAAGGCAATATTTATGGGATATGAAATGACTGGCAATGGGTCAAATATTTATTTAAAGGGGAGCTAATGGCTAAAAATAAAAAAATAAAAAAAACACACATTCACATTCTCTTCTTACAAAGAAATCTATTTCCAATATACTTTTGTTTCAAAATCAGTCCCGTTTTAATAGAAAACCTGACTGTATGCATTTTAATTCCCTCTTCACTTTACTTGCTCTGACTTTGCCGGCTGCTCTACAGGGGAAGAGACAGTTCTGCCCAAGTGCTGCAAAGCTGGGAACGAGTGTGCAGGATTGTTTCTCACTGAGGTTAGCACATTAGGCTAACGAACACTCAAGTAACCCCAGTGTTTTCACTGACCTTTTGAGATACTGGACTTACCCCATCCCAGGCCATATACTTAGTGGTCCCTTTTCCCTTTCTGTAGTACAGATGATTAACTCTTTTCTACCTTTTCCAGGTTCTGTTTTATATATATATATATATATATATATATATATATATATATATATATATATATATATATATATATATGTGTGTGTAGAATCTATCGGCACTCACAAATCGAATAACAATTTGCCGGGTGCTAACCAAAGTTAATAATAGCAGTCTATGAAAGCACTCACTGCAGCCGCCATCAAGCGTTTATATGCAAGTCTTTATTTGTGCATGGTGTATCATGCACAAATAAAGACTTGCTGATACACGCTTGATGGCGGCTGCTGTGAGTGCTTTCGTAGACTGCTATATATATATATATATATAACAGTATTTGTACAAACTGGAGTGGAGCACTGTCCCTGTCTGTGACCTAGACTTAGGACAATTAATATAATAAACAAAAAAGACCAGACACTTGTGGTATGTGAAAAGATTATACCAAACGATCTTGCAACATTTTGAGGCTCAAAGCATCCTACTGCCTAATGACATCATATCCTATTTAAAGGTAAATTACTTAACATGGACACACCTCCCTAAATATCAGGATCCCTAAATACAACATATGGTATGGCTAAAACAGGTTACAATGTTCTATCCATATAGCATACATTTTAGTGATAAGCATTTTCAAATAACAATTGCAAATACCAATTACTGCCAAAGTCAACATTTTGCATGGTGTGTTACATTAGAATTAGTCACAACTACCCCCCTAAGTTAATTCACTCACTACCCTTACTTAAATAAAAGCATACAGGTCATACTCCCGATTGAGTCCCCTAGGCTGCAATGTCTGTAACATGTGAATCCAAAATGTTCCCTCTTTTGGATTCATGTTGGGGGCAACAGACTCTATGACAATAAATCTAAGGGATGCTGCTGTGTGTCGTACTGAATGGAAATAAGCAGGAACTGGTAACTTCTTTGGCGCTTCTTTTCTTATAGTGGATTTGTGTTGACTGATTCTATCCCGGATAGGTTGTATAGTCTCACCTATGTAGGCAAGGCCACATGGGCATTTTAGCATATATATCACATTCTCAGAATCACAAGTAAAATGGCTCTGGCCAGCAAATTTTTTACCTGAGTATGGATGTGTGACATCTGACACATGGGTACATGCTATCCTTCAAAGGTGCCAGCAGTCACTGTGGATTACTAAGTGCAGTCTCCAAGTCAGCCTGTACCAATTTATCCCTCAAGATACGGGGACGTTTGTAGGATAAAAGTGGAGGTTCATGGAACATCTGTATAGTGTCCATGTTAAGTAATTTACCTTTAAATAGGATATGATATCATTAGGCAGTATGATGCTTGAGTAAGGCGTGTGCGAGATCGGTAAAATATTTTTCGTTTCACATACAACAAGTGTCTGGACATTTTTGTATATATATATATATATATATATATATATATATATATATATATATATATATATATATATATATATCCCAAAAGTGCCCAAACTTTAAAGTTGCCAGAGGTGCAAGAGGTTGTAGTATATGTTGATAAAGGGTCAGCACACTCTGTAGTTTGTGAATATATGCCCTTTTATTGGTACAGCATCTTATCAGATCCTTGAAAAAGGTCCCTAGGTTGCAAAAGTTGGTAAAGATGCTGTACCAATACATATAAATGTAAGGACCCGGAGGGTTAATTCCCAACAGAGAGCGACATGGCTGAGCTTTGGGGTTTCCCAGGGGTTGGGGCCAGAACATTGTGGGTGCAGCATGGCAGATACCGGAGGATACCACAAGGTGTCGGTGCTGCACTACTTTACTATAAAAGGGAGAGCAATGTGCTCAGACAGCCATTACAGATTTCTGCTGTCTTACTGCTGGATGTTACTTCTTGGAGGAGAGAGTAAATTCAACAGTCAATATGTAGAGGCAGGAGGCCTCTGAGGCTGGGGTAGGCAACCCATGCCTGTGAGCTCTATCAGGAGGGTCTGAAGCTCCTGAGTTCTGAAACTGAATGTGGAAATGCTCGCACTATAGACAGTGCTGGGATCTACAGTTCAGCTATGAATTCAGCAAAGATTCTCATCGCTGTGGATGCCTGTTTCCGCTCTGTGTGAGCCTGCCAGCTTTGTGTGTGAGTCCTCGGGTGAGTCTGCCTGGGGAGAGTAGAGGAAAGGGAAAGGATCAGCAGGGTTTCTATTGTGTCACAGGCTGTTTGTGTGCCTGCCATGTGGGAGCCAGTACCTTGTCCATCGGGAAAGGTACTTGGGAAAGTAGCGCTACATGGACCAATTGTGCTCTTGTTGGGAAAAGGGACAGAGACTCTTTGTCACCAAAGGAGTAGTGCGGGACATTGCCTGGTAGGGAATTACCAGGATAGGACTGGCACAGGGTCACCAGGGTAATGGGTCATGCTTTTCAATGTATATGTGTACTGTTACAGTTTATTTATTTTTTTTGCTCTTCCTTATATAAAGATATTTTTATAAAGCAAGTGTGTGTATTGAATGTTTTTCCTAATTGGGCCACCCGCAGGTGTATTCCCAGATCTCATTATATGGAGGCACTGCCAGAGAAGAGTTTTCCCAGTACCATTTCACCTAGCAAAGGGACTCAGGACCTGTAATTGGTAATAAATGGTATGATGTATAACCTTTGGCACAGGGGGGTGGCCAAAAATGGGTTACATACATATATATATATATATACACTGTATACAACCCATAGCAACCAATAAGTGGTTAACTTTTTGCCAGCTGCAGGTAGAACAATGAATGCAATAATTTGGCTGCCATGGCTTAATGCCCACGAACAAATTTGCACAGTGTTGATAAATGACCCCCATAGTGCCTTCTATGCTATTTTAATCAGGCCCAGATTTGTGGGCTAGGGTTGCAAAATTTTAGGGGCAGCATGCTGCCCAGTTGCATAGTGTGGTTTACTTGGGACACACAGGTCCCCAGTGCTTCGGTGCATTCGTACGTGTGCTCACAGGGCGCATGGACATGCACATGAAGGCAGACAGGGTGGGGGCTAGGACTGAGTGGTGCCAGCCCTGATTTTAATCGTTTTTGAAAAATGAACCTCTCAAGCATGGGAATGCCAGTGTTTTTCTCAATAAGAAGAAAAAGTTTTAGTTATGGTTGGTGGGCCATTGGTATCAGGTTCTGCCTTGGTAACCCAGTCCAAAATGATAGGTGGCAGAGAGGCAATGGTTGGGGCACCCTGCAGCATATGAAAAAATGTTGAAAGTAAGCAATATAAAGTCTTTATCATTACAAAGTTCTTTTTTTCATTGGGGAGCCCATTCACTTAGCTCGAGTGAAGGAATAGAGGAAAAATAGTTCGAATTTTGAATGGTCCAATATGGCTACTTCGACCATCGAATGGGCTTCTTCGACCTTCGACTACGACCTTTGACTTCGAATCGAACAATTCGAACTAAAAATCGTTCGACTATTCGACCATTCGATAGTCGAAGTACTGTCTTTTTAAAAAATTCTTCGACCCCCTAGTTCGCCACCTAAAACCTACCGAGGCCAATGTTAGCCTATGGGGAAGGTCCCCATAGGCTTCCTAACAATTTCCTGATCGAAGGAATATCCTTCGATCGATGGATTAAAATCCTTCGAATAGTTAGATTATTCCTTCGATCGTAGGAATAGCGCTAAATCCTTCGCCTTCGATATTCGAAGTTGAAGGATTTAACTTTGACGGTCGAATATCGAGGGTTAATTAACCCTCGATATTCGACCCTAGGTAAATGTGCCATAAAAATATTTATAAACCTTAAGAAATCCTATCTATTATTCAGATACTGGGTATTTTTGTGGCATTGCATGACATTGTAGCAATGTGATTCAGACTGCTATAGTTAGAAAGGATTACAACTTGTATAACAATGTGAGTGACCTCAATCTTCAATTTCAGAGGAACCTTTAAGCTTCGTGGGAATTATCTAGTTGCAGCAGCAATGACTTTTAAATCTGATAAACCATACATCCTGACATACTGCTGTTGAGCGTTTAAATTTCTCACCAGACACCTGAAACCATGGGCTCAGAAACCTCAATACTTTCTTTAGACACATTTGCTTTGTCTGCACCTTTGAACAACATAACTATTTTAACCAATGACCTATCAGATAATCTTTTGCAAGCTTTTTCTAAGGACAAATGATTCTAAAATGTCAGTATGTTGCATGGGGAGGTAATCTCCCTGTACATTTTGATAGAACAAAATCAAAAATAATTCCTGTATTTTTTTACATCCTTCTTTAGTCTGCAAACCTAGTCTAAAGGAAATATAGGTAATTTATAAACTGAGTTTTACAAAAACAACAAAGACATTAAAAGAAACATTAATTATTGTCCATTTTTAAGTAGGAAATTAAAGATCTCCATTAGGGAGAAGTGGGGAAATTAAAGAAAAATCTATTCAGATCAATCAGTACATTCCTCTTAACATTATTATACTGTTATAATTCTGTTGTTGGAGACTGATAAAGTAGTTACTAGTTTGTTCATGCAGTTTCCTAATGTTTAGAAAGCTAATGTGGGCCCTTAAATGTTGTTAAGGAAGAGTTTCCTTTTCTTGTGTAAAAGCATGCTCCTTGCAGTTCCACGACTGACCAGGAACTAAAGTATATAAGGGAGATGCTGGGAGGTTCATTGTTTTTTCTTTCTATATTCACCCTGGGCAGACAGGTGGCACAAGATTATTTGTAAGGATATTTTCTGTTATAGATCACTCCAGGAGTGATACCGTATATACTCGAGTATAAGCCGAGTTTTTCAGCATCCAAAATATGCTGAAAAAGTCTACCTCGGTTTATACTCCAGTCAGTGGGCAGTAGCTGAGATTACAGTCACTTTTAATCATTCCTATACCAACTGCAATATCACACAGCGCCCTCTGTTGTTATATGAAAGAATAACAGTGCGCCCTCTGTTGGTTATATGAAAGAATAACAGTGACTGCAATATCACACAGCACCCTCTGTTGGTTATATGAAAGAATAACAGTGCACCTTCTGTTGGTTAAATGAAAGAATAACAGTGACTGCAATAACACACAGCGCCATCTGTTGGTTAAATGAAAGAATAACAGTGACTGCAATAACACACAGCGCCATCTGTTGGTTATATGAAAGAATAACAGTGACTGCAATATCACACAGTACCCTCTGTTGGTTATATGAAGGATTAACAGTGATGGCAATATCACACAGCACCCTCTGTTGGTTATACGAAAGATTAACAGTGATGGCAATATCACACAGCACCCTCTGCACATGGTAGTGGGGCAGTGGGACAATGCACACAGTAATCCTTTTGGCAATTCTCTGTCACCATCAACTTTGCAAAGAAGTCTGGTTGATCGCTGGGGGGTTGCTTTGGCAGAATGTGCGCTGCTGGGAGACAGGGCTGTAGTTGTGTCTAGGCTTATACTCGAGTCAATACATTTTCCCAGTTTTCGTAGGTAAAATTAGGTACCTCAGCTTATACTCGTGTCGGCTTATACTCGAGTATATACGGTAGATAGTGGTAGGGTAGCTTGTGAGGAGCCTGAACTCCACCGAGGAGGTTATGAAGGATTAGAGCACTGATTGTACTGCCCAAGAGCAGGGATCTAAGTGTATAGACCTGGGAGTAGATGCTGTCCTGCCAAGGTTCCACTTGAGAAGTCTGAAGCTCTGGGGGGTGCAAGTCCATTGTCTGGTCATTGGCCCCCATGGGCCTTTCTTCTGAAGTTTATTGTGAATATATGATGAGCATTTGTGCTGTATCTGCTCTGTTTATCTCAGAGTTATCTGTATATATACCTGCCAATAAAAATAATTATTGTTATTTCTCACTTAAGGGCATTGCACGGGCTGCATCTGGAACTCCCACCTCCATCTTATTAGACACTCCCAGAACCTCCAGGTCTTCACATAATCACTCAAAACCTACATTTTTGTTCAAGCCTATAACCTAATCCTTAAGAAAATTGACCACCTGCCAAAGACCTCTACTCTAAGCTCACACACATATACACTTACTACTAGTTGTTCACTTTTCACTATGTATTTACTATTGACAGCATCTCTACAACAATGCTGGTCACCTGTTGACTGATAATCACTACATGTGTTAAATGAAGTCCAAGACCAAGTGATCTGTCCAAAGACTTAGAGCATCTTGCTGGATGGAGAAACTCAAAAATCTGGGCTGAATAATGGGAAACAACAGAAATGTTTGGTAATGCAGAGTAAGCAAATATATTTTATGCAGTGCAAGTATGAAATGTAATACGTTATTGGGATCACAAAAGAAGAATCAATGAAAAAAACCCTTGGAAAAAAATTGGCATGCTACTTTTTGGGGTTTAGTGAATCTCTACTTTGTTTATATATTCAAGACACAAGAGAATGAATTTAAAGCACCAGCCAGTATAATTAGTAGTAATTAGCTATCTTACAGTGGATTGCATTTATTATTGTAAGGAAATTAATTGTTATCATTAAAAGTCTAATTGCATCTTCCACAACAAAAAAAACAAATAAAAAAGATGCCTAATTGAAAAAGCATATTCAAAGCATACTTTCCAAATTTTTAAGATGTTATTAGTTCGAAGATGTTATTATGCAAAATGCCATATTAATAAAATAAAATGTGTACTTGTTATCATTCTTTGAAAATATTTGAATTCATCTACTAAGTGCTGATTTGAATTGCACTGCAGCTGTAGCTCTAGTTGTATACGCTTTGTATGTTTACTATTATATTTGCAAGTATAGAATATGGTATGTATTCCTTATAATATGTATCTACCCAGTCTAAATAGTTCTGGAAATCGAAGGTGACAGCAGGTTATTGCAGGCTTTGGCCCAACCATCCTTTGTAAACTAAGCAACTTGTATGCCATTGATGTGAATTAGTGTGCCCAATCCTGTTAGAGATTCATTTGCTAACTAGGTCCTTTCCATTCCGAGCAATCACACAGTCATTCATTAACAAGGTCCCCACACAGGCCAAATAATCTATTTTAATCAGAACTGCCCAAATTGGATGGCTGAAGGACATCTTTATCATACCAGTGTTTCCAGCAACATTTTTTGTCTGTGCTGGTATTTCTTCTCTATCATTGTGCAATGCAAAGTTGTGGACAATATAAACAGTTTTTTTAATTGTACACAACTAAATCAAGCTTTATGTTATGTGAATATAATTTATTAACCCTTCAGCAGCCAGAGGAGACTTTTCATTTCATTTTCCTCCATGAGTCTTCCACCATGGATAATAGACTGCACCAAGAGCAAGGAGTCTTCTTATTGAGCTAAGGGTTTTGACCTGGGCATCAGCAATGTTTCAGATCAACACTGGTTTTTTATTGAGCTACTATTAGCTTGTGATGATGGCCGAATACATTTGGCAGGTGTGAATTTCCGCGTTTCGCCACCAGTGAATAAATTTGCGAAACTCCCGCGAAAAATTTCTTTTGAATTTCTTTTGAATTCGGACGCGTTGGAAATGACGCTCACATCAAAAGCGGTGTGCGTCAACACTATCCGGTCGACCATTGACTTTAAAGCCAGCATCAAAATTTATGCAAACTGACTATTCTAAGCAATGTTTCATTTGTTCTTGATTATTTTGTATGTTTTTTTTTTCAAAAATGCAGCAGGTGCCCTATGCAAATGGGGAAAGTTATACAAGGGATGTCAAGTTGTGATATGTGACATTGTTTACATTAAATAGCAAATAAAATCATTTGGCAAGGTCACCAAATGAACGGATATTTGCCTGATTTGGCAACCTACATGGTTTTGTCAAATTGGGTTGATTGATTGTTTTATTTTCAAACCTGAATGGTAGATATCTAGTTGATTGCTCATACAAGGGTGGATACGTTGCTTAAATGAAACACAAATTTGCAGTAAGGTGCCTTTAAGTGCCATCGGCGTATCCTTTATGTTTCCATCTTGGTCCACATTGCTATTTGTTTGTTTACATGGTAATGGGAGGCATAGATCAAGGAGCCAGCTGCTGTGACTGAAAGGATTATGTTAGCTCAACCAAATAATTTCTATGTAACTTATAAAACATTTATTACAATAAACTATTTTTATTTAAAAATTCCCTAAAAATTCACTAACCTGCTGAAATTCGCCAGCGACGGCTTCGCTCACATCACCACACCTCGCCCGGCAAAAATTCACCAGGACAACGCTAATTCACTAAAATGCAAGTTGCGTCCAGGGTGGCGAATGATGGCGAAGTTTCGCTAGCGTTAATTCGGCAAACAAAGCAAAGTTGCACTAGCGTTGGCTAATTTGAATACGACGGGAAGTTACATTTCAATAGACATATATGTTGCAGCAAATACATTACACTACACAAGCCCAGGGAACCTTAATAAAAGAAAATAGAGTTGTTATAATGACCTACACATGAGCCCACTGTATAGTTTATGTGCCATATGTTAGGAAATGTAGGGGGGAAGCCGGGAACCCTAAAAATTGTATGATCTTTTGCAGCTTATCACCCTGAAAAACTGAAAAGTCAACAGCGTTTTTGGAATTAGAAACTTTTTTTTGAGGAACTCCTATCTACTCTATTGCACTTCGCCTGGTCTGAGGTGGTGAAGGCAAGTCTGGCACAAAAGGTAACTTTCATTAAAATCTGCATCTTCGTGAATTTGCAGAGTTACGTCCATTCACCAGAGCGATAATTTGCCTGGCGTTAGAGTGCGAAGTACCGCTACAGTCTATCTCCTTCGCTAGCGAATTTACGCCTGCACCCGTTAGTAACGCGGCAAAGTGCCGAAATTACGTCACGCGGGCGAATTTTCTCTAACGCTAGTCACTTCGCACCTTTAGTGAATTTCCCCCATATGCCTTCCATAAAAAACAGTTTAAGAAAGCCTTCATATGCAATCATAATTTGAAAGCATATGTAAGATCTATTTAAGCCATCCTATACTATAAAACTGGTATTTCCAAAGACCTCTAATGGCTGTCTGTTTAATAAGAAACACATAAATGCTCAAGAAAAGAAATAAAAGTGAATTATAGTAAGTACTGGGGAAACTTCACACGCGCTGCAAGCTTTTCTTTCCACTTATATTCTGTACACAGAAATTAAATCTAATAATATTGGATTTCACGTTGAATTCAGTCCATTTTTCAAGTTTAGTTGCTTGGATTAGGACCAAAAAACCTGCCCACAGGAAATGTAGCAAGCTGCAGGGTGTTCGCCAGTTCAAATGCTTTGCTACGATCAATATTCTGATAAGTTTAACTACATTGAAGACTATCAGTGGATACCACATGTTCAGATGCATTGCTTGGCACTTGGCAGCATTGCTTAAATCAAACTGATTTTTTTATACTTGCCAAAGTGTCGAGAACAACAACAACAAAACTATTTTGATGAATGAAAATCCAAACTTAAAAAATAAACATACCAAATAATTGTTCCTGCTTCTGTATTATATTCAGGAAGTGAAGGAGTATATTTTACAGAGGTGCATGATACATACTGTAGTTCTACACAGCAATGTTTTTCAGGTTTTTCAAGGATTAAGCCTTTTTCTGATAAGCAATGTGCTATTTTATTACTGAACTGGTACAGTTTACGTTAGCTGTTTCCTTAAAGGCACAGTACGTAGGGTAATGTTTTTTTTCAGGGTGATTAGCCAATTAATTCTCATTGTTGCATCTTTATACAGACATAACATACAGTAAATGCAAGTTTAGGAAAATGGGTGCCTAAAATTCTAATTTAAAGAATTATGGTATTAATGGTTGTATAATTGTTTAATGATTGAAAAACTTGCTTGGGGAAAAAAACATTGCAAAGTGATAATAAACTGCACCAAGAGCAAGGAGTCTTCTTATTGAGCTAAGGGTTTTAACCTGGGCACCAGTAATGTTTCAGATCAACACTGGTCTTTTATCGAGCTACTATTAGCTTGTGGTGAATACATTCGCAGGTGTGAATTTGTGGCGAATTTTCGCATTTCACCACCAATGAATACATTTGCGAAACTCCCACAAAAATTTTCTGGTGAATTTGGATGCGTGTCGAAAAATATGCTCGCATCAAGAGCGTCATGCGTCAACACCATCCGGACGCCCATTGACTTTAACGCCGGTGTCAAAGTTTATGCAAATTGACTATTCTAAGCAATGTTTCATTTGTTCTTCATTATTTTGTATGTTTTTTTTTTTCAAAAATGAGCATGCCCATTAGCCAGCAACTGAAAATGATCTCTAGTTTATGAGGGTCACTGATCCCTCTAGCCCAGTGATCCCCAACCAGTAGCTCGTGAGCAACATGTTGCTCTCCAACCCCTTGGATGTTGCTCCCAGTGTCCTCAAAGCAGGTGATTATTTTTGAATAAGTTTTGATTTACAAGTTTTGGTTGTATAAAAACCAGGTGTACTGCCAAACAGAGCCTCAATGTAGGTTGACAATCCACATAGGGGCTACTAAATGGCCAATCACAGCCCTTATTTGGCAACCCAAGAACATTTTTCATGCTTGTGCTGCTCCCCAACTCATTTTACTTCTGAATGTTGCTCACAGGTTCAAAAGGTTGGGGATCCCTGCTCTAGCCAAAAGATCATTTGGTTGGGTCCAATTTTATTTTTAATTGCTTATATGTCTTTTTATATTGCAGGGGGGTGTTTATTAAAATTCACATTTTTCTCATTATTTCAAAAAATTGACCTAATGCCCAACCACAATGTGGCTTACCTTACTAAAAAATTCCAAACTAAAATTTTATGTGCAGGAAAAGTCGTGAAGAAATTGTGCGACAGTAGTTGTGCAACTTTTTCTAGTTGTCACTCAAAAATCACAAAATGTTCAGGATTTTCTACGATAACCAGCATCAAACAGCCCAAAACCCTTGAAAATTACGAAGGCTAAAAACATTTTCCAATTGTAAAAGAGACATCTGCCAATGACTTTTACATGATTTTGACAGGTTTTAGCTGTAGTATTTTCAGATTTGGATTTTTAGAAACTTTGGATCATAATCTCAAAAAAGCAGAGTTGTACAAAAATATTATGCCCAACCAAAGGTGTGGGCTAATAGACCCTGTACTCCAGTTGGGGGTAACAGTAGTTACACGCTTGGTGCAAGCACCCATGTCAGTCAGAGTGCATGCACATATGCGCTTCTAACATCACTCGAATGTACATAATGAGCAAGTTGCAGCATTCACTCATTATGCGCATGCATGTACCTCAATATGGCTGCTCATACAGGGAGCTCCCTCCCTAGCACTGGTGGGGGGGCAATTTTTTTTTTAAAAAAACCTACTGTTACCCCCAACTGGAGTGAAGGCTCTTTAGCCTGCACCTTTGGTTCTGGGTAATATTTTTATTTTTGTGCTTTTTAAATAATCAACAAGAAAAATGTGAGGCTTAATAAATAATCCCCCAAAATTGCTGCCCTTTTGCTTGCATCAATATTCCCTAGCATTTAGATAGAAGTGAGTGATTAGCAGAACAAAAATTTAAATATTTCAGAAATCCCTAAAAATAAAATATGAAGACCAATTGTGAATTGTCTTTCTATCTTTGTAACCTTCTGTCATGCTGCCACTGACTTACAGAATTCATGGGCTCTTTTCATACCAGCATTCATAACATTTTTACTAAAATCCTCATACAAGAAGCAAAAATGAGGTTATCCTATCAGTCCTGTTAGGGTAGGATTAGTTGAACAGGTTTATAAATAGAACTTCCCAAGCCAGAGTGTACTTTATAGCCCATATAGTGATATTCTAAATCAGAATCAGGCCTTGATTTGTGGAGAGGCCACCAAGGTGGGGATGGGGGTGACGAACGACAGTGGGCCTAGGGGCACCTGTTATGTTAATCTGGCCCTGATCAGAATGCATTGGAATAGGCATAGCACAGGCTTTATATTTAAAACAGTAAACCAGCAAAATACTAATATTATAGGATAAGGGAAAGCTTTGCAGAAGAAAGTGTATTTGAAGATTATCATTATGAGCATTTGGAGATTCAAATGTCTGTGATACTGAGTGGAACTGCATTCCACTAGCAGGAGATTTATGAAATCAAAAGAAAGACCATGTCAATAAAGATTTTAAGTTTTGAAGAGCTGGGTTCAGGTGGGTGGCAGGTCAAACCATGTCCCCTCCTCTGTGGTGTGGTCTGGACTCAGGTTAGGAAATAGTGGGTTAAGGTTAGGGTCAGGTCATACAGTAGAATGTTTGCTTTAGTCCATGACATGCACAAACCATGACATGAACAGTTTTCAACAACCCCTGGAGCGGTTGTCATTGTATAAGAATTGTGTGTTTTTTTCTGACCCTTCTTATTTCAAATAAGCAGCCCTGGAGTTAATCAGCAATAACAATAGACAGTCATTATTCTACTTTATTTGACAAGAAAGTGTGCAGCAGTGCAGCTAAAGTTCATTAGAATGTGTAAGAATGATGCCTCTCCTTTCTCTACTTGGTGTCCTCCATCCTACTTTCCTTTTTATAGGGCACAGATGGCTGCAGGTGCTCTTATAAGATTGATCATCCTAAAAATCATTTTATACTCACAGAGACATCAGACTAAAACTCTACCACTTGTCAGGCCTCTTTCCTGTTATCATTTGTGTGTGCCCATCTGCTTACCATTCAAAGAAATATATTGACTTGGGCATAACACTTTGTTTGTCCTTCAACAACATTTTATTTAGTTGCTTGATTGTGTATTTGACTTTGAGAGGAAGAACATTTGAAATCCTAGCAGTTACGTTCAACTGTGAAAAGTAACTTTGGCAAGTTGGTTCATTTCACATTCACCCATATGGACGTATTTTCTCCATTGCTTATCTTTCAGTAAAATGCTACAGACAGTGTAAACAGAATTACTTGTAAATGAATTTCAAGGGATTTGTGTGCATTCCATTCTGCAGATGTTCTCTGTTTTAACACTTGATCATGAACAGTATCAAGGGTTTACAGTCTCAGTGTTCTATCAGGTTTTGAATAATTGATTAGATATTCTGAATGCTTGTGCCAGTGGATCATTATCATAAAATGGTAGTCATGATATCAAAAGTAATACAAACGTGTTTCAATAAAGTATTTCTTGGAAGGTTTTTTATACCATCCAAGAACTAAAAAGAAGCAAAAACATTTTATGTACTGTGTGTAAAATGATCTACAGTTTGTGAGACGGAAAGTGACTGGTAGTCAAATTAAGAAGAAATGTACCAAATCATTGACTGCTTAAAACAAAATTAAGAGGTTCTTGAAAGCAAACACATTAGGTTTATTGAACCCCATCATTTGGGTAATACTTACAAAGCAATGATGTAGTATTGATGTTGTCAGATACATTCATAGATAGAGCAGGGTTTGGTGAAACCACAGGTGAGATGCTTGGTAGGCAACTCTTGTCCTGGACTCTAATGTCCTTGAGGGAGTCCTGGAACAACTGCAGGGACACTCCTTTAAGGCTTCTAGCTAGTGGTCTAGTGTTCAGCAGAAATGTTTCAGGGAGTTACATACTAAGCCTTCAGATAAATAAGATACAAAAGTTTCTGCCTAGCAACTGTTAACCCGATGGGTCCCTACATAAGCTTTTGTATATATTTATATGTTGAGGTATTTACAATTATTGATTACATTCTTAAGGTCCCCTTGGCATCTTGACCAATTTGTAAACCATACCCATGAGAATTCTAATGTATTTCTTTTGAATACTTTCTTATTCCACATAGGTTATTATACTACAGGTACCAGGAAAATGATTACATGACAAAATATCTGTGACTGTAAACTTTGGAAGGCAGATTTTCAAATCTGATGCTTTTTATACATATCTGTGATTTTTTTCTTGGTTGCAAGAAGATGTATGAAAAGACAAGAATAGAAGCACACCAGGATTTAATTGTTAAATTCTTTCATTCAAATTTTCAATATTTTTCATAATGATAAATCTGAAAAATGTAATTGTAGAAAACGTTGAATTCTAAAAAAATCATATTTCTTTTCTTACCAAGTAGCTGCAAAAATGTGATCCTGAATTTTATTTATTTAGTAAGCCCATATTAATTATTATTTAGAATCTTTTGTCTGTAATGTTATTCATTTCACAGTTCATTTCAGAATACAATATCAATTCCAGTTAAAAACTAATTAATGGAAAAAAGAAAAAAAACATGAATACAGAGCTATCTCAACTGAACTAACTGCCTTCATGTGAATGATCTATATTTGCACAGCATGCCAGCATGTTTAAAATCATCACCAGAACTATAATCAGGAATGTCAATTGAATATCAAGTTTAAACTGTCCCTAGTGTAATGTGACATAAAATATACTGGATTAAAAATCAATATGCTTTTTTTGAGTAAGGTAGTTCTTTTGAAAAGCACTTTTGAAAATCTTTTGAAAAATGTTCACTTACTGAATTATAAGGGCAGCAATATCATGAAATACAATTTGACTCGAACTGAGTGCACCGTCCAATACTGTGAACTCCACTCCCAATTCTGTGCTATGGATGAGACCTTAATTCTTAGGGAGTAAGCCCTCACAAACGGGGTGGATACAGGGTGTAGTACAACTGTAACTTGGTGCAGGGTACAATAATTGGGCAACAGTGGTTCTTTTAACTTAACCAGAGAACATATTTATTGAACAGGAGCATCCACAATGGAGTGTACATACAAAGCAAGTAGGATCATACTGCAACAGTGGATAGTCATATACTCACAGCACCTTTGGTCAGTGTCAGTCCCCGCAGAGAAGAGAACATGTACAGCAGCAAGGAAGTACACCCAGCTTTCAGCCTTTTCCCTAAGTATAACCTGAGGGGAATCTCTACATCCCTACTCCTCGGAGGAGCTTCAAGCTGCTCGGCTAAATAGCCTAACTATCTGTTACTCCTAGAGTGACCTCTTAATCACTCACCAGCTGTTCTGGCCGCGGAATTAGATACTTTACATTTAAACTTCACAATGAGGATCACTAATGGATCAATAAAGTTTCAACTATTTTATCAAAGTTTGGTTTCACTGTGATCGTGACCCGGCAAAGTGATCCTCATCGTGAAGTTCAAATGGGAAGCAACTGTTCCACCCAATTCCTGTTCCTGTATGAGGTCACTTCCAGGTTGTATTCCCCCCCCCCTGGGGTGCCACCCCCTCACTGTGATTGTCCAGTCTAGGTAATGACTGAACAGTCCTTCATAGACAATAAGTCATTTAAAGGAGAACTAAACCTTAAACTTAATATGACTTTAATTGCCATATATTATATACTGTACTTATTGCACCAGTCTAAAGTTTCAAATGATCCAGGACTTCAAACTTGTCACAGGGGTCACGGTCTTGGACAATGTCTGTGACACTCACATGCTCAGTGGGCTCTGAGCAGCTGTTGAGAAGCTAAACGTAGGGGTCGTCACAAATTATCAAGCAGAAAATGAGGTTAGACTGTTTTATACTGTAAGCTCATGCTACAAGGCTGATTATTACATTCTGATGCTATATGCATTGGTTTCTGAGCTGTCACGTAGTAATTATCTGTATTAAGTACTAATCAGCCTTATATTGTGACATTTCTGTTGTGTATATACAATATATTGTGAGTTGATACCTAAGCTCAGGTAAGTACAGCAGCACAGAGCATGTGCAGTGAATCAGCAGAAAAGAAGATGGGGAGCTACTGGAGCATCTTTGGAGGCACATTATATTTACTGCTAAAGGACTGTGGTTCCCTTGGGCATATTTGTCATGGGTCGAATTTCGAATTGAAAAAACTTCGAAATTCGAATTCAAAAAGACCAACTGAAATGAAGTCGAAGTTTTTTTTGGGTAGAATAGGTCCATTTCAATCTAATAGGTCTGTATTCGGTCGAATTTGAATCGTTCAAATCGAAGGAATAGCGCATTCGATTGAATTCAATTCGAAGTTTTTCCCCAAAAAAACATTGATTTTTCAAAGTCCACCAATTGACTCCATATAGGTTCGAGGAGGTCCCCCATAGGCTAAAACAGCAATTCGGCAGGTTTTAGATGGCGACTGGTTGAAGTCAAATTTTTAAAGAGACAGTACATGATAAATTTAGAATTTTCAAATTCTTTTCAAATTCAAATCGAATTTGGACTATTCCCTAGTTGAAGTACACCAAAAATAGTTTGAAATTCGAGTTTTTTACATTCAAAAATTCACCTCGACCTTTGATAAATCTGCCCCGTGGGAACAGTGGGATAAAAACTGACACACACAGTCTATGTATTACTCTGCTGTATTTATGTTCATCCCCCTATTAACTACTATACTACTATACTCTGTAGCATATGTATTATTATACTAATAAAAGCAAAATGTAATACAATATATGAAACATTTATTGGTATTAATTGCATTTTCCCTTTGAACTGACTAGATTAATAAATGCTCCAAAATCTGTAGCTCATTTGTGGGCTATTTTCTGTGGAAGAGTGATTTAGATTTAGGGTGTCTCAGTAATATACAGAAGCTTTACAAGAGGCAAAATGAATCTCTCACAGCTGAGGACACATTATGTTTTCAGTGTAATTGCACAAAATGACTTTCGCTTGGATCACAATCAGTGCCCCTTCATATTTAGGAAGTATAAAAGGAAATGCCAAATATTCAATTGTTTGGGAAATGTAAAGATTTATGAATGTTAGACATATTGAAGTCATAAGTAGGAAGCAACTCTGCCATGCAAATCAGGTGGTCAGCCACACATTTCTGTATCCTACGCACAATGCTCTGTGATTATCAGTATTTAATACAACGCATTAACATTTAAATGATGAGTTGTACAAATATATGTGCTAATTTGTACATAATAATGCACATACCACTTTTTGTGGAAGGACGTGTTAAAAAACAAACAAGTTCTGTAATATTCATTTCATACCAAAACAGTTTTTAAATGTTCACGTTTTCAGATAAATTGCTAAATACTTAAATTAACATTTGGAAACTTTGAAACAAGATTCCATTGTAGCGTAATGCTTTATGCCCAAATAAGCTTCACAGTTCTACCCTAAAATTCCAAACAATGTTGAATAACCGAGTTTATTTTAGTAGTTTCTGTACTGTGCAGTTGTCATCCTTATTGCTGTTTTGAATTGTAATAAAAGTAGTAAATGCAATGTAAGACAGCTCATTACATTAGCACATTTTCAAAGACCAGTTTAAAGATGATATACAGGTATGGGATCCGTTATCCAGAAACCCATTAAGCTCTGATTTACGGAAATGCCAAATAGCAAAGACTCCATTTTATGAAAATAATGCGAAATGTTAAATATGATTTCCTTTCACTCTAATAATAAAACAATAGCTTGTACTTGTTTCAAACTAAGATATAATTAATCCTTATTGAAAGCAAAATCAACCTATTTGGTTTATTTAATGTTTACATGATTTTCTAGTAGACTTAAGGTATGAAGATCCAAATTATGGAGAGATACATAGACATACATTATCCGGAAAAACCAGGTCCCATGCATTCTGGATAACAAACAAAATCCGGATGTGTGTGGAAAATCGGGTCAGAAACCGCATACTGTACTGCAAGCTTTATTTTAACACAACAGGGCCCATTCATTAAGTTCTAGTGAAGGTATAGAAAAAAAAGTGTTTTTTGGCTACTTCGACCACCGAATGGGCTACTTCGACCTTCGACTACGACTTCGAATCGAACGATTCGAACTAAAAATCGCTTGACTATTCGACCATTCGATAGTCGAAGTACTGTCTCTTTAAGAAAAAACTTCGACCCCCTAGTTCGCCACCTAAAAGCTACCGAACTCAATGTTAGCCTATGGGGAAGGTCCCCATGGGCTTGGCTAACTTTTTTTGGTCGAAGGATAATCCTTCGATCGTTGGATTTATATCCTTCGAATCGTTCAATTCGAAGGATTTAATCGTTCGATCAAACGATTATTCCTTCGATCGAAGTATTTGCGCAAAATCCTTTGACTTCGATATTCGAAGTCGAAGGATTTTCATTCCCCAGTCGAATATCGAGGGTTAATTAACCCTCGATATTCGACCCTTGATGCATTTGCCCCAACATGTTTCGAACTATTGTGGCTCTTTATCAAGCTTCGATTTGGGACAGAAGCAATGGAAGGGACACTCTACGTGCTACTGGTGCAAACTGATTTGTTTTTCATTCTCGATAGCAGGTCCCACACCTGTATAAGTAATGTTTTTTTCAGTAAAATCTTATTACATACACTGTGCACTGGTGCACATTATAACACACGCAATATTTTTTTCACTGGTGGATGGGTCACTAAATATATTGCATTCTACTGTGAGTAGTTTTGTCACAGCATCCCATCTAATTAAAGCATTCACCATTGTGAACAATGGTGCTTTGGTATGCTAATGAAAAGGTTGAATGCATTAAATGACTTAAAATGACTTTAGATAACACAGTTTCTTCAGTTAATCCTGAGTCATGACGCATTTAACACACAAATCCAAGTGGCTTCATCTGTATCTATGTCTAGGAGAACACAATTTGTCAAGTATTAAAATATAGCAATTTTAACTAGCACAGGAATATCTCAGACAGAGAAACTATTCTTGCAGCTCTTGTTTTTAAATCATTCATTTGAATTTATATTTGTGCAATTGTTATCTCATATTGTGTTGTTTTGGAATGGGTAACTAATGAGCCTGATATAATGCAAGATCTCCAAGTCCTGATAATGTGCCTTTTCATTTTCCGTATGGCTTGACATAAAAAAGCTCTCTTTGAACGAATGAATGCATTAACTGATAAAGTCAGCTCATTCTGCCAAGCTCTTCACAGAGAGAAAAGTCGCTAACAGTATAGTGAAATCATACAATTTAGTTTATATAACTGCCATAACTGTTGCAATCCTATTCCATTGTATTTTCTCACTGGTGTAGTATGCAGTGCTGAGCAGGGTGCAAAGTGCAAGAAACTGACTTCTTTGTACTTTTCCCCCTGCCACACTTTGCACTACAGACACAGGTATTTGAGTTAGGCAGTAGGGATGGGCGAATTTGACCCATTTGGCAAAAAATTTGCCACCAGCGAAATGTCGCAGACGCCCATTAAAGTCTATGGGCGTGAATTTTTTTGACGCGCGTCTTTTTTTTTGTTGTTGCACGAAGCCATACAAGTCTATGAGCGATATTTCCGCGGCGAAACAAGGCGAAAAAATTCGCCCATCCCAAGGCCTTGCAGGAGCGAGGCACAGAGCAACCCTCTACTTACCAACTGCTAGAACATGGTACTGATAGCTCTGCCTTGCGCCCACTAGTGATCATATGCCTATGCACAGTTAATTGTTGAATTATTGTTGAGCACTAAGGACTGCAATTTTGCATTTAAGTTGTTAGCACTATTAAATTCCCCCTAAGGTCTGTTTAAAATTATTTAAAAGACATTCAGCATCAATAAGACAACCCTCCATTTTTTGCATCAGAATGAAAATTTTTTTGCATCTGAATGAAAATTTTTTTGCATCTGAATGAAAATTTTTTTGCATCTGAATGCAATGAAATTTGCAACTAGAGTCTAAAATAGAGTTTAAAACATTGCTTATTTCTCTGTTTGCCTGTATATGGCAGTGCTGCATAAGTATCCTGGCACATCCCCAGTTTGCGTTAATTCAGAATGCACAAGCCAGCGAACATTGTATTTATCACCTGCTTCTGGAAGTATAGAATGCCCTTATACGGGTATGGGACCTGTTATCCAGAATTCTCAGGACCTGGAGTTTTCTGGTTAACAGATCTTTCCGTAATTTGGAACTTCACACCTTAAGCCTATTAGAAAATCATATAAACATTAAATAAATCCAATCAGCTGGTTTTGCTCCCAAAAAGGATTAATTATATTTTAGTCGGGTTTAAAATGTACTGTTTTATTATTACAGAGAAAACGGAAATCATTTTTAAAAATCTGGATTTTTTGATTATAATAGAGTCTATGGGAGATGGGCTTTCTGTAAGTCTGAGCTTTTTTGAGAATGAGTTTCCTGATAGCAGATCCCATACCTGTACTGTTTTATTATTACAGAGAAAAAGGAAATCATGGATCTTTGGATAATAATCCATTATCTGGATAAAATGGAGTCCATGGGAGATGACCACTCCGTAATTTGTAGCTTTCTGAAAAATGAGTGTCTGGATAAAATATACTGTAGTAATTCATGATGAGCAAATATTTTCACCTGACATGGATTTGCGGTGAAATTCCACACTTTGCCATCTGCAATTTTTTTCATAAAACAGTGGCAAAAATTTACTGCAAAAAACACCCACTGATTTTAAGGCATTTGGACAAAAATGTTGCAGAGAGAAAAAAATTGCCACAAGAAAAATGGTCATTAACTTTAATGCATTTGGAGTGAGAAAAAATCATTGCACGTAAAAAAAAAAGTTGTCGACTATTGACTTGTATTTCATGATTTTTTTTTGCCTTTTCATTTCAGTTTTGTGAATTAGATACGCTCATCATTATTAGTAATTAAAATGCTATAGATAATTAATCATCCTTAATGAAATGGAAACATTTTTAGTCAATAACCCCCCTTCCCTAGAAGGTCATTAATTTCAAATTTAACAACAACACGTCTGCTGTCTATTTATGTCTAAAAGACTCTGCATTAGTCTGTACAAGCAATGTACCTAGTGATAAAAACATAAACTGTAAATTGTATTGAATTGGTAATGAAAAATATCAATAAAAAAGATATTTTTTATGGCAATCAAGGCAATGTGATTTCTATTCCCTATGAAATACTATACACACACACACACATATATATATATATATATATATATATATATATATATATATATATATATATACATATATATAGATATATATATATATATATATTAAACCTGAGCCTTCAATGAGAAAAAGGGAGTAGCTGCAACTCTCTAACTGATATTCATCAAGTTTATTTTACAGCATTAATTTTGCAGAAAAGGTCATGAGAATGCAAAACAAAAATAGAAGCAGTAAAAATTGTATGTATGCCAGACACTGAGCTGGTACATTGCAGCTGTGCAATTTTAAATAGATTTGGTTGTGATTGCCTTCAGTGAAGTGCATCATCATAAATGTCCACATGCAGATTAGAAGTGATAAAGTGTTATTAAAGTTCCACATGCATGTTATAGGCTGATACTTTCTATGTGCATGTGAATGAAGCCAGATGCTCCCTTTGTATACAAGTAAATAATTTGTTTCCCCCACCCTGAACCAATAGATTTTAAATGACAATGAATAAAACTGAAAGTGTAGCTACAAAAGGGTTTATAGTTAGTGATGGGCGAATTTATTTGCCAAGTGCGAATTTGCAGCGAATTCCCACGATTCGCCACCGGCGAATAAATTTGCTGAACTGTTTTGTGACTTTTTCACCGTTTCACGAATTTCGCAGGAAATTTGAGAATTTTTCGGCGAGGCAAAACGCCCAAAATTTGCCTATCACTATTTATAGTAAATTATAGTACATTAAAAAGTGAAAAAACATATCTGTAGTAATCACTTTCTCGTTACTAAGAGAAATGTGAGCAACCAGATAGTTTAATTTGCAAACTAGAGAGCAGGAAAACAAACAAAATAATTCCAGATTTTACACCTTTTAAAGGACTGCAATGAGTGTATTGGGGCTGAGTATTTAACCCTTAAACTACTCCTTGAACAGAGAACATCACAACAAATTTTATGGAAAAGGGAAGTTCTGGACATGAGTAAATTAACCACTTTAGTATCTAGTTGCAGCTAAACCACTGCCTGATTATCAATTATTATTTTATTATTTTACTGTATTATTTCTATAGTACTAAGAGGAAGGTCATAAAAAATGAATCCAGGTACAGTTAAGAGTTGACTAAAGGGAAGATGCATTAAAGATCGAGCTACAGAATCCGGAAGTATTCCAAACAGTTGTAACACCTATTTGGGCCATACGGGGTTAATTCACCAGCTAGTGTAATAAAGCATGGGTTACACGTGACTCTAACACTTCAAGTTAGGGCCTTCGCTATATGGAAGATTAAAGGTGTGGTGTAGTGTAACTACAACTCCCACAGGCTACTGTGCAATAACAAAAGACTTGGGCGCCAGGAGGTTCTTAATAAAACAGGAACAAGATTTAATGAACTATGCACGAGGCAAGTGACATAATGTTTCTACTCACGCAGGAGCTGAGGCAACAGCATATAGAGAGTTCACACAGATCTGCAGGCAGGCTCACCTAGAGCAGACACAGGCATTTCATGAGGAAGAGCATCCATTAGGCATTTGCAGAAATCACACACATTCCCTCCTGGAAGTTGTCAGGAAAGCAGCTTCTACTCTACAGTCCCTCTTCACTGAGGTCCCTGACTGGAGGCAACACACAGAGCCTCTGGGAAGCTACTCCCTTACTGCAAATACTTGTTGGAGCTTCAACTGCTCTTTCTCTCTAACCTTGCTGCCTTTCTCTCCTAGAGTGACTATGACAAGTCTGAAGAGGCCACTCCTTACACATGCCTTCTTCTGGGCCTGGTGTACTCAGTCCCCCTGAGCACACCCAGCTGGATCAGCATCCAGAGGCGAAAGAGGAAGAGGCCACTCTTACACACACACTATATAGCAGTGTAGCAGGAAGCTGTTACACCTCTCCTGGCAGATCACTCTAAGAAAAAGGTGGGGGCCTTAAAGCTGCAAGGCAGAATAACCCGTAGGGGCCCCTACACAGTTTTCATCAAAATTCTAATTTACCTGCCAGTGGGGAAAAAAAAGCATTTTCCTGCCAGTGGGGAAAGTGTTAATGAATTGACATTGTCGATTGAGTGGGTCAGTACCAAGCACTGCTCAGCAGCATTTGGACATTTGGTGATGTTTGGATGCAAATATGAAAGAGTGAAGAATAGTGATGGGCAAATTTATTCGCCAGGCGCGAATTCGTGGCGAATTTGCGCGTTTCGCCGCCAGCGAATAAATTCGCGAAACGCCAGCGAATAATTTTGGGTTTTTTTTCATTTTTTTTCTCGAAAAAACGGACGCCGGCGCCAAAAACGGGCGCCGGCATCGGAAAAACGGGCGCCGGCGCCGTTTTGCGAATTTTTCGCCGTTTCGCGGATTTTGCGCGAAATTCACGAATTTTTCAGCGAAGCGAAACGCCGCAAATTCGCCCATCACTAGTGAAGAAGGTTTGGGATCATTATTTTTTAAGCTGAACAAAGTATTTTCAGTGCAAAAAAAAATTACTGATTACTGATAAGTGGGAAGAGTAATATGTCTGTTAAAAAAAGGATCAGACAATGCTTAGGGCAGAGAGATGATGGCATTTTTTTATCTTTTGAATTGAGAACAATGTACTAGTAAATGTTAACAGAATGCCTGATAACTTTCCGTTCTGGCTACGTATTTGATTTTTAGACAGACCAATGTTCGGCTGGAAACAACAACTGTGTACAAGACACATGCTTTTCCATTTATGCCCCTGCCAAATACAAGCCCAGTGTGTAGTCAGGATCCAAGAATTAGCAACGGGCAAATGTGGTTTTGTTCTCTGTGCCAGGGACAGGTGTGGGAAAGAAAGCAAATCTGGATTTCCAGTCTTCATTAAAAAGCTATATAACAGAATCTATTTTGTTTTTTATTTTTTCCAAGAGAGGGTTTTTGCAAAATAATTGATTTCCTCTACTTTTTTTTAATGTTGTTTAACTTGAGTGGAGATTTTTGTTTTGAAATCCAAGCATTATTTAAAATGTTGATATATGGGTATTTCTGATTAACATTCATGTAGATATGACATTGCTGAGCAAAGTCCTCATCATGTTCAGTTTGCAAAATCCACTGTGCAATTTCAATCAGTTAAATGTGAAACAACTATATCTACATGCTACTTTTACTTGTACTGCAGAATTAGGGCCTTTATTTAAATAAATAAATATGTTAAGGTATTAAATACTCGTGGCAGGGCAAATCTTATCATCTAATGGTGTATGAATACTGTGAGGGACTTACATATCTTGTTTGCATCTTTACAATTGCAATGTATTTTTTTAGAATGCACGACCAAAATTGCATATTCACACTACTATGGTGACCACAAAATTGTTCAATTATCATGGAAAGCTATTTTTTGCACCCTGCGTGTAGATTTTTTAAAGAAGGTTATTATGTGTAAATACTGTTATCTCTGTTCCAATTCTATTAGGTGGATGCTAGCTAGTGGTAGGTTAGGCTCATGATAAGTGGTGAGAAATATTGGGAGCAACTGAGGCTCCAGCAAGGTATCAGGAAAGGGCCAATCCCCTGGTGGTACCTTGCCAGACAGGAACCTAGTGAAATGGGAAACTAGGATTAGATAGGCCTTAGGACCATCAACGCAAGGCTGACACCATACCTAGAGTCTGAATATTGCAGAGTCCTTGGCCTGAAAGAGAGGAACAGGATGGTAGGCATCAGCCAGGCCTAGAGGCTAGGGAACCCTTTCTCTATTTGTTGATATTTGCTTTGGATTAGTGTAACAACAATTATTGAAGAAGCTGTGCTGGTCACTAAGAATAAAGTGTTACTGTACATCTGGAAGACCACATACCTGTATGCCTCCAGTATATTCTCCTGTAAATGTACCACTAGTCCTCTCTGATTTCTGATGGTGTTGTGCACATTTAAGGGTTAATTTGACCATAAAATTTATTGGGTACCATGTTACATGCTTCTACTTTTTTTGAATTGCTGCAGGTCTCTGAGTGTTCTAATTTTAGTCAAATGACCTCTGTTCATAGGAGGTGCCTAGTCTGAATAAAAAAAAGAAAATAATTTGTAAGAAATACAACATTTTTACTATATATTAGTTAGTTCATATATATATATTTGTAACTAAACCAATAATTTATAAATATGAATACATTATTGTCATTAGATCACTAGATGTAGTTCACTAGATGTAAATTAACAACAGAGAAATCTCTGAATAATGGCAATGGTTCCTAATGATACCAACTAAACCAACTATAGTAGCATTCTTTTCACTTCCCTCAAAATAAGTTACACTATATTGGGGCAGATCGCCTGTAGGAATCTTGTGGTGCTGGCACATGGGGAGCTTTGTTTTCATTGTTAAATTTTGGTCGTGGCAGAAATCTCGAGCCATTTAGCAATTCTGATGTTTTATTCATGGTTATTGCCTATTTTCTTGCTTGTTATTTCACCTTTGGGGAGTATGATTTTCTGTGGGAATCAAAGCCACTGTGTACTATCACCCTTATTGTCACTCTAGTGGTCATTTACAAATGGAAAGACAGGGTACAAAGAGCAAAGAGTGGCTGCAATATGAAATTTTTTTGTACTGTACTTAACACATAAAAAAATTGCTGCAGTTTTCTCTGCTCCTTCCCTCTTGCATACATCACTGCCTGTGATCGACAGTGCAGTATGCATTGTCCTCAATTATAGCTTTACATGCACCTTATTCAGACAGGAAAGATTGGGAACAGCAGTAGTGATGGGCAAATTTATTTGCCAGGTGCAACTTCGCGGCGAATTCCCACGATTCGCCACCAAAAAAAATGGACGCCAGTGCATTTTCGCCGTCTAATGTGTGTCGGCATCCAAAAAAATGGACGCCAGCGCCATTTTGTAAATTTTTCGACGTTTCGGCGAAACGCCCCAAATTCGCCCATCACTAAACAGCAGTAGACCCAGGCCTCAACAGGGCTTTGTCATATGGCACCCAATGATACTGTTTTCTGCACCTCAAGGTACAGAGTGCAGACAGACCTCCATGAACAGAATTTCTTACATGAGAACTAAGGGGCATGGGACACCCACGTTTCTTTTAAAAAAATTAAGAAATTGACAGCTTTACCAGGAATATTTCTATTAGATGTATAAGATGTATTTGTATCCTACACTGCCTGAGCAATTCTAAGTAATGTGCCTTGAACATAAGAAAAACAAATAGTGTTGTAAAAATGTCTCTGGGGAAAATGCTTATAATATTTAAAGTTCTATAACTACATGGGTAGAAGTCATTCAACAAGATTCATTTCTCTCAGCTCTCATGTAGGTGGCAATAACACACATAAAACAGGCTGAAAAAAAGCATTTTTTAAAACTCCATGTTACAACGTAGGTTTCAGTGGCATTACAAGTTATGCTCTGATTTTCTTCTAAATTTTTTCATTACTTTAAGATTCCATATGATGCCGGCGACCCAGGTGTTGTATAAATGACAGGCTTAATAGGTTTTCCTTATGGGGATATATTAGTACACGTTATAAAGCCATCAATTCCTCCAGTGGCCAAGCGTAACCTATCGATTTAAATTCATCTGTCATTTCTGAACAACATTCATGTATTGCCTAGTTGACTTTTTTTTCCCAAAGATGTGATACTATATTAATAATCATATTAGAATTTTCAGATGATGGATGCTGTATAGAAATATTGAATTATTTACCAGCTGCTCTCTATTTAAGCAGTGCATAGGAATATCCATTCTGCTTGCCAATGCTTATTAAGTATTTGGAAAATGCTTACACAGTTTGTGAAAATGCATAATAAATATCCAAATGAATGATAAGAGGGATAAATATTAGCAATAACGTAGCGGCTAACAAAAAGTGATGTATGTGATACTTGTTTGTAACTGAATCGGTATTAACAGAGGAACACTGGGCGTAAGTAAAAATGTCCACGTCCTTGTTGGCAATCCATATTCAGAACAGATGATTATTTTATGCGACAAGTCTCATAAATATTATATATATTATTTATTTATCAAATGTTCCATTCCAGGAATAAGGTTACATGTACAGCATTCATTTTACTGAACATGGAAAATTCCTTGGAAAGTATGATGTAGTATACTCCAAGATGAAAGGATAGAAATGGAATTAACAGAAAAATTAATGAAGCAAAGTTTTATCTTAAGCACGTGGATTACATTAGAAGTCAATGTATGCATCCGTTTCTAATCCAGTTTCATTGGGTATAAAACATTATAAGACATGGAAATGTCAGTGAGAAGAATAATATTTATCAGAAAATTAGTTGATACAATTCAAGCTGGCTACCTATTTTTGATAGGTGTAACATTAATGCTACTGCTATTCCTGACAGATGGAACATTCCATGGAAACCATGATGTGGAATAAAACTCTGAGATAAAAGGATAGAAAAGGAATTAATAGAAATTAATGAAGCAAACTTTTATCTTAAGCGCTTGAATTAAATTCAAAGTCGATGTATGCATTTGTTTCAAAACTAGTTTCACTGGGTAATGTTATATCATAACACATGGAAATGTCAACTAAAAGAATGGTGTATGTATAGGAATATTTGTTGAGAGACTAGAAAAGAATTATGTACCATGGTGTCAAAAGCAGACAATGGGTGAAGGGCGACAAGGACTGAGAATTTTGCTTTGGAAGACAGATCATTTGAGACATTGAGGTGAAGAAAAGAGTTGGTAAATAGAAAGTTGATCACAATTCTAGAAAACATTTTCTAGAAGTTTAAAAGATTGGGGAAGGTGAAGGATAGGACAGTAACTTGATGTTCAGGAATAAAGTGAGAAGTTCTGTGTCAGGGGGTTAAATATTGTCATATAATGTCTAATTGCATCTATCTTCTCTAGGGACTTTTCAATAAGTATTGATAAAAAGGGGGCAGGTGGAAGTAGGCCTAGAAAGGAGGCAAGTCTGACACATATTTAACATAAGATGAACAAGAGGATGCCAATGTTCTGAAAAATACCTACTTGGCAAGACTTCAGGGTGGTAACTGGTAATTTAAGATGTTGACTTCTGTGATGCTTTGCATTTCTAGAACTGTTTGTTTCAAAGCTGGGGTACCGGCTGTCTGTGGTGAGATGTGCTTGGCAATATCATATATAAGTTTTAAGATGGCAAAGGAGACCGCACATTACAGAGTTTGATATATTTGTTTTTATCTTTGTGTGCACGTTTCTTGCGGTAGAAGTGAGATGAGACTAAAGATTGTGATCACAAAGAGGAAAGTTTGCAGAAATATTATTTGTGAATACAGTGTCCATCAGAGAGTGCTGCACAGTTGAGAGTCCAAAAGCAGTAGTAAGGGACAGAAGATTACATGTTGCAGAATTATTGAAGCTGCTGATGACGATACTGAATGAGAGAAGGCAAATTTGATTATAGAAAATAGGGAAGCCATGAAGCAACATTGTCAGGATATATAACTGTCATAGTGAGGGATGAAGGCAGAGAAGATGGAAAGGGGAGTGAAATTTGGACAAAACTTGAAAAGAAAAGAGAGGGGCAGGAAAAAAGATTTAAAAGAAGTAAAGTGCAAAAAGAAAAGAATTAAAGGTCCACTCTTTCAAGGGAAGCAAGGAAAGGGATCAACCATGTGTCCCAGTTTGCTCCCCAGTGTGCTTAAAACCTCCCCCTGAGTTTGGTGCAGCCCAGAATAAAAGTAATAAAAATAAAATGCTAACAACTAATCATAATTATTAATACACAATATATTTATTTTATAGAGACATTATTTCCTTTTCACAATGTACTTTCAAAGAATAAATACATTTTTTCTTGTTAACTGCCTGTGCAGTTTATGCTTTACCCATCTTGTCTAGGACAAAAGAGACAGAAAATTAAGCACAATGGTAACTTGGTACCCAGAAAGTGAGCAAAATGTGAATCTAAAAAAGCAACCACTTGCAAATGAATGTACTTCTCATTTAAGCAGGTCACTTTTTATTCCTTTTTAAATATCAATTTAAATGAGCTGCCAGAAGCAAGAGATGTAGCTGGAAATGATAGACAGCTTACCAGTTTATTATAAATGGGTTAAAATAAAATAGCTTGTGCTCAGCATTTGCATTTTCAATTAAGACTACATGACTTGCATAATTACAGAGTTGCAAAAGACAATTATGCTGCACAGAGATGATCGATGCTTCAAATATAGATCATGTGTAAATGTCCAAGCTAGGTGAATTCAGGGGAAAACTGATTGCTTACCAGAGCAATAAAGGGAAGAAAAACTTAAAGTTGAAATGAACTTTTGCGTATTCTAAATACATGCTGTGAATGAATAATGGGAACTTTTTCAGCTTATACCAGTCCAGGATCCTTTATCAGGAATACTCCAGGTCCTGAGCATTCTTGATAACAAGTCCCATACCTGTACAGTAGAACTCTATATAGAGAACCACTTTGGGTTAATAAAAGGAAAAAAATAAAGTTTAAAAAAAAAGCATTATTACCAACTAGTTTATGGATAATTTTGGTGTTTTTAGAATACCTCTCTTTTATTGTCATTATAGGTACATGTAAGGTTCTTTTAATATTGTTCTAACACCAAATTAAAGCTATTTAAAACTTTTTTTTTTTTGGTATAGAAAGAGTTGACATGACTGATGGCATACTTTGTATTTTTGCCATAGGACACTCCTACCTAGATATCTTGTAAAGCATTGTTAGATCCACAAAAATGCGTGACTTTTTGTCAGAAAACAAGGAAGTAAAAAATGTTCCCCTCCCCTAATTTGCATATGCAAATAAGGGTTCGGATTCGGTTCGGTATTCAGCCAAATCTTTCGTGAAGGATCCGGTGGTTTGGCCGAATCCAAAAAAGTGGATTCGGTGCATCCCTAATTTCATCCTGAGGGTCAGACAGCATTTGGTACATTTGAAGATTAAAACTTGAAAATCGTCAGTTTGGCACGCACTCGACAGGACTCCAGACAGCGGTAAAATATCACTTTACTTTATTACACAAACATCTATCGTCCTACATTTAGGACGATAGATGTTTGTGTAATAAAGTAAAGTGATATTTTACCTCTGTCTGGAGTCCTGTCGAGTGCGTGCCAAACTGACGATTTTCAAGTTTTGTTGTCTCCCCCATGCTGAGGGTTCGGGGAGCAGCACCCGGGCCACGAAACAGGAGCGGTGAGTGACCCACAATTTACTGCATTGGAAAGTTATAAGCGGAGGGTTCGGGGCAAGTGCACCCGAACCATTTTAGAATAGCGGTGAGCAAGTTTCTGAGAACGTAAAAGTAACCGCTAAAAAGAAAAGGCTTCCAGTATATTGGATTAAACATACGGCGGGGGGGGGGGGGTTGGAGCGCTCCTGCCTCTTTGCCCTAGTTTAGTACATTTGAAGATGAGCTCTCTTTGTGGGAGGCCTGCTTTGGCCAGTGATTCCAAGGGTGTTGGTGAATTTATTTTTGCAGTGTCGCTGTAAGGTTTAACAAAATGCCTCAATTGAAAATATTCAAAAAGCTTTAGCACACTCTGGGGCAGCTTTTGGGCAAGATCGTTGAAGGGTAAAATCTCTTTTGTTAAGGGGTTCAGCAACTCTCCTACATTTTGGGTGATCGTGTCTTCCCATTTATTAATGAAGTAACCATGGGTTCCTGGCTGAAAGTCCCTATTGCCCAGAAACAGTGCGTTAAGTGATTTGGGAGATATGAGTTTGTGTTTCTGTCTGGTTGCATACCAAAGTGATAGAGTGTGCCGCGTCGAGGATAAGAGTGTAGTTTCCCCAGCTAACTGGCAGTGTGTTGACCAGATTCAATAGTTCAAATGAGATAAAGTGACCAGAGTTCTCAATTAGGCCCTATTTGGTGTTAGGTTGCCATTGTGAGCATGCTAAGATTTGTCTGATGTGGGCTACTTCATAATATCTCCAAATGCAGGGGATTCCCAGGCCTCCTAGTCTGCAGGGCCTTGTAAAAATTGCTGCTGAAATTTTGTCTTCGGTTGCCCCAGATGAAATTATGGCAAAGGGCCTGGTGGTCCTTAAATGTCTTGAAAGGAACTGTAATTGGAAGCGTCTCAAACAAATACAAAAGTTTTGGCAGAATTGACATTTTGTGATCCTTCCAAACCAAGGCCGGGGATAAGTTTTGAGCTGTTTGCAGCATTCCTTACATTCAAGTTTTTTTTTGGAGAAAAATTAGATTCTAATTTTATTTGAGTTTTCGGGTTGATTCCATTCATCCGAGTTTTAAAAATTCTATTTTTTAATAAATTTTGATTGGTCGAATTTATGGGAGTTTTCAAAAACTCACTTGAATTGGAAATTCGACCTTTGATAAATTTATTTGATAAAAATATGATAAATTTATCTCAGTATTTTCTGCTGCAAACTTCAATCAAATCCGCTTGGTTTTTTTATGCTTATTTATTATTATATTTTCTCCAAAATTTGCTTTGCATGAAAAAATCTGATTTTCACAATGTTTTGGGATTTTTCATCTGATTTCCGCAATTTTTTTTGATTTTTCACCCAAAAACTCTGAAAACTACGAGGTATTGCACAAAACCCAGCGCACATCAAAAAATCATTGGGACTTCTCCCATTGACTTATATGCAACCTGGACAGGTCTGAGATGCCGGATTTTCTGATTCAAACTTTTCCATTCTCGGGGTTTAATAAATTCCGAAAAATTTGTGATTTTTTTAAAAGTTTGATTTCATAAAAAGAATCACAAATCACGTGATTTTTGCATTCGGAGTTAGTAAATAACCCCCTTAGTGTTACTGATACTTTTGAAAGCATATATGAACAAGCCTTTCTTTTTTTATGAATTACATATAAATAGTCGTTTCAGACTCCCTTCAAAAGAATATACTATTAATATTTTCCACCATTAGCCAACATTGCTACAGTATATCTTATTAATTAATAAACAGGTTAAATAAGAGTAAAATGAATGGAAGAACAAATTGACGGCACTTCTGGAGAAGATTTATTACTGCTGTATATCCTGACGCGTTTTGGGAAATGATCCCTTAGTCATAGGTAACAGTGCATACCAAACAGCTACATTTTATACAAGAAATGACAGTGACCCCTAGTGGGTACTCAATAAAAACATATTATTTTTTTATTTAAATATCTTTAAAACGTCTTGCCTGGTAATGCTGTTAAAAAAGGTTAAAACCCAAACAAACTATGGACATAAAAATACATAATGTGTTTTGGTCTAGTTCGGTTTACGGCTGATTAGAGGTGATGAAGTGGAGGAGGTGGGAGGGGGGAGGAGAAAAGAAGGGGGGGGAAAGAGGGGGGGGAAGGAAAGGGGAGAAAGGAAAAGGGGGGATATGGAAAAAAGGTGTGAAATGACCGACAAGTGGAGGTTAACACCTACTCTGCTTAAGGTATTATAAGGGTAACGAGTCTAGTATAGATAACTGATGTCATGTTTAAAGTTGAGACCGTTAGGGATTCTGGTATCTAATTTAAGAATCCAGAAGGCCTCTCTAAGATTTAATGCATGGATGACATCTCCTCCCCTATTGGGTATTTTTACTTTTTCAATTACCTTAACTTTTAGGTCCCTGATGCCACCCAGGGAGCATGTCTTAAAGTGCCTCCCTACAGGGGTGGTTTCCTCCTTATTGGTTATGCTCCTGATGTGTTCCCTGACTCTCTCTTTTAGAGTGCGGGATGTACGGCCCACATATTGCTTGTTACAATGATTGCATTCAAGGAGGTATACTACATTTTTAGTATTGCAGTTGTAGAACCCTCTATTTTTGTACACCTGTCCTGTGTTATTGGATCTGAAGTCGGGGCCTACAAAAATAACTTGGCATGTTTTACACTTATTGGCACCACACTTGTAAGTGCCTTTCACTGTTAGCCAATTGTCAGCTACACTATTTGGGTTAGACGAGACCTGACTGGGGGCTAATATTTTGCCCAGGGTAGGGGCCTTTCTTGGTACATATTTGATATCAGTTTTGCCCAAAATTTCCGACAATTTGCTGTCTGCTTCTAATACGGGCAAATATTTTTTAACAATTCTGCAAATTTGAGCATACTCCTCACTGTATTCAGTGACAAAAAATAGTTTTTGTTGTTGTTGTTGGGTCCCTCCTTCCGCCCCATCCCCTACAGTCTGGGTAGCACAGATATTTTCTCTTCTCGATTTAGGTTCTATTTTCGCTTTTTCATAGGCGGTTTTAATTAATTTGTTGGGGTACCCTCTATCCTTTAATCTCTCCCCCAACTGCCTCGACTGAAGATCAAAAGTGGCATCCTGGCTGCAGTTTCTACGAAACCTAATGAATTGGCTATAGGGTATACTGTTAAGGGTGTGTTTCGGGTGGCAACTATTATACTTTAAAATAGTGTTGCCTGCCGTTGGCTTCCGAAAAATTTCAGTGTCAATTCTATTCGTATGTGAATTCCCTTTTAGGGTGAGATCCAAAAAACAAATTTGATTCTTGTGGTGTTCAAGTGACAATTAAAGATTATAATTGTTGATATTGAGGTATCGATGAAATTCTTCTATTAGGCCAATTGGGCCATTCCAAATAAACAATAGGTCATCGATATACCTTCCATACCACACAATATGTGATCGAAAGGGGTTATCACATCCATAGACGTGGCACTGCTCCCACCGACCCATATAAAGGTTGGCGTAAGAGGGGGCAAAGGATGCCCCCATGGCAGTGCCACGTCTCTGAAGGTAGTAACCCCCGTCGAAGTGAAAAAAATTGTGAGTTAGTAAAAATTCCAAAACCAACAAATTAAAGTGAACAAAGTCATGTGTATAGGTATGTGCTTCTTGAAAGGTGTTCGCAATGGACTCTAGGCCCATGCTATGTGGGATCATGGAATATAAGGATTTTACATCCATAGAGATCCAATGATACGTGTCCCGCCATGTGATACTCGATATTTTCTCAATGAGGTGTCCCGTATCCCTTATATAGGAACCCAAGAGGGGAACCAGTGGTCTTAAATTTGAGTCAAGCCAATCCGAAAGGCCCTCGTTGGCCGATCCAATGCTAGCCACGATGGGTCTACCCTCTGGGTTTTGGATCGATTTGTGTATCTTTGGGAGATGGTGGAAGATCGGAATGGTCGGTGTACGTCTGTAACGATCGCCGCCCGGAGCAGGCCCAGGAGCTCCGGGCGGCGCGTCCATCTTCGCCGGCGTCGCTCCCAAAATGGCGGCGCCCATGGCCGCCACGTGGGTAGCGGCGCCGGGCGATGACGTCAGCGCGCCGACGTCGGCGCAAGAGCGTCAATGACGTCAGAATGGCGCCAAATTTGAAAATAAAAACGCCAACTAGACGCCAGAATGGCGCCCAAGAATAGGATTACTTTCCTGAAGCATATCCTGGGTTTCCTGTGTGCCTTATTGCCTAATCTTGTTCCTGCCTTGTATCCTGACCCTTTGCCTGGACTTTGGACTTTGTTTGTATTCTGCCTGCCTGTGAACTCTTGCCTGATCCTGACTATTCTCCGTTTAACCCTTTGGATACCGCGACCTTGTTCCCTCAAGAGGGCTTCCTCCTTGATCCAGACAACCTCCCTGGAGGGAGCTCCCGGCTCCCTGACATTATTCTTGGGCCATGGATCCTTCTGAGGAAGCCACACCTCATGTCGGACGAGTGCTCCGCGGACTGGCATCCCGCATGGAGGACTACGAAAACCAGCAGGTTCGCATTGGGCAAGCACTCGATGTCCTGCTGGCTCAAGTGCCTTCTGCGTCCTCCACTGCTCCACCTACTGGGGATCCCCCCATGGCGGCAGCCCCCACGAACACAAGCTACTCGACAGGTGAGCCTCGCATTCCACCTCCCCCTCGTTTCAGTGGGGACCCACAAGCTTGCAGGGGATTTGCCACGCAATGCCAAATTCAATTTGAGTTCCAACCCACACAGTTTCCAAGCGAGCGTTCCAAGGTGGGGTATGTGATGTCTCGATTGGAAGGCAAGCCACTGGAGTGGGCAACGTCTCTTTGGGAGAAGAATTCCCCGCTGACTTTTGATGTTAAAGACTTTCTCCAAGCTTTTCGTATAGTCTTTGATGCTCCAGGTCGGGTTACGAACGCCCCTGCCCGTCTCTTGCAGCTCCGGCAAGGAAGCCGCAGTGTCAATGAGTATGCTATAGACTTCCGAACACTGATGGCGGAGACTTCCTGGTGTGATGACGCTTACAAGGCTGTATACTACCAAGGCCTATCCATCCGCATCAAAGATGATCTCGTCTCCAGAGAGACTCCTGACACCCTGGAAGGGTTGATCGCTCTATCCATTAAGGTGGACACTCGTCTCAGAGAGCACCAGGTGGAGAGAGAGCGCAGTAGACGATTTTCTCCCATGTTGGCCCCTCGCTTTCAAAGGCCGATTCTGCAAACACCCGCTGTTCCTGTGACCCATGTGTCGACATCTCCCTTGGAGGAACCCATGCAAGTAGGAAAGACTCGCCTCTCCGAGCAGGAAAGACTCCGAAGACGTATGGCAGGTCTCTGTTTATACTGTGGTGGGCATTCCCATTTTGCCAACGCCTGTCCTGCCAAAGCCAAGAGTTTTGTACCCCGAGGTATGTCTCAGGTTTCTCATGTAGGGGGCATCACTCGAGGTTCTCTGGAGAAGTATCAAGAAAATTCACGCAGGCTTCTCCTTCCTTTGCAGATTCACCTGGCAAGTAAGTCTATCTTCGAAAGGGCCTTCCTCGACTCCGGAGCGGATGGCAATTTCATGGATGCCTTTTTTGCCGAACGCATGAAGATTCCTCTGCTTCCATTGCCTTCTCCCCTGCGAATTACTGCCATAGATGACAAACCCCTGGAGTTTGAATTCGTCACAAAGTTCACGGCGGAACTATCTGTACAAGTTGGGGCGCTGCATCAAGAAAAACTTTCATTCTTCATCATCCCCTGTCCTTCTACTCCAGTGATATTGGGTCTTCCATGGTTACGTCTGCATAACCCCACCATAGACTGGTCCACTGGGCAGATCTCTCGTTGGAGTTTATTTTGCCTGCAACATTGCCTTCCGCCAAAACACCTCGAGAAGGTGAATGTCTCCTCTGCGGAATTAAAGACTTTGCCCTCCACTTACAAGGGATTTTCCGATGTGTTTTGTAAAAAGTCTGCAGAGTTCCTTCCCCCACATCGCTCCTACGACTGTCCGGTTGAACTCCTGCCTGGAGCTATGCCCCCCAGAGGGCGCACCTACCCTCTCTCTCCTGCAGAGACTACCGCTATGAAGGAGTACATCCAAGAAAATCTCCAGCGGGGGTTTATCCGCCCTTCTACCTCTCCTGCAGGGGCTGGGTTCTTCTTCGTGGAGAAGAAGGACGGAGGCCTTCGGCCTTGTATAGACTATCGGGGTCTGAATAAGATCACCGTGAAAAACAGATACCCTCTGCCCCTGATTGCCGAGCTCTTTGACCAGCTGAAAGGGGCAAAGATTTTCTCCAAGTTGGATCTCCGGGGGGCCTACAACCTCATTCGCATCCGGGAGGGTGACGAATGGAAGACGGCATTCAACACTCGGGATGGGCACTATGAATATCTCGTTATGCCCTTCGGCCTATGCAATGCCCCTGCCGTCTTCCAGGAGTTTGTGAATGATGTGTTCCGAGATCTCCTAGGAAGGTTCGTAGTCGTATACTTGGACGACATCCTGATCTTTTCCAAGGACCTTGAAAGTCATCGCTCCCAGGTGAAGGAGGTACTCTCTCGTCTGAGGAAGAACTCTCTCTTCGCCAAGTTGGAGAAGTGTGTTTTCGAGGTATCCAAGATCCCCTTCCTAGGATACATTATCTCTCCAGAGGGATTTGAGATGGACCCCGTGAAAGTGTCGGCCATCCAGGAGTGGCCTCTCCCACTGAGTACCAAAGCAATCCAGAGATTCATCGGATTTGCTAATTATTATCGACAGTTCATCCGGGGGTTCTCTTCCCGCATTGCACCTATCCTGGCCCTCATCCGAAAAGGGGGTAAACCCAGCCTGTGGCCTCCATCTGCTATAGAAGCCTTTCAGTCCTTGAAAGAGGCCTTCACGTCCGCTCCTGTTCTTCGACATCCCAATCCTGCACTACCCTTCTGCATCGAAGTTGATGCTTCTGAAGTCGGAGCCGGAGCTATCCTGTCTCAGAGACATTCCTCTGATGGAAAATTGCACCCCTGTGCGTTTTTCTCCAAGAAGTTCTCATCCGCAGAGCAGAACTATGACGTCGGGAATCGAGAACTCTTGGCAGTCAAGCTTGCCCTTGAAGAATGGCGTCACCTCCTGGAGGGTTCTGAAATTCCTGTCCAGATTTTCACCGATCACAAGAATCTGGAGTTCATACAGTCCCTCAAGAGGCTAAATCCCAGACAAGCCAGGTGGGCCCTTTTCTTTTCCCGATTTAACTTTGTTTTGACTTATCGCCCAGGTTCCAAAAATCTGAAGGCCGACGCCTTGTCTCGTAGCTTCACTCCGGTGGACCGTGACCCTGAGAGACAGGAACCAATCATTCCACCAGTCAAGATCATTGCCTCTCTGTATCCCCAATTTGCCGACCAGATTCTGGCTGGGCAGTCCTCGGCTCCTCAAGATACTCCGATTGGTATGGCCTTCGTCCCTCCAGAACTTCGCCTGGCCATCCTGCAACAAACCCACTGCTCCAGGCAAGCTGGACATCCTGGTTCGGCTAAGACCCTTGAACTCTTGAGGCGCCTAGTCTGGTGGCCTGATATCCGCAAGGATGTAAAGGACTTTGTGGCTGCTTGTAATGTCTGCGCCACTTCTAAGCCTAGCCATTCCTGCCCCAGTGGGTTGTTACAGCCTTTGCCGATACCCTCTCGTCCATGGACGCACCTCTCTATGGACTTTATTGTCGAACTTCCTCCCTCCGGTGGGAATACTGTGATCTGGGTTGTTATTGACCGCTTCTCCAAAATGGCCCATTTCATCCCTCTGAAGAAGTTGCCCTCTGCGGTGGAGTTGTCCCAGCTATTTATCCAGTACATCTTCCGCCTGCATGGTTTCCCGGTGGAGATCGTCTCCGATAGAGGCACCCAGTTTACTGCCAAGTTCTGGCGTTCCTTATGCAAAGACCTGGGAATTGTTCTTCAGTTTTCATCTGCATACCACCCGCAAACGAATGGGGCAGCTGAACGTGTCAACCAAGCCCTGGAGCAGTTCCTGAGGAACCACGTATCCCTCTGCCAGGATGACTGGTCTGATCTCCTCCCATGGGCGGAATTCGCTCATAATAATGCTTGTCATTCCTCTACAGGAAGGTCTCCGTTCATGTCGGTGTATGGTCAGCATCCTCAAGCTTTTCCCCAAGACTTTGTGCTATCTGACGTCCCGGCTGCTGACGACTCCGCAGCCCATATGTCTGCTATTTGGGCTGCGACCAAGTTGAACCTAGAGAAGAGTGCTCTTGTTCATAAGACTTTCGCGGATCGTCGTCGAAAATCCTCTCCTCTCTACAAGGTGGGTGATAATGTCTGGCTCTCTTCCAGGAATATCCGGTTGAAGATACCATCTCCCAAGTTGGGTCCAAAATTCGTGGGACCATTTCCCATCTTGGAGATAATCAACCCTGTGGCTGTCAGACTCCAGCTTCCACCAGAGATGAGAATCCCCAACGTGTTCCACGTGTCTCTGGTGAAACCCGCCATCACCAACCGGTTCTCTGGCGGTCAGTCTCCTCCTCCTGCCATCTCAGTGGAGGGTCAACTCGAGTACGAGGTGGAGAAAATCCTAGACTCCAGAATCTCCCCTGAGTCACTAGAGAAAGAAACTGCTTTATTCCGGTCACGTTGGTAGTTTTTTGACCTTAGAATGGACTTTGGTTTTTTCCATAGATATACTGCATTGTTTTCGTAGTCCATTCGGTCTCTATTCAATTTTCTTTTCTTCCGTAGGCTAACCGTATGTTCTAGGCTGGAGAGGTGTTCCTTCAATTTCATATCCAGATCACTCAAATCTGGTAACTTTTCAAGATTAGATAAAAGCAGTTGCGATTCATCTATATTTTCCCTAGTTACAATCAGTTCCTGCTTTTTATGGTTAATGATTAGTGCCATTAACTCAAGGGAACATCTCGACAGGGTATCGTTCCACTTATTAATAAACATCTCGTCATCTCGGGCAAAAGTAGGAAATTTCCTCATCCTTAAACCCCTCGGAATTCTATTGGTAGCAACGTATTTCTCTAGGGTGACAATATCCCAGCAGAGTAGCAATTCTTGTGACATGTATTTTTCCAAATTATTAAAAATATCCTGGACAGTACCATCATCCTCCTCAGCGAAATTTTCATTACTTAAAACCGTTTCAAATTGACTAAACCGTGTAACCCTGTCCTCAAGTTTCTCGAGGGCATACAGTTTGTTTGGTGTTAAAAGTTCAGCAGGTCTATTGTTAGCCATTTATTCAATATTTTCTAGTCTTCTATCTTCTTAAATAAGAGTAAACCCAAATTGATTACCCTGGGCTACACCACTTTTAACTTTAGTCCAAATCTAAGTCATTTCAAGTTAATCCACTCACAATGGCTAATCAAAGCAAAACCCTGGGGAATGTCCCACCCTAATATGCATTTAAGAATGTTTCATATACATGAATAGTAAAATATACATGATGAATTATAATGCAGACATTGAATTGAGCCAGGTAAAAATTATATAACAGTATAATAAAGGATTATATTTGTGATTAAAAAAAAATAATGGGAATAATATGAATATGATAAGGGCTGCAATGAAACCAATTTTCATTCAGAAGCATTAATAAAAACAGATACTCAATGTGACATTACCGTTTATAGTACTTTCATCTCCTCTATTTAAATATACATTTCTACCTCCCTATCTACCTCCCATAATTGGATATTGCCATCTTTTTGTTTACTCCCATAGAAGAAAACATAGATTCTCAGTCAACTTTTCCGGAAATTTAAATACTTGGTAGGCCTTATTTTTACAGACCATCAACTTTAATGACACAATTAAAAGGATTTCTAATAAAAGTAAATGTAAGGTTCATTGAGAATTATGTTAAGAAACCCAATTTCTATGTGTCAGACTAGGATTAATGGAAAACATTCTAGAGAGCAGGTACTGCTTGGAAAGGAAGATGGAGAGTAAAAGATAAAAATAATTTAATGCAGTAGAAGTGTGAAGATACACTTTGGCATCCAGTTAATTTGAGATTTAATAGAATTGCTGTTTTGCCAAAATTGCACACGTGAATATATTTAGGAAATGGATGTAAGGTCCTTAACAATAGACAAACATGTCTTTGGTGGACACCAAAGTATGTCTGCAGTAGGTAAAGTGCAATTGCCATGTTTTTTCCTGCAATGCAAGATTTCCCCATCAGATTTCCAACATTGTTTTGGTAACAGTGGGGCAATGCTCTTGAAAGAATTGCACTGTGCCTATTGCACTTCGGTGCTGATTCGGAAAAATGAACACAACTGGGTGTGCGATTAGCTGCAAATAGGGTAGCATTGCACCAAATACTTCAGTTTGCCTGGCATAATATCTGGTGTTCACTGGCATCACCTCCGATGTTTGGTGCATGAGTTAATTTTGCACCACTTTCGGTGCAAGTGAACTATGCCGTTTGATGACATAGCAGTGTTCAGTTCTGAACAGAAGACAGGAAGGACTTGTAAAGGGGTAAAAATAAACAGTTTATTTTTATAATATAAATAGTTAAGCTATGCAGTAGTGCAGCCAGCAGGTGGAGCTAAGTCCACTTGTGAGCATCAATTAGACAGTGCCTTGCTGAGGCACTTCTTCTTTGTGGCCTGGAAGATCAAGCAGCAGGAACAGACCATAGTGGCCAGACCCTTGGGAAGGTTGGGAATGTAGGGCTAGCTGACAGATAGAAGCGACAAGCAAGTTCACTTAGGAGCGAAAGATAGAGCGGGCCAGCGGGCACAGACAGCTTGTTGTCCCAACAAGGAGTAATAGGTGGCTAAAGCCCTGAGGTGACTGTACACCAGGCAAAGGGAAGTGAGCGTTCACAAGTAGGTTAGTAAAGAGCCTATGAGAGAAGCTTGGGCCTGATAGGTAAGGTCGCTTCAGAGAATCTGGGGTAAGAGCTCCTTAGCAAGAAGGGGGGCCCTGTACAATGTGTGTGTGATACCCTTGTTGGCAATCAGTGCCCCAGTTTGAACCATAAGCTGTACCCTGCATGATGCTGTACACCAATAGAGGTATGAATTTTTGGAAAGGCCACCAAGGCCTGGGCCTATGGTGGCAGGATTTTAGGGGGCAGCATGCTGCCCAACCGCACTCACATTGGTTCAGAAACACTGGGGGTTCTCAAGAGATACAATTGTTTTTAAAATTTCCTGTGCGCCAGTCCCCATTGCTCTGGTCCCGTTGATGAAAATTTCAAAAAATAAAAGGTAGGAGATGGCTGCGACGAACTACAGCAGGCCTGGGGGTGCCTGTTATGTAAATCCGGGCCCTGCCAATAAAGCGGTTTGAGTTCATCGCATTGTGTTTCATTAAGGTAAGTAACAATGGGTTTCAGTGGGATGGCTGAACAAAAAGGGTCAATTGAGGAGTCCCCATGTCACGTGATTCTATCACCAATCAGATGTTACATATCCAATTTGATATAAATGCCATCAGACTGATAGACAGTTATCAAAAACTCAACTTTTGATAAATCAGCACCCACATGTATATGAAGCAATAGAATGAATTCAAATTATTTTATTTTTCCAAGGTTTTTCTCGTTTCTAGACTTACCTTCGCTGATACTGGCTTTGCATTTCACACATTTAACTTTAATGGTGGGGAAGTGGGTGGATCTATGAACCAAAATTAGGAATGACTAATCACAATACAGGTTTCCCATTAGCAAAGTGACAGCATGTGTACTACTTTCTGTGCACCTCGATATGTGCCTGAAATGATGAATTCTTATAATGGCTCTTTATATAAAGTACTGGTGCCAGACCCAGAATGAATATTCTGCCTCCTCAAACTATGAGTGGTTTGAATATGGCTGTCAGATTGTTCAAACTTGCAGGCCAACAATATGCGGAGAATGATCCAAGTGGTACCAACTGATCTTTGCCATATCTGAGGGATATCTTTAAGGGAGTTTTTTTCTCCCCACAGTAAAAGTTGCAGAGAACATAGAGATCTATTTTTTTTGTTGTTGACATCAAGAGACTTATTTAATAAAGGTTGGATTTTAGTGGTTTTTGAGGTATTTGAAACCACAACTAAACTCACAAATTCACATCCACTGGAAAGTCTTTTCTCTAGAGAAAACAACCCCAACTTTGAGAGACTTATTTCATAGTTGACTTATTTCATTCCTTTCACAAGTATATTTGCACATCTCTGCACTCTTTCCAGCTCATTAATATCCTTATTTTTGTCAGTAAAATCATCTATAAGCTTGGTGAGAATAGGAACAGAATAGGAACCCGCAAAAGGAATTTTCTCTCTTCTGTCAAAGCAAGCAGAGTTTATTAGCCCCATATTGCACAGCCTTGTGAGATGGGATTCCCTTTTATATAAATTTTTGCTGGTACCTCTTCTGTAAATGAAACTGTAGTTTTCCTTTGAAATGACAATATACATTGAATGCTGTGATGTGAATTATTCTCTTATATTAATCACCGTCTTTTTTTTACAAAATTAAATATTTGTTAAATCTTTCTGTACAATGATTAATTGAGATTAGGGGGCAGATTTACATATGGTCGCATATCGAGGATTAATTAACCCTCGATATTCGACTGCCGAATGTAAATCCTTCGACTTTGAATATCGAAGTCAAAGGATTTACCGCAAATAGTTCGATTGAACGATCAAACGAAAATCTTAAGGATTATTTTAGTCTTTTCAAAACTACAAGGACCAGTAAGATCAAAAAAGTGAAAATATGATATTCATATTTGAAGTTTGTATCTTTTGATCCAACATGTATAAATAAAGTATTTCTGGGCAACATGTATTCTATTTTATGAGGGAGTTACAATGTATAGTCCTGTATAGAGCCATGAATGCCATTTAACCCCTGTCTTTCTGTGCAAAACCATTGTATCCATTTATAGCATGAATGACGTCCCTATTAGCTACACAGCAGCTTGTTTCATGGTCGAACTGGGGGGTCAAAGCCCACCGGGGCTGCCACATCAGGGCCACCGCCCCCCAATGACCCCCCTCCCCAGTCGCAGGGCCCCCTATGTCCCTCCCCCCCGCGCGCTGGCGCGTATCTGCTTTGCGTCTTCTTAATTCGATGGTGCGGGGGAGGGGAGCTCAGGAGCACCAATTTTGTGGAGCAGTCTGATGCTGGCTTGTTTACATAAATTGTAGACGTGTCACTGGAGCTAACACTCAATTTTTACCAAACTGTGTAACATTACATTAGACACATCACATTTCTCACTCCTTCCACAAACCTAGGGTTGCAACCTTCTTGGTTTTGTCCATATTTGGGTCTCAACTGTCTGATTGTAATTTGGCAAATAAATGAAAAACATCTAAATATGATACTCACTGTAATTTTTTTTCATATCAACATGGTTTATTTATCATCAAGCACAGTTTTATTTATTACAGAAAGAAAAAAGCAAATCAGTCAAACATTAGAAATTGGCATTGCTGTATTTCAGAGCTTTTTGGATAACTGGTTTCTGTATACTAGATCCAATACTTGTAATAGTGGGCTTACTCATCAGCCAGAATATAGACAGAGCTAGATTTGCCACCAGTCCAGCTTTGAACTGGACATCCCAATTTTACAAAGGACTGTCTGGTTTTGCCTATAACAGCCACCTTCGTCTTTGGGAGGAGCCCTAAGATACTCAGATGCTGCCAAGCCTTATTGTGAGAGGAGCAAGATGAAAGTTCCAGGTGAGCAAAGGGGCCAGATTGTAGCAGATATGAGGGTAATTGAAAACACCAGCACACTGGGGAATAGATGGGCAAGCAGGATACACTCGTGGTCACTTACAAGCAAAAGTCAGTCCAGGCAGAGTTCTAGCGACGTCAGATGCACCCAGGTACTATAAAGCATAGACCTACAATGGGCATTGGAGTTATGCTAGAAGCAATTTTAAATAGACAGATTTTTGCTACAAGGTAATGTCACACCGTGCATCGTCATTGCACCATGGCTCAGTAATGGACGAGACAAGCAGAAGACCGGACGATTTGTGCACGCATTTGACACACGCGAGAAGACTGCGAGCATCCCTACAATGACAGCAGTAGGCATCCCTGTCGCTGCTCCCTTACCAGGTAACCAGAGACTGATTTAGAATCCAGCTTTTTCAGAGAAAGATAGTGAGGACTTTGTCTGGTAATGGTGTCATAAACGGAAATGGAAAGATGATTGGATAGTTAAGACAGCTAGGTGAAAGCTGAGCTAAAAGTTCATTTGCTAATAGCTCATGTCATTTACAGTTGCCTGATTGATTACTGGCTGGAAATGATGCAAATTAAGATAGTGCCAATGAACAGTGCTGACAATACTTCATTTGTTGCCTGTTATATGTGCTATGTGTGCGGAGTATTTTTCAGTGATGTCTAGAGGAGGCCTGAGAGCCAGTACAATGATGTTAAATATAAAAATCTAGTATGTCTACTGTAACATGAGTCCAGTTTCACAACTACCTCTCTCTGTCTTCCAATAATCTGCCAGTACCATGACTATTGCCCTCTCTGCTTCTTTATAATTATAATTTCTCAATAGTATTAATGCACATTACGTTTAGTGATAGGCAAATAAATTCTCCAGACACAAATTTTCCGCATTTTGCCTCAAGCAAATTAATTTGTGAAACTGCGGCGACAATAAGCCGGCGAAAAACATGTCATGTCAAAAAAAAATTGGCGCATCAAAATTATTCAGACGCCCATTGACTTTAATGCATTTGGACCAAATAGTCTGTCTGTCTTTTTTTCAATAAAAAATTATGTTTTTGAGCACTTGTTGCCAAATACAACAAAAAGTTTGGAGATGCTTCAATCACAAGTTATTTCAGTTCAATGTTCTTCATTTTATTTGCAACAAAAATCAGTCTGTTCTTGTAGCCTTGCGGGAAAACCCTGGTCAATAGTTGGTATGGCAAATAAAAAAAATTAAACCTGTTTTTCAAAATTCATTTCCAATAACTTTGGAATGAAGCATACTTGTCATTGCTCATGTTAACAGCTAAAATATCTCTATAACATAAGCATTTTGTGAAATTATATTTTTTACAAGGCAACACAACCGCATTAAAAAGTAAAAATGACAGTAATATTAATAAAGCAACTGCTTTTTAAATCCATCATTTATTTTAATGTCCCGTTAGATAGACCTGTGCCTCCGTGTGAGTTAGTCAGCACTTTATTAGTGAAGAACAGATGGGGGAGGCATGTAAAATGTCCCTCCTCTTGCCCCTACCTGCCCTGTACCTTACATGTTTGAATGAGATGAATGAGGCACAGACGACATCAGGGCAATGTCTTTACTGTCTGACTGCCCTAGGGCCAGCTGTGGCTCCTGATTCAGTGCTTATCACTAAGGCTAGGGGCACACGGCGCGATTTCGCCGCGATTCTGCGCTGGGCGAGTTGTCGCTGCGTTTTTTAAGCCGAAATAGCTTTGCTAACTTTGGCGCTGGCGTCAATGCAAATCGCGGCGAAATCGCTGCGCTAATTCACACGCGGCGATTCTTTTTCTACTGTCGCCCGGAAACGCCCAGCGAGGCAACTTCGGACGACAATAGAAAACGAATCGCCGCGTGTGAATTAGCGCAGCGATTTCGCCGCGATTTGCATTGACGCCAGCGCCAAAGTTAGCAAAGCTATTTCGGCTTAAAAAACGCAGCGACAACTCGCTTAGCGCAGAATCGCGGCGAAATCGCGCCGTGTGCCCCTACCCTAAATGCTGGAATAGGCACTAAGGGGCACACTGTTCCTGGCTGTGTGGACAGGACCTAGACTGTCCCCCTGATGATTGACTGGAGAATCCCTTCCTTCTTGCAGGTTTAAGCATTAAATAATTCCTCTGTACTGTAGTGGAAGGCACAGGGGAATACATTACTCAGCAGTCTTACAGATACAAACATTAAGTGTGCTACATTCCCCCGCCTCTTTATAACTGTCACGTGCTTGTGACACCAATTTGGAACATGTGTATCAGTATGCAGACAGAACAAAGCATGATCATTATATGCTAACATCAATACATACAGTTAAACAGTAACATCTCATTAACTGAACAATCTTTTCCACCATGGCATACCACTTTCTGTATTATATCTGGGCTGGGATGTTACCATTGGGCATCATAACACAGCGAACAAGGGCAATGGTAGATTTTCGAACAGTGGACACAATCATGTGACGCGTTCCCAGGATGTCATATGTCTCTGCAGAGGTCTAACTGTTTTTGTGGTCTTCATCAGTCTTCAGGACCTTTCTAAGAATGACATCCTCCCATTACCAAAATCTGTTCTGAGTGCTGATCGCATAACCCACGTCAAAGAACAAATGTCTCTTCTTTCGAGACTTCTAGTACTTTGGAATGGGTGAATTTTCCAATGAGGCCAATTTGTCTGTGGTTCCTTCCTCAGATAGGATGCCAGTACTGGACAGGCAGCATACATTTTTCCCACCAGAGTGCGGGCTGAATCACTGCTGGCTGACCTGTGTCATTTCTCAGCCCCACTTTGTCAGGAGCTACCTGGGATCAAACTCTAAACTTTACACTTACAAGCTCCTGCATTTTCTCATTGAGCCACTAGAGACCTTTGGATTCTGATTCTACTGGTATGATGAAAGATTTTCTACCTTTTATGTTTTCTCACCTCCTCCTCCTCCTTCTTGCTCTACCAGGTGTTGGTAATTTGATAATTAAGGGCCTTTATAAGCCTGTTACTAATGTTACCCCGGTGCTTGATCATTGAAGCTGCCAAGCTAGATTCCTGCTTTTGTTCCCGAGATTCCTGCTTTGTTCCTGAGATTCCTGCCTTGCTCCCTGTGCCTTTGTTCTCTGCTACAGTTCCCCTTACCTGCTCTCTATTGGATCTCCTGGTAATTGACCTCGGCTTGTTTACTGGACTACCCTCTGCCATCAGCCTGCCTCTGACCTCGGCCTGCCATACGGATTTGTTATTGCCTTCAGCCTGCCCCCGACCTCAGCCTGTTTCTCGGACTTGCTTTATTGTTGCCTGCCCTTGACCACCAACCTGGTGTAAGAACTTATATTATTTATCTTTTGTTCATCTGTTTTGCCATACTTTTCATTATTAAAATACTATTCTGCATAACATGTTTCCGGCCTATCAAAACCTCAAATACCCGCTGTACTCATGTTATACAGCACCAAGGCTCCTAACTACCAGCCACTCACCGGTGGCCAAGCCTGACACACTTTCACCATTCCTCCATTCTTTTTCAAGTGTTCTACTGGGATGGTTTCTGGAAGCAGATCTTCCCCGTTGGGCAGATTAAAATCACAGTCACTCTAAAACTTAACATGGGATCCAGGGTTGTCCCAGTTCATCTTCACCTTAGCTGGAATACAAGTGATCTTTTCTGTAGCAACTACCATATTTTGTCTCCTCTGTTGTCACCGGGTGGTCAAGTAGTCACCATACAACAGCTGTGTTGGTTCCCACTATCAGAGCATTCTTCCCAGATTGAAGGGTCATTTGCACACTGCAGTGTCTCCATAAATTTTGCCATCCCTGCCACCTTCTGGCAGAATTCCACCGTGACTGAAAGGAAACCCTGATAAGGCACCTTCTGGTCACTTAAGATCCAAATCTATAACTGTTTGTCCAGGGTTTGCAGAGGTATGTGATTTAGGTATTGTCTGTTGAAATCTTCATACAGCAGGGTCACTTGAGCACCAGTATCTAGAAGGTTTTCAGCATAAATGCCTTCAATCAATCTTCAATTAGGGATAATAGGCAATGGACCCTTTCTTCAGCCTATTCAGTTGAGTCTGCTCTTATCTGGCATGCAATGGTTGACTTTTCACTTTCTTCATAGACTTGGTCACTTTACTGCTTTTCTGGCTCTGGATGGAGCAACTCTGGGATGGGCTCTTAGTCAGCTTCTTCACTTAGGGACCCTGACATTTTCCTGCAGCTTTGGGTGGTCCTGCTATCTCCCTTGCTTTTGAGAGGCACTTTCTCTTTAGGTGGCCTTCTCCACCACAGCAGTAGAAAATTACTGGTCCAGTGAGTTTGCTTGCCATGTAAAGCATTGGGCTGTCCAGCTGGACTTCTGTATTTAGACGTTTTTTGAATTGGCTGCTTAAGAGATTGGAAGACCACCTGTGTCATCAGCTCAGCCAGCTTGTTGAACATCTGCTCTAACTGGCCATCCTTTGGTGGGTGTCAACAGCATTTACCAACCTAACTCCAGTTGTATGACCTGCCATTGGGTCTGCTGTAGCTCCCTTAGCTTCTAGCATGGCTTCTTCTTCCCGAACCCACTTGACCAGATCAATGGACCAGATGGTCCCCCCACCTCCTTGGGTCCTTAGCTTGATCACAATAGGGTCCTTCTTGGAATATTTGCTCCATTCTTACATAATCCACTTCTTTGGTATCTATACCTTTCTTTATTGAGATTTGGTGAATAATCTTATCAAGGTGTTGGATGTAATCAAATAACTTTTCTACCTCCCCCTGGAAAGTACATTTCAGCTGGTAGTAGAGATCCTCTACATTGTCAAGTCTACCAAACACAATTTGAAGAGCAGCAAGATAATCATATGCCATGCAATCTTGCTGAGAAAGCTTCACATTCCTGACTGCTTCAGATGCAGCACCTCTCAGACTCTCTGCTATTTGCTACTTATTTTGTGCCTACGTTATGTCCCACTCATCAAGAGCCTGCAATGGCTGATCCATCGAGACTTCACGTTCCTCTTCACATTCCTCTTCACCTGTGGGCAATGTTTGTTCCCCTAAGAAGATCTTCAGTTTTTTATTTGAAAAGCTTGGAAATGCATTTCATGCCTATTGGGGCACTTACTCATAGGCAAATGAGCACACCTCTGTACATAGGTACCTCTTATATAGTGGTGTGATCAATCAAGTCTGGGTATAAAAATTACAAACTTGAAAGTATTTTAACCTATCTGATTAAAATGTATGTAATTTTTCCAACCATGAGGAATTTTGCTCCATAAAATAATGGGTTATAATTGCATGTCTTTTGACAGGCTTTCACTCTGTTGCAAAAGTTTAAAACCGTCTAAGTATTTAATGTGTTTGACTACAACTTTTAGTGCTTTTCCACCACAAGGACAGTATCTCAATATTAGAATATAATATAGCACAATATAATTGTTCTTTAAATTTGGTGTTAAACATTCTAATATTTGTGCTGATATCAAAGTTAAATTTTTATATTTTATTTTATTTAATCCTTCAAGTATTTATCTATTTATGTTTTTTTTCTTCTTTTATCATAATTCATAATAACAATATATATATATATATTTTTGTTTTTTTATTAACTATTTGCATATTTATCTTTCTGTTTCTGTTTTTTTCCAGTTCTATGTGGGTATTTGGTAACTTTATGTGGGAAGTTTGTATGTAATTAGATATTTATATTATGAATTTAGTTTCGCACCTTGTGATTGGTTGTGATATATGTAGTCTTGATTGATCACACCCCTATATAAGACATGTACAGAGGTTTGCTCAAGAGGTTTTCCCCAATAGGCACAAAATGCGCTAGGCCTCCATTTATTATGGAGAGACTCACATTATTGGTTTTCTTATGGAAATGCACCCATGTTTTTATATACTATTGATATCCTATTTACTGTGGTAGTGCCTATATTGACTTTTGGCAACTATCTTGTTTGTTAACCCTAGTTGAAGTTCAACAAACAGCAGGGAAGTGTGGCTAAAAATAACTTAATTTTTCTTACAAGTAGCCCCTGTTTTTTCATGTGCTTAAGACAGAAATCCCCTTTCTTCTATAACCTAAAATTGCCATCTAACAATATATTAATGTGTTACTCTAGTTCAGAAATCAATAAGTAGTCACACAGTTAATTCAAATGAATACCAAAAACAAGAAAAGACTTGGGACTAGTGATGTTCTCTTAGTACTTGGGTAATGGCTTGGAAACAAAAAAACAAAAAAATAGTTTTTATTTGTGCAGTTTGTATTTAATTAAGTTTTCTCTATTAGCGACACCATGCCTACATCCCTCCTGCTCGTTGCAATCCTAATATCTTCCTATTGTGTTTATGTCAGGAAGAAAATTGGATTCCAGTAATGACAGAATTAATTTCTCCTCACATGGCAGCTTAGTTTTGTATCTGCAGCGACAGGATGATAGACCCTGTAATACTTGCTTTGCACTGTTTTAGCTTAAAATGCACCGTCTGGCTTAAGGACCCAAGTGAGAAGCCAATCTTGACCCATGGCACGTCAGAGGCATTTTTCATTATCTGAGGTTCACATAAATAATTTATTGGCATTTCACAAGCCATAAAAAAAAAGTTTTTATGGAACATGCTTAATCAAAGCTAAGTTATTTTGTTTTTTCTAATTAAGATTAATCAAACAGATGCCGTTTTCAATCTTCAAAATAACAAATATTAATAAAATACAGCCTAGTTTATTTAATGCTAAAGTCACCATTTTCTTCTTTTTTTTTCAATGACCCAATATTTTATTAAATTGATATAAACTTTTTAAATTTAAAATGTGACATTCATTTTAGAAGAATACATAAAGCAGATGATTCCTAAGCCTCCACATGCATGGCCTACTTATTGGTGTAGGATAGGGTTCCCCAACATTTTTACATGTGAGCCACATTTTAAATAATAAGAAACTTCAAGGGCAAGCAAGGTCTTGAGCTGTATTGAAAGGGGCATAGATTCGGGGGAAATTTATCCTTGCACTCTACAGTGTGGTGGTAAGACCCCATCTAGAATATGCTGTCGATTTTTGGTATCCATTGTTCAAATGAGAGAAATGAGAGTGTGCAGTGAAGGGCAACTCAGCTGGTAAAAGGTATGAAAAATCTCATCTTTACGATGGAGAAGAGGTTTTTAAAGTTGTTTACCTTTAAGACTATGAAGATTTTAATTCATCCAGATTATTCTATCACAGTAACTACACAGAATCTACACCTCTGTTAATTTCTTCAGATGTCACTCTCTTTGAAGAGTTACAATGCCATTGTGATTGGATTAGTGGAAGAGTTTATATGCCGAGAACTTTCCACACCAGTCAGTTGAACTGAAGAAGCTGCTCGGATGAGTAGTGAAACGTCTTCATTGATTACTCAGCAAGCCCAGTTGTTTTAGATTTACCTATACTAGATTTACCTTTAAGGTAACTTTTATTATGTTATAGAATGGCCAATTCTAAACAGCTTTTCAAATGGCCTTCATTTTTTGTTATTTTCATAGGTTTTCAATTGTTTGCCTTGTTCATCTGACTCTGCCCATCTTTCAAATGGGGGTCAGTGATCCCATCTAAAAAACAAATTCTCTGTAGGGCTACAAATGTATTGTTATTGTTACTTTTTATTACTGATCCTTCTATTCAGGCCCCTTCTATTCATATTCCAGTCTCTTAGTCAAATCAATGCATGGTTGCTAGGGTAATTTGGACCCTAGTTACCAGATTGGTTAAGAAATTGAAGAGCTGCTGAATAAAAACCTAAATAACTCAAAAACAAATAATAAAAAATGAAAACAAATTGCAAATTGTCTCAGAATATCACTATCTACATCATACTAAAGTTATCTCAAAGGTGAACAACCCCTTTAATGTAAGGGAGCAACACAAGCAGGAAAGAGTTCCTAGGGGGGTGCTCAGTGGTTGTGGTTATTTGGTAGCCCATGTGGAGACTGGAAGTCTGTTTGACTGTACACATAAGGGCAGATTTATTATGTGGTGTAAAAAACAGTGGGATAATTCCCAACACATCACCAGGCTTCAATGTGTACTAAACAACATATATTTTTTTATACATTTTTCAGAGTGACTTCCACCAGAACTTACCTACAAAGGTCTAAAGTATTTTAAAATAACGGCAAAAATCTGTTGTTTAAAGGTTAAAAACAAACCTTGGTTAGTTCACCATGTAATTTACACAGCATTTTACACTTTTTTGTTGAATTTTGCTTTACACAGCATAATAAATATACCCCATAGTCTTTATGCCTCCAAAACCTGCCTCCAAGTCAGAAATCCAAAAATAAGCATCTCTTTAGAGGCCACTGGGAGCAACATCAAAGGCCTTGCTGAGCAACATGTTACTCACAAGCCAGTGGTTGGAGATCACTGGTGTAGGACATTACTCTCCTCCATTTCTGGTAGGCAGGGCAAACAAATATTATACCACTGCGTGTCAGAGCAGAGGGTGGATCTGAGCCAGCACTGTAATGTATAATTTTATAGTTCATAAATGCTTTGCAAAGATGTCTTCTAGCATTTGCCCTCTTTATTTTTGAGAAATTAATCTCGATAAACATGAATTAAATGGAGTTCTGAGTCAAAATCTACCTGTTTCAGTAATTTTCAGGTGCCACAGGTTGAGTGGCTGGTAGCTAATCACAAGAGCAATCAGGTATATATAGAAGGTTACAACAACACAAGAATTAGTATGCTAGAATATTTTCTATGTTTTGTTTAAAAAACACCAAATGGGGTACTTCATTTGGTAAGGTTACTACAAAGGTTTTATAAGTAAATCAATTATGAAGACTATACAGCAATTTAAAGTAGTTGCATTTGATATCTACCGTAGATTAATTACGAATAGGATTTATGACACAAAGACAGCAGTTGTGTGACTGTGGGAACATCATTAATATATAATATTTACTCTGCTGTAAAGTAGGAGTTTATATAAAGTTTAATCTTATAGTAATTATATATTGAGTTCTGTCTTTTAACAGATGTGTACATTCTAAACTTCAGTGTTGCTCAATTAACACTAATACAGTGGTTCCAAGGAACAATCCCTCAGGACTATATTTCCTTTCTCATGGCCTGTTATTCAGACTTTGAAACGGTTGCCCCTATTTAAATAGCTACAAGTGTTCAACATAAAATAAGAATACTGCTGGATTTTTGTTCAAATGGGATCATACATTTGCTTGCTCTTGTTATCTGTGTGTATTGGACTTGATTCCTTTATTTCCTCTAATTCTTCATAGTTAGTATTTACCATTGATGTTTAAAATAAATCACCTTGCTGGACCTAACTTGGTTTCTGCAATCGATCTATCGGGCAACATGCATAAACTTGGTTACATAGCACACAGGCTCCCTCTTGCCAACTTCACATCTGAGGTAGTTCCTGACAAGGAAGCCCAATTTAGAATTGTGTCAGAATATCAATGTTTATGTCATACTTGAAGTTAATTCAAAGGTGAACACCGTCTACATGTGATAATTTCTCTGACTACCCTGCATTTCAAATTTATCTCTCTCTATACTGTATGTATATGTATATCCATTCATATGTACGTTACTCTACTCAAGTGGGTTGAGGGTAAGAAGCAGTCATCAAGATGCCATCTTTGCCATAATCCTTAAGGTTTAGGTTTCCAGGAACACTTTTTTCCACTATCTCTTTCCATTATAGATAAGTCTTTTTTACATCTTCATGGTAAGTTGAATGGAAAGAAAAATATATGTTCCTGGCAGCGTTCGTCTGTCTGGGGAATGTTTAATTGATCAGAAATTTGCCAAGCACAAATAGGTCACTTCTAATCGAGCCATAAATGAGATGGAAAGTTTTGGAAGAAATTCTTCAAAAGGAAATGTGGTCACCCAGAGACTATGAAATGAAGCATATCGCTTTTCCAATATATCTGCAAAATAAAGATTCAGGAATGTAACCCTTTAATTTCAAATATTTCATAGTGAATGACAGCAACACAAAATTTACAGGTCTAGTTAAAAAGTTACAAATAAAAAAAATCTAAAATTATTTTTGATTAAAAGTTTACCAAGTTTGTACCAGACAAAGGGGTACAATTTTCGACAGCTTCAGCTTTGCACAGCTCACACCAGTTCTCCAGGTGCAAATGCGATACGACTATGCCAGTTTCGGCATCGGTGCCGAACACTGGAGATTTTTCACTATCGTTACTTCGGCAGTGTGAGCATTTCTTAGCGAAGATGTGCTAGTGTTCGTTTGTGCCTAGCGAAAATTCGCTAGTGATCTTGCTCTTAGGTCAATTTGCATAGGTTGTATGGATGTCTTTATTATAAATTTTGGTGCAAATGCTTGAAGTTATCACTTTTTATTACAAATGCCCAGGGAACCTTAAAGAAGACAAGAAGAGTTCCAATTATACAATGATTAAAAGGCAGTTACAAACATCTTATGCTCAGAGATTACAGTGTATGTTTTTGATTATTAGAAGCATTACATGCTGTTTCTTTATATAGCAAAATATTTCGTGAATTATTGTACTGTATTTATGTTTAGTGCCACAAATGAACACAGTTCACATCAACCAGTTAATGGGCAAAGTTCTGTTATTTGCTTCCAAACTTCTTCCTGATACAGTTAGAGCTGCAGTATTTCTAGTCAGATGATCTCTGAGACAGTACAGAGAATATAATAAAATGGGGGCTCAAGGGAAATATGTAAAAAGGAAATATTTACTTAAATATAAATATATTCCAGTTTTGTAAGGTTCTTTAATAGGCCACTTGATATGATATACACTGTTGGTTAAGGATTCATTCTCAAGGTATAGCTGTATTAGACTATGCTAGGGGATAAAGATTGGTCTGTGTCTGCCAGCACTGCACTCAGTAAAAGTGGTATGCAATAAGGGGGTTCTTACACTTCTGACCGAAGCTATGTAAATGAACCTTACTAATTATCAGGTTGTGCTGAATGTGAGTGTTTAATATATGTAACTCACATGTCATGTCTAACGAAGGGGCCCGCCCCCCAAACGTTACATCACAAGACTTAAATAAACACGCAGGGGTCCGCTCCGCTTCACTTGCTGTTGAGTGTCTGGTGAATTTTTCGTCTCTATGTGTTTAATATATGCCACTTCAGAGCCACTGTCCCAAAACCTTTGCACAAGATAGCAATTAGTTGGGGGAGATCAAGCTATGGAACAGCCAACCTGCCCATCTGTTCCTTAAGCGTTCCTTACTCTTGATGTAAGAAAGCTGCCAATTAATAACTAACAAATATTTGCATCATCTGCTCCATCCCAACTTCCTGTCTCAGTGACCCTTGCCAGAATACAAAAAAGGGTAGTACTTAATGTTCATAATAATTAGGAGGTGCCTCTTCAGGACATTGGGTGATGTCCATATCAAAGATGCTGCAAAATAAATGAGAAGCTAAACACTGACCATAACAGCTCTAGTTGTATTTGTAGAACAGAACAACATTTTTATCCCTTTCTCTTGCTGTAAGAAAACTGTTTGCAAACATTGACCTCATCTGCCCAATCTTAAATTAATGACCCTTGCCAGTGCCTGTCCTGTAAGCAGTCTCCTAATTTTTTTGGTTTCTTTGATGCTTCATGTTGTCCCCTTTTATGCCCCCCTTGATGCCACTGCATTTCCTAAAATCGGGGACTGGAGCAAGAGAACATGTAGCCTTTGCTTCCTACTCATTTTTTCCAGTTTTGTCTAAACTTAAACATATAAATAAAAAAAGACTGCCTGGCACCCCCTTATAAACTCAGTTTGCATAAAAAATGAGAAATTTGAAAAGCTGATTAATGCTGCCAAAAATATTTTCTAAAGTAAAGTATGATCTCTGCTCCATTTTCTAAAATTGGCCATTAAATTGGCCATCGTGGAAATCTTAATGCATTCATTTTTGCACAGAAAACATTAGCCAAGCATGAATCACTTTTAATGCTAACATTATGGAAATACTTATATATATTTTATGAAAAGATTTCAGAACAAGACATGAACTTTTCAGAGAACTTGATTGCAGAAAAATACAAAGGAATGATACTGTGAATTTTAAATAGAGGTTGTTAACCTGTGGGTCAAAAAAGCTGGTGTAAAAGCAATTTCATAATTGAAAACAAACAAAAAAGTTAGCACACGGCTTGTAAAGACATAGCTTGGTAATTTTATTTCTATATATAATGTAGATACTGTATATAGTATATGATTGTTGCGTTCATTTTTATAGACATTGTTGACCTCCTCCTCCGGTTGACAGTCTGATTCAGTTACCTCATCAGTCAGATAGCAATCAGTTTCATACGTTTCTTCTTCATTTATCTGTTTGGAAAAATGAAGCTACCTGTGTAGTTAAACTCTTCCAAAGAAAACTGTGATGTGAACCAAGTGTGCCAAGACAGCTGAATCATGCCCTGACCCACCCAATAATTTGTATACCTGATCAACCACATGCCAAACTCTGGGACCAGGAAGACAGCAGTATTTGATTGTAGTTATCCAAACAACAGATTATCCTAAGCCCTTTCCTAATAATTGAATCCCTTATAACTACAATCTGTTTAGGCCCAACACTGCTCTCATCCCCACCACTACTAGAGAAATTGGTTTCCAGGCTATTGAAGCGATTAACCCCATCTAGAACTGCCAATACAGAGTTCACACTCATTTATTCTTCTTTCAACAATCTAGTGAATCTGCAGCCTACCTTTTCCTTTTTCCCACACTAAATGGTTTAACTGTCACCCAGCTGACTGCCTCATCAAACTGCTGGTGTTATCCTCTCCCAAAACTATCTGACCTGCTAGGTCCTTATCAGGGAGCAAGAGGCTACTCCACTGATATTTGTCGTCAGTGTTCTAGGTTTCTAACACAAGCCTCTAAAGTGGCAAGAGGTAAGAAGCTTGGAACTCTTGTTCCAAAACTGCATACATATGGCAGACTGTGCACTGGGTCAGACCTTCAATTTTGCTATTGCTCATTATTCCAGTTACAGATCAAACAGAAACAAAAAAAATAGAATAATATTCAACACTCTTTTTACCTTCTTTAGTTTGAAACTGCTTTAAAGAAGAAGGAAAGGTTAAAACTAAGTATGCTTTATCAGAAATGTCTATATAAATACACTAGTAAACCCTCAAAGTAATGCTGATCTGAGTCCTCCTTCTATTGTGTACACATGGACTTCTGTATCAGACTTCCAGTTTTCATCATAAACTTCCAGGGCTAGGGCTTGAGCATGCTCAGTTTGCTCCTCTCCCTCCTCCCCTTCCCTCCTCCCTGCTGTAATCTGAGCTCAAAGCTATGAGCGAGCAGGGAGAGACTCAGGCAGGAAGTGATGTCACACCAAACTAATATGGGAGCTACAACAAACAGAGACAGTGTCTACAGCTGTTTGCTCAGTTATGGAAAAGCATTCTAAAGAATAAAAATGGCATTCTAGCTTGCACTGTTGTGGTTAATCTATTGACAATAAACTGCCTTGGTTGCTTTCCTTGTCCTATAAATGTCTACAAATGTCCAATGAGGCCTTTTCCCTCTGCCTTCATTGTCATTTATAAACTTAAAAACCTAGGGCATGTGCCTCATAGCTGAACTCCAAGCCTTGGACCTAAGATCACTGGAGCAGTTTCCTGATTCTATAAATTAAAATAAATTTTCTACTACCAACATGTTTGATTGGTCTCTGTGCTTCATTAGCCCAGTATCAGTAACAACATAAACCCTTTTTATATCTTCTCCTGGTTCCTGAAGCCACCATGAAGCCAAATAAGTGTCACATTTCACTTTATCCCAATCACAAATACTATCCATTTCCAACATATCCACAAGGCATTATATTTTCAGACTTAAAGTGCAAGAAAGGGATGTGTATTTCCTAAGTGTCATATCATCCATGTGGCAGTACTTAATCCACTATAAATAAACTCTTTTAAGTCCCAAACGAGACCATATTGATATTTCAATATATATTGAGAATTTCAGAAGTCTTCTAATGTACTACAACCACATCAATCTAGCTTACAGTAATATGTATAAAGAGAAATGTATTTGTAACATTTGAACACCACATTTCTAAGTAGTTAAGGTAACAGATAACAAGAAAATAAAAGAAATGTATTTGTCTCGAAGTATGATCAAATAGTTATTTTAATAGGTACTTTAAAAAAATTATCTGAAATCAATTTTCCATTTTGCCTGAGTGAATTGGTGTGTAGTCACTTATATAGAGAGCAGTTTATATTCAAGCATACTGAGCACAGGCACTCTTCGAACAAATTCTGAAAAGAGAATTAAAACTTAAATTTTTATGTATATATATGTCTTTCGATATATAGATTTTGTTCTATTGTTGAGCTGTGCTTATCATAAATCTTACTTATTTCTGGGTTGGATTAAAATGAGCCAGCTGATCATTAATACTTCCCATTAATATGATCTGCTGTCATAAAATGCATTTATTGGATCATTAAATCTGATATGCTGTACATGAAAATATGTCTCCATAGAGTTCGTTACAAGGGGACACATTGTGTATCTTTTCAATGCCAATGGTAACATCCACTTGTGTGGCCAAGTCAGTGTTGAATTTTTTATATAAGTATGTGATTTTGGTTTGTAAACATTGTATCAGATTTTTTTATGCTTTTTTTTCATTTCATTTGTGAAATTAGCATTCTTGTCAAGTATGTTGACATGCTTTTGTTTAATATATTTTGAATTCGTATACACTCTATACATCTTTCTACACATTAGTTTCCTCTATCAATAATATCTGAAAGGTTCCAAATTTTTAGTCTGTGCATTGTTACCATTTTTGTATATATTTTTTTATATTTTCTGGGGCGCATGCAGTCTGGCAACTTTTGGTTTAATCACTTGGGGGCCGATTCACTTACTTCGAGTGAAGGATTCGAAGTTAAAAAACTTCGAATTTCGAAGTTTTTTTTGGGCTACTTCGACCATCGATTGGGCTACTTCGACCTTCGACTACGACTTCGAATCGAAGGATTTGAAGCAAAACGCGTACGACTATTCGACCATTCGATAGTCGAAGTACTGTCTCTTTAAAAAAAACTTTGACCCCCATCTAAAAGCTACCGAAGTCAATGTTAGCCTATGGGGAAGGTCCCCATAGGCTTGGCTAACTTTTTTTGATCGAAGGATATTCCTTCGATCGTTGGATTTAAATCCTTCGAATCGTTCGATTTGAAGGATTTAATCGTTCGATCGAAGGAATTATCCTTCAATCGTTCGATCGAAGGAATTATCCTTCGATCATTCTATCGAACTATCTGCGCTAAATCCTTCGACTTCGATATTCGAAGTCGAAGGATTTTAATTCCTAGTCGAATATCGAGGGTTAATTAACCCTCGATATTCGACCCTTAGTGAATCAGCCCCTTGTTCTCATGGGGTATAAAAGCATGTAAGAAACTGAGCCATAGATAAAAAATAAATAATTTTTCTTATTTTAAAGTAGGTAGCGTATTGGAGATCAGGGCAATGTAATATTTTATGTATGTCATTCTTATCTTGTATACTACAAGAATTCTTATTTTACCTACAACATTTTATCCAACTGAACTTCACATCAGTGCTAGGTGATGTAGCAATTTGGAATGAAATTAAAAAGTTTTGAATCAGGACATATACACAGTGGGCTAACTGCAATGCTATTTCTAATAGTAGGCTTGCAGAGATGTATGCGTTGTGCCTCTCACTATTTACTCCTAATATTGTGCTCACCTGCCAACACATACAAACTAGACTGCATTCGTAATGGTATGGGAAGAGATTGAGTACCTGGAAACACAACAGAGTCGGATGAGATGCTTCCACCTATTGGCAGATGTATCAATGGGTGGGTCTGCAAGGAAATAACAACCATTAGCATGCAGTGAAATGTCAGCAATTTGTAAAGCCACAAATTTACAGATAAATTGTACCAAAGTGACCCTTGTAAGGAGTAGACCAGGATATCGAGGTTGATTGTGAGTTGTGAATGAGATATCATGTGCTGTCCCAGTAGTTAAAAGTTTGTTATGTTAAAATGTATATGCTATGCTTATATGCGTACCCTCCTCCTATTCCTTCCTCATGTGTGATGTCAGTTCCTCCCAACATTCTTTGTGTTCCGGCCTTTCATTAGAGAGGAGCTACAGTTCAGAGGCTAGGAAAGAAATATTCTTTCTGTCCTACAGCACTTATACATCCACTGCTACATTTGTCAATTCACTACAAATAAAGCAACTTTGTGGATTCAAAGTGTCTGGTGAGTTCAGCTATCTGGCAAAGATTTCCCTCAGTGGTTGTTACAGCTCCATACAGGCCCAGCATATCATGTGTAAAAATGTTGTGAAATGTAAATGTTGATTATATATGTTTTGTTACATTCACAATAATGTGGATAGGTGTAATTTGCTAGTTTGGCAACTACCTAGAAAAGTAAGTTAAATTGCAGTCCAACCACTAGAGAGGGATAGAGTGCCAGGAGTATTAAAAGGAGGTCACACCCAGGGCAGGGTTCATTTTCTGGCATTAACCGGACAGGTACAGACAGAGAGGGGCTCCAAGTGGGAAGTACTAGGTACTTCAGTTAGACAGGACAGCTAGAATAGGTAGCTCAAATTCCAACAAAGAGTTAGAGGCTCAGTAGCCATGGCTAAGCCACATTTAGGGCCAAAGTGGTAGCAGTAGGACCAGTTGGGACAGTCTTTGGCAAGGGTGAGAAAATTCTTATCGGGAATAGGGTAGAGGGGCATTGTAATCTACTCATGTATTAAACCCCATACCCAAAGAAATCTTACAAGTCAAGTACCACCTTCTAGAGAGAACTTCCATTCCCTTTAATAGTCTTTATTTTGGGACCTACAACTTGAATAGTCAATCCATAGGATGCAGATAACTGAGCAGTAAATACCATGAAACTTTGCAATAATGAAGTCTGGTGCATATCTTCACCTGAAAATCCCAGTTACAGCTGTTCATGTCAGTAAAGGTGGCTATAGACATAACTGTCCAGCCCAAGTCTTCTGCCGATATCGGTCGGCACGTTTTCCACCATACGCGCACCGAAAATCATACAAAAAATTGTTTCATACGATATTATCTGTGTGTCTATGGCCACCTTAGGGGGCCGATTCATCAAGCTCGAGTGAAGGATTCGAAGTAAAAAAACTTCGAATTTCGAAGTGTTTTTTGGGCTACTTCGACCATCGAATGGGCTAGTTTGACCTTCGACTACGACTACGACTTCGAATCGAAGGATTCGAACTAAAAATCGTTCGACTATTCGACCATTCGATAGTCGAAGTACTGTCTCTTTAAAAAAAACTTCGACCCCCTAGTTCGGCAGATAAAAGCTACCGAAGTCAATGTTAGCCTATGGGGAAGGTCCCCATAGGCTTGCCTAAGTTTTTTTGATCGAAGGATATTCCTTCGATCTTTGGATTTAAATCCTTCGAATCGTTCGAAGGATTTAATCGTTCGATCGAAGGAATAATCCTTCGATCGTACGATCGCAGAATTTGCGCTAAATCCTTCGACTTCGATATTCGAAGTCGAAGGATTTCAATTCCTAGTCGAATATCGAGGGTTAATTAACCCTCGATATTCGACCCTTGATGAATCGGCCCCTAAGAGTTGCATGAGTGAACTAGCTCCATAAATCCTATATGATAATTAGAATCTGATTATGTCAGATTGACCGCATTGGTTCTCCAGTGAACAAACCTTTAGTACAAACTTTCTAGTATGGTTTATTTTGTTTTTAGCTTTTGATACCTTTTTATCAACAAATGCAAACCTTCAATGTACACCAGAGACAAATGAATTCATGTATTGTATCAGGCAGTTTCTGGGACACACTTACATAAAAAAGAATAATGATATTGGTCGCTTCAGTCTGAAACTTGAAAACAGTTGTTTAAATTAGTACATGTCTTCTGGGTCAAGTTTTTTTCTTCTTAAATTAACACAGGTATTGCCCATTTTTTTGCTGAAAAAAAAAATAAAATCAGTTCTGTTTTCTCTTAAATATGTGATTTATTATAGAAAAGGACATTATCCAAATCCTTATTTGGTATGATAACTTGTTCCTATAGATTTTTGTATTTCATTTAAATACACATTTGAAGTTAGGCAAATTAGTTATGATCTAAGTGATTCTCATTCTCCTTCAGGGTCTCCTCCTGTGTGCCTTTCAAATATAATTGGTTCTTTGTGCCCTAACCTAGAACTCTAAAAGTCTTATTTCTAAAAAAAGATGCAGAACAGTCTGCTGGAAAATTCCCCAAGGTACCTCTTTTCCTTCACTGTTATGCATGATTTCAAGTCATCTGGATGGGATTCTGCTTTAATAACATTATTTAGTGCACTGTTTTAAGTTTACAGCACTCATTAATCTGTTCTTAGAATTATCAACAGTGAAGTCAAAAATTAAGAACAGTTTAGGTAGAACTTTTATTTGCAGTTTGAGGAGTATAAACAAAAGTAAATCATTTTTCTATCTGTTATTGCTGGGTTTTCCAGTTTTCAGGGAAAAATAAAAATTTTCCAGCTTCTATTATTATTCTTCATATTAATAACACTAACATCAAATGTTATTTTTACCAAGTAGGCATATAAATCTTAGTTAGGTGGCAGTCCTATAATATGTAATAAAGTCAGTGTTACTTTCAGGGATGAAAAACACTACCAATATAAAAGATACAGAGTTGGTGATTCTGAGCAAAATCAAATACTGAACATATCATATCTACTCCAGGGTTATACTCTAGGCTTTATTTCCATTCCATATCTGCATTCTTGACTATTGCTCAAACAAATCAATAATTATTGAATCAATCAATATTTACTGGCTGACCTGGGTACATTTTCATCAAAAGGTAGGAACTCTTATTAGACTCTTTTGATGCCTTGACCTTGATGTTCACTGCTGACCTGGCAATAGTATAGGATAAATATATTAACAATAATTTTTGGACATCTTTATGTAGAGTGGAATTCTAACTAGTGCTGTTTTTATGAACAGGAAGATTGTTAGTTGACTCTATTTAGAGATTGGTAAGTAGACCACAGAGGTTATGTGGTCAAATCTATTGAGCATTTTATGGCTTCTTTCGAATGTTGTCCAAAGGAACAATGACCTTGAATTCTTTCTATAGAGGTTTAATTTTTACCCTGCTGAAAGGAGAAAAAGAATACTGTTTCAAAAATGACCTCTATAGTTAAGTGAATTTATCACTCACAAACAAACAGATTCAGCTCTTGGATGTTGGTGGGTTTCTTCACATCCTCAAAACCATTCCAGAACATTCACTTTATTTTTCTTTAACCATTCTATTTTGGCTTTATCTGTCCACAAAATATTTTTCCAGTATCCTTCTGGTTTGTCCACATGATCTATAGCAAACTGTAGACAGTGAGCAATATCTTTGGCGGAGAGCAGTGGCTTTCTTGCTACCCTGCCATACACATCACTGCTGTTCAATGATCTCCTGATGGTGAACTCATCAACAAGATCAACTACCTTTAGTTGCTTAGAAGGTACCCTGGGTTCCCTTGTAACTTCTCAGACTATTAGACTCCTTGCAGTTTGTAGTTATGGTTTATGGTCGACCACTTCTAGGTAGGGTAACAAAAGTCTTGAGTTTCCTCCATTTGTACACAATTTATCTCACTGTTAATTCGTGGAGTCCAAACTCTTCAATCAAATGCAAATAAGTTAGGTCATCTAGGATGGTTTGAATAATATTCATGTTGGGTATCTAGGTATTTACTGTCTAACACCAAGATACCCCGAGACCCCCCCTGGAGAGGGATTTTTTGCATTTCAAATTGTTTGTGCAGATGTTATTGGTAAAATAAAATCTAATGAAAATGCCTGTTTGACTCAAATACTTGATTTACTTGTTATTAGCCCATAAGAACACATCCCTATTTTGGTCAGTGCAGCTGTAACTATATAACTTAGGTAGTTCTTACACTGTTCTTATACAGAGTGACAGAGTGTGTAGACTTGATGTATTGTAATAAAGTCAAGGAGAAGTCTTCTGTAGGTTGTTCTCTATACAATATATCCCGTGGGCATGGGCACCTTCCTAATCTATATAGCAGTAAGTACACATTGTTAAAATGGTTGCATTTGAAATTCATTTCAAATTTCAAAAGATGTTGGAACTTCATTTATATTGCATTTGTTGTCTTAACATGGCTAACATAGTATACTGGGACATAGTATATACAGTATCTTACTGATGCTTGTTCCTCTTTAGCATCTGCATCTTTCAATTGTTATGTAATAGCTGAAGTTGAAAAATAAAACCTCATTTTGAAATGTAACCATTGCTGATATAATTCCTACTATTCCTGAAATAATTTAGCTGCAATTGTTTAAAAAAATTAGCAAAATTTTATTCCCATTGAAAACAATTTTGCCTTTGCACAAATGTAACAACCATTTTATAATACCCTTTGCCCCTGGCGCGACAGTGCACATATTTTTTCTCTTTGGGAATTTTATTCCATTTCCCCCAATGTGTAGCATTTCTATCCTACAACACTTCTTTGTTAAGATTTATGTGTTCAGCATTGTTCTTTGTCCATAGATAAATCCTTACTGCATCAGTTCTTCCCTTAATAAGGTAGCACACTGCGTAACTATTGATATTTTTTAAATAATTAAGAATTGGTTACTTCATTGTTTCATTGTTTATTTATGTTATAAATAGAATGCTATTTTACATGATTTTGCTCATTTGATAGAGACAAAGAAATAAAGTATAAGAAATCCATTAGGAAAGATGAATCAGTATCTTCTTAAAATTTGATTCATAATGGTTGGTAAACAAAAAGTAAAAGATATCCAAATCCATTTTAGAAAACATAATGAAATCTACAAAATAATAATTTTTTTTATAATATGCCATTGTTGTACTCATACCGCAAGTAACTGATGTTGCTAGAAATTATCATGCAACATAGTAAGACCTGGAGAAGTTGTTTCGAAGTATTTCCATTATGACATTTTTCTTTCATTAAATATTTTTACCTTCCCTTTAAAAAATTACAATTCCTCATTACTAGCCATGGATTTGAGGCCACCTGCAAATGTTTTCGAGACACTGCTGCAAAAAATTTGTCACTGAAACAATTTGCTGTGACAAAAAAGTGGAGCATGTAAAATTGTTGCGCTTTAATATAAATTTTGACGCCCATTGACTTTAATGCATTTGGACAAAAAAGTTGCGTGTTTAAAAATTGTTGTATGTCAAAATAATTTTGCTGCCCATTGACTTCAATGTATTTCTCTAATCTTTCGCAATTTCGTGGATTTTTTCAGAGCTTCGAAACTTTTTTCGGCAAAGCAAAACGGGACAGATTCGCCCATCACTACACGTTACAAACACCCCTCCTCTGTATAAAGATACAGCAAAACCCTAAATAAAATACAGGATTTCAGTTCTTAAAAAAGAAAATTTACTGTAGTGATCGTTAAGTGTAATTTGCAGCATATGTTCTTTTCTGTGCCACACATTTCTATGAATATTGAAAACAAATAAAAATAATGAAAGCTAATTCTCAACAGATGATCCACATCCTGAAGTTAATAAGAAACCGGCACAACAACAACTTGGGAACTCATCTTGTGGCTGAAACAGCTTAAAAAAAAACATCAAAAAACAGATTCACACAAAGCAAAACAAGAACCTGGGGCAATTAGAGGAGCACCTGCTTCAGGACACCTGAGGTAAAAGGATAGAATGACAGTGTGGTACTTTCTGTTACGTGTCATTGCTGATGAAGCAACCCCAAAGCAGATGGATGACTTCAATAATTTGGCTCTTTGACAATTATAAATGGTCTATTCTCTTGAGATCCATTGCATCCTGGCTGTGTCTCAATGAGCAATAACACAATTGGTGAAGATGTAGACAGTTACCGCATTTTGTGGAATAAAAAACGAGACTGTTTCTGTGAGCTAAACACAGATTGGCTGCCAACTACTTAGTAAACATGCACAGGTGTCTCACCAGAGGACTGCAAAAATAAACTCCATGTACAGTATCTATAATTAGTCATTCGACATCTGAACCATATTAACAAGTTGAAATGGAAAAACAAACATTTTTTTTTTTTTTTTACATTTTTTTAATTAAGATTTGGCAACAAAAACTGATTTGACTAACATATGTGAAAACACAGAGATTTTAGATACTGTAAACACCAACAAAGTACACTTCCCATATGGCACAATTTTCTGTTAGTCATGCACAATGCTTATGTGACTGGGAAATATACAAGCTTGAAAATTTGATACATCAACAGAGGATAGATAGAGAGAGAGATATAGATTATATATGTAGGAAGGCAAAGGTTTTGCTAACCCTTAATTCTTTAGTTTCCCAAGGAGGGTTTTGGCCTGCCAGAAATGGACCTATATAAGAGTTGGGCGTGGGAGCAGGACCCATGGCAGTTCAATATTTGGCTATGGGGTTTCAGTTTATAAAGAGTGATGCCAACATGTTTTTAGGCCTCTTCAACTTTCCAGTTACTGGAGGAAGGAGGCTCTAAAGAAGAGACCAGCTGGATTAGTACCCTTTGGTGACATGGATGTCAGTGTAAGAACTCAAGTGATTAAGCTCAGGCATAGGAGATCCTTAAACCGTGTGAGCTCCAAATTAATTCAACAAGGCAGCCAATTCTACCGCTGAGAGTTGTGAACACTACAGCTGATAATGTGTGACTAACAACTGATGTGATTGAAGTATTTACTGATTCATGATCTTGTAAAATCCAAATCAGCACCTGCAAATTGATTGTAAAGAATGTTTGATTTTAAAAGAACCACTGGAGCCCAAGTTATTTAAAGGGCAAGCTCTGTGTGTGAAATCAGTGTGTTAACACATCCTCTAAGAGTAAAGTGAGGGCCCACCTGAGAGAAAAGAGTCCATATAAAACTTATTCTACCAGGAGTTGCTACTGCCTGGGTAAGAGCTATTACAATATAAGTATTGAGGCAATTCCTAAAATCTTTATATATATATATATATATATATATATATATATATATATATATATATATATATATATATAGAGTTCAAGAGGACCCGCACACCTTGGTTAGTGAACCAAAAATGTCTTTATTTTTCAAACTTGTGCATCTTGAACTCTACATAAATACTTTGACCCAGTACCCACGTTCATGGAAGACTGGTTTAGAGTGCAAGCGTCTGATTCAGGTTATATATATATAGAGAGAGAGAGAGAGAGAGAGAGAGAGAGAGAGAGAGAGAGAGAGAGAGAGAGAGAGAGAATGTTGCTTACATTAAATGATGGTGTGTAGTACACCTTTAAGACCACAGAACTACAGTACTAAGACAAATGACAGAGACAAACAGAGAGAGACATCATTTAATCTCCCCTTATTATCATGCACTCTCTATTTACATATACTGTAAAATACTAATAAAACAAACCTCTCATAGTTACATAGTTAAGGTGGGTGGAAAAAAGGTAAAAGAAGGAGGGTTGTGGGTGCACTCCTAAGGCCATATAAAACATATGTAAATACAATAATCCCCTGTCTAAAAAAAGAAAAACAGGGTTTTTTGTTACAAAGTTGTGATCATAAAACTGGTAAGCCACCATACCACGTCAAGGTAAACCCCATACGGCGGTCCCTAACTTGTTTACCTGTGATCAAAATATAAAACCTTGGTTTCATGGACTAGATCCTCCCCCACCACCTGCATGTGTGGCTTTTGAAGGGGAGACTGCCCAGACCAATGCCCATTTTTAAAAAAAGGTGATAGTGAAGAGACTATAATAAAGGAAAAGTAAAGTTGTATATATAACTGCACACTTGGGTAAGTATGTGAGCATAAGTATAAGTACAAGTGTGGGTATAGATGTAGGAGATGAAAAAGGAAAGGCTAAATGAGGATTTAGTGTAATGTGTGTGAGTCTGTGCAAGTGTTACCTAGTGATAAGTGCAGCAGATATAATGAGTGTCTCACAGGCGTTGGTAATAAATAGGCTAAAGCCTCCCCAGCCGCTAAATATGTTTTTTTATGGCCTTAGGAGTGCACCCACAACCCACTTTTTTGTACCTGAAATGTAGCCGGAAGCTGTGGCTGAGCTTCATGTGGTTAGTGCACCCTCATACTCACCCTTTTAAATTAACGGTGGCCCTATGTCCTTGTTGTTTTTTATTAAACCTTGGTTTGGGCAATTTCTCTCCCTTACAAGCCACAAATGCTAGTCTTTAGAGATTTTAGAGGTTTTTATTCAGATCGTTCAGTGATCTTTTTCATTCATGCTTTCTGTATTTGGACTTTTTAATACATTTTCTTGCAGTTTTAGAGAAAGTGAGTTTCTAAAATCTCTAAAACCACTGAAATGAGACTGTTGATAAATGGGCCTCTAAGGACCTAATTTAAGGATGCTCAAGTCTTTGGGTACTAAAAACACCAAGGGGATAATTTACTAAGCTCTGAATGCCAAAAATCAGAAAAATTTGTTTTTTTTAGGTATAAAATCTGAATTTTTAGTGGAAAAAACACAATTTTTTTTCAAGATTTATTTTACTCCGAGGATATAAAAAGTACAAATCTGGCATCTCAGACCTGCTGAGGTTTCATATACAGTATGTCAATGGGGGAAGTTCCAAAGATATCTTCAGAGCTGGGTTTTGTGCAGAAAACTTGTACGATTCTTTTTTTTCATAGGGAAAATAAACCCGTGTGGATTTGGTCTGAGTTTTTTTCAGAAAATATTGAGATAAATTTAGACTTAAATAACCCCCCAAGAGTTCTGCCTTCTGCAGGTTGTTTTTCCCCTGAGTGTGTTTTTCCAAACAATTAACTGGATAGCTGAGCAGGTGCAGGCACAAGAAGTAAGTAGCATGTATGGCCAGAAATATCCTAATAGTATTTTTACTAAACATTACCCTCAATAAGAAAAAATAAAAGTTACATTTTGAAAACTTGTTTTTTTCACAAGTTAATTTTGGGTGGCTTGCAGAAATATTTAGTGCTTAAATTCCAAATATGGTTCAGAATTTATAGATGCAAGGTCATGCATTACATGCAAATAAGATGATGTGTGCATTAATTATATATTCAGTATATTAATTCTATTATAAAACATACATAATTACCTTGCAGTTTTAAGGACATTCAGAAAAGTGCTTTGGTTGAGCTAATTATTTGCCACCTCTCTTCTTCTAAATATTTAACGTTTAATATTTTTTTAAATAGCAAGTAAATCAATATTCCTTGCAGCATACTGTATGTAGATTCTGTTTCCTAATGAAGCTCAGAATTCAAGCTAAATTATCCCTGAGAAGATCACATCTGTAAAGATCGGACATGATTTGTATCCTTGGCTTCAGGCAACCAATTATTTCTCTTGCTACTGTGAGAACAGCCGTCAGAGTGATTATGGTGACATAACTGGTTAGGATCACAATTACGGTTTATCATGATACAAATGTTTTTCTAGGTTTTATTGTAATCATCTATATTTAAAGTGGGGTTTCCTGGAGACTGGGATAAATATTCAATTTTGGAAGCCACAGTTTGCCACATGATGGATATATGACATTTGTAAACAATATTATTATAGAGGTATGGTATCAATTGGGAGCTGCCTTTTTCTGGGTAAGGGGGGTCTTTCTATTTCTATCCTACTAAACACTATTTAGTAGGATTGTTTGCCATTACCATATATGTATGCTATCCAACATTAAGGGCCCATTAACTAAGGGTCGAAGTGAATTTTCGAATTCAAAAACGTAGAATTTAGAAGTAATTTTTTTTTGTACTTTGACCATTGAATAGGCCAAATTTGACTTCGATTCGAATTGGAAAAACTTTGGAAAATCGAAGTACTGTCTCTTTAAAAAAACTTTGACTAAATTGCTATGTTAGCCAATGGGGACCTCCTAGAACCTATAGCCAACAATTGGCTACGATCACAGAACTCCTTGGTGACTTATAATATCCTTATAGTTTACAATTGCTGACTATATTATCAACACACAAACTTACAGCTCTTGAATCCTAGTAAAGATTGTTTTTTCCCCAGCAGATCTTACTTGAGGGGTTGATTGTACAATAGCTTTATCTTAAACTTCCTCAGCTTACAGTATATTGGTGAATGCCATCACACTCCATGCTTCTGCTGCTACCCCATAATACCATACACTGCTGCATGACAGAGACATGCCAATGAGCGTGTACGCATACACAACAGTTATATACAGTATAATATTGTTTTGAAAGGTATTTTTAGGTTCCTCTTGCCATAATTTTTCTGCTTTTATCTGTTTTAATCAGTAAGTAATAAAATTTCCTTTAGGGGACTAAAATCCTCATCCAGCATGTGGACCATGGATAATTGAAATTGCAGTTTGCAAGTAGACTTTTTGTTGATTTATAATAAAAGTACAGATGTAGTGCTGGCTATTCCAAATATGTTACAAAATATGCTATATTTAATATTTTGTAAACTGGATTCTTAGAGGTTAATTTGATAAAATGAATCAAATATATAGAATTTTTTTGGGATAAGTATATTTAAACAGTTGCAGTTTATTATCTGCATTGATATGAATCCAATTAACTTAAAATTCATTAGTCCTAAAGGCAAAATTGAACCTAAACAATGAGGCACAGGTGTCATTTGACCACTGAATGATAAAAATAATTTAAATTCATGCTCAATTGCCCATGTTTTGACTCGGATACCATTTGATATGATTTTATTAATTGCCTCAACATGTATTGAACTGTGTTAGGATAATTACTGTAAATGAAAAAAGTTTATATTATATACATTGATTTGAATCAAATTAACTACAGTACACTGAATCTGGCTTACAGTTCATTGGTTCTAAGAGGTTCTAAGAATTGTTGCACAAATTGACGCCATGGTCCAAATATGCTCCTTGAACTTGCATGTGTGCTTGCAAGTGATGCAATTGAAGCCAGTCTACTATGGCCAGTATAATTTAATGCAGGGGAATTGCTCCTAAAGCATTAGATACAAGTAACATTTTAAGTTTACCATAAGAAATTATGACATTTATCAAAGGTCAAATTTCAAATTCATGTGAATTTTTTTACTCTAATAAATTTGATTATACTCGAAATTTGATTGGGAGGTTATTTAAGAAAAAATGTTAATGTCTAAAACTCGAACGAATATTACTGAATTGAAAACTCGAATCGAAATATAATTGTATTCAGCTAAACTCGAATTGAGGTTTTTTTGGAGAAATGTCAGGGAGGCTATTAATATCTTCAAATGGGTCACTGGACCTCTTCTATTGACTTATACATGAGCTCGGCAGGTTTTAGGTGGTGAATAGTCGAATCAGAATTATTCCCAGGGTAAACGTTTGATAAATCTTGAATTTGAATTTGAATTCAAATCGAGTTTACATTATTCCCTTTTAGATTTTGTGAGTTTTGACCAAAAAAATTCAAAAACTTTGAATTCTAATTTAATATTTGACCCTTGATAAATCTGCCCCCAAGAGTTACTATATAACAAGCACAACTCCCTATTTTGGCTGCAAGTGTGATGGATTATGGGTAAAAAAACATAGTTCATTGCAATCTTAAATGTACTTTGCAAACTTCACTTCATAGATGACTTAAGACTCTTTCCAATGTGACCAACTATGTCCCATTTCTAAATGTTTGTTCTGGCTCTGTTTAACTAGCATATTTCAAGATGGCTTTTCAGTTCTTCATTTGCCTACAGGCCATCCCAATGCAACAATTCTCAAACCGCCTTTTTCCTATCGAAGGCAAGGTAAAGTAATCTATAGAATTATATCTTCCATAATATGATACATTTTTTTTTAAAATTAAAAATGGACATGCCAAAATTAAATACAATTATATAAAAAAAATCATTATTTCATTTGTTTTTTTTTATATCAACTCTGTTATATGCAGACATAAGTATTCTGGTAGTGATGAGCCAATTTTTGCGCCAGGCATGGATTTGCGGCAAAACTTAGCATTTCGTCATCTGTGAATTTTTCTCGTGAAACTGCAGAAAAAATCCACCAAGACAAAACTGTTGCCATAAGAAAAAACACCCATTGACTTTAATGCATTTGGACAAAAAAGTCGCTGAGACAAAAAAAAAAACGCACAAGAAAAACACCCATTTACATTATTGCATATAAAAGTGAGTAAAAATTGTTGCACGGAAAATGTTTTTTTGACGCTTATTGACTTCAATGCGTTTTGCAAATTTTTCGTGAATTGTTCCACAGTTTCATGAATTCTTCAGCAAAGTAAAACAGGACAGATTTACTCATCCCTATATTCCAGTACAGGTATGGGATCCCTTATCCAAAAAACAGTTACCTAGAAAGCTCTAAATGAACCGAAGGCCATCTCATTTTAAAAAATGATTTCCTTTTCTCCCTGTAATTATAAATTTGAACCTTGTTCTTTATGGTAACAAAGCTGCATGAATCCATATTGCTGCCAAAACAAGCCCATTGGGTATATCTAATGTTCAATGATTTTAAGCAGATGTGGTGGCTTATTTATTAGAGGTTAGATAAAACCACGATTGCCATTGAATTTATTTAATAATCCAAATATAAAAGTATGAACAAAACAGAACTGAACAAGGTGCTAAAAAATACTCCCAAACCCGAATCCCCTTTATTGCACCAATATAGGTGCAATAAAATTGATTGTCAATTTGTATTTGTAACAAATAGAGCTTACCCTGGTGGTCCAGTGGCTCTCCCTGGTGGACTAGTGTCCGGCGAGTGGCCTCCTTCGCATCTCCAGTGGGGACGCTGCGTGTGCCTGTCTCCCTCCTGTGCCGGTTTCCTCTATGGCACGCACCACGCACTTCCGGGTTTCATAGCCACAACAACGCCGGTGTGATGAAGTCATCATGCAATGGTGCAAAATTCAATCAGTATTTAAAGGGATTTCAGTTTACAGCACATAGCCCATTGTAAGGTTTGATTGTTCCTGGTGCTATTTTTATGTGAATTCTGATGGATCTTCTGGTGTTTGACCCTTGCTTTGTCTGACTATCCTGTACTCTGTATCCTGACCCTTGCCTTAACTCTGAAGAAGTGCTGCAAAGGCACGACACGCGTTAGTTATCGCACATACCCACTGACATGTATATCGCACTGTATTTTGGAATAAAGCCACATTCATAAACTAATCCATAGCAACTCACTCTGATGTTTGGGCCAGCGCCGGATAGCGGGTTCAATCTCTGCCTGACCCTTGACTGTCCAGTATCCTTGATAAAACGATCGTGCCCCTTGGCAACATCCAGCCGAGTGCTCCTCCCGAGGTGAAAGGCGGCTGTTAAAGGCAGAAGCAAGAGCCGAGACCAGGGAGCTTAGCTTGGGTTCTGGATTTTGGGTGCCGTTTGTGACAGTATTATATTATATTATGGAATGATCCCCAAGTCCCAAGCGTTCCAAATAATATATTCTACGGTATATCTGTATTTTGTAACAGAGAGACATCTATCTTAAATTGCATAACATGTCAACATATGGACAGATAACTATAACAAATTGGAGACAGGGGACCAGACATAATGTGAATAAGTACAGAATTAAATAAATATGATAAAAATTCCCATTGGTGTTAGCTGGACAATATTCTACCTTGGCTTTAGATCCTGAAACTGTTATTTGTTTAGAATAACTTTCTTAGATATTACTGAAACAAATGATGAATACTTGGATACAGGTTTCCAGTCACAACATTTAAGTTTAATCTGAGCATTTCTTATGTTTATATCTCCTAAATTGTCTGTAAATAAAACATTTTTTTTTCTTATTTTTTCTTCACCTCAGACACTTTATAATTGGTTTGTATGTTCTTATTTTCCCTGACCTTACTAATCAAACTCTTGAGACAACTGTGAAAAGTAATAGATGGTGTCATTAACAATCCTTTCCAGATGGTCTGTATAAACAGAAGGGATCAGTTCTAATATGACTGATCAAACAAAATATCTCTTGTTTTATTTTTGATATACAGAAATAAATCCCTAGACTGTGTAAGTCTCTTTTGATAGTGGTAATGCTTTAGAAAACAAAACTATAAATCTGGTTATAGAAAAATCTTAGAATGAAAAAAGAAGATTTGATTTGAGAAATACCAAGAAAGATTTATTGCTGGTAAGCTTGATTTTAAAATATGGCCTACAGTTCAAGGTATCTATAAAAAGACAGAAGAAAAAGTTGGTTTAAACCAAGTAAATGAATGATTTAGCCTAAAAAGGAAAGCTTGCTAAATTAATCATAATAAAAATTGAGGACACAAGTTCGATGCAACATTTAAGCAATTAGCAGGCATTCCTAGTGGCAAAATAATGATAATGATATTAAGCTCCAAATACACAAAATCCTTCTGATTTTTCGGACCTTAAAAAAAAATCAGAATTTTTCAGGATTTATTTAAGTCTGATGGTATGAAAACTCAGTATCCGAAAAGCTCTCGAGGTCCTGTATAAGCCAATGGGGGTGGCCCCAGTGTCTGTGCTGATGTCTGTACCGTTATCCAATGACTTTAGGAATTCAGAGCAAAAAACTCTGAAATATCACAAAAAATAGTAGAAAACTCTGAACAATTCGACATGCCCAACTTTTTTCTTAGAAATAAGGTCCATTTGGGAATTCGGAGTCGCTCAAAGTTGGATATTAGAAATATTGAGATATCAGTTACACGTGCTGATCAATAAGGTGAATAATATATAAATGTCACAATACAAGTTTCTGTATTGACACCAGTGTAATTTGTATCTGAAATTAATAATCAGCCCTGTAGCATCAGCTTCTAAAACATGTGAACCTCATTTTCTGTATGATGATTTGTGATATGCTTTTCAACGGATCACCAGACAACACTGAACATGTAGTGTGTCACTGACAAGTGACATTGTTTTATTGCTTAGAATAATTTTGTTGATTTTGCAGTTTGTATACAGGGCAATTAAATATTTTCATCAACGAAATAATTCGCTATAGATACTTCATGAGCTTTAAGAAATCTGTCTAAAAAGAGGATAAATCATACTTTAGTCTATTAATTCTAGCAGGGGCCGATTCACTAAGGGTCGAATATCGAGGGTTAATTAACCCTCGATATTCGACTAGGAACTAAAATCCTTCGACTTCGAATATCGAAGTCGAAGGATTTAGCGCAGATAGTTTGATCGAACGATCGAAGGATAATTCCTTAGATCAAAAAAAGTTAGCCAAGCCTATGGGGACCTTCCCCATAGGCTAACATTGACTTCGGTAGCTTTAAGATGGCGAACTAGGGGGTCGAAGTTTTTTTTAAAGAGACAGTACTTTGACTATCGAATGGTCGAATAGTCGAACGATTTCTACTTCGAATCCTTCGATAGTCGTAGTCAAAGGTCGAAGTAGCCCATTCGATGGTCGAAGTAGCCCAAAAAAAACTTCGAAATTCGAAGTTTTTTAACTTTGAATCCTTCACTCGAAGTTAGTGAATCGCCCCCTAAATGTTTGTTGAAAAATGATAATTTATTACTGTGTTTATTGTTGGGACTGTTTAAAGCAGAGCTAAAGTTTTATGTCAACTACTGATAAACTGTGAAGAATTGGATCAAGAGTAGGGATGGGTGATTTTTTTCACCTTGTTTCGTCACGGAATTGACGCCCACAGACTTGTATGGCGTTGTGCGACAAAAAAAAAGACGCGCGTCAAAAAACATTTTTTGGACACCCATAGACTTTAATGACCACTGGCGACATTTCGCTGGTGGGGCAAATTCGCCCATCCCTAATCAAGAGCTAAATAAGTTTGTAACTTTCCCATTAATCAGAAATCTTTGTAATCCACCTTTTACTCCTAGCACTATTTAATGGGCAAATGGAGGGCTGTTGGGGCTTTTTAATACTTGAAACGCCCAGGCTAATTTTAAACCCCGGTCCAGACATTTCCCTGCTCATGCAAATATCATAGATATAGAGATGCACTTACACTGTAGTGGATGCTAAATCTTTTCAGGTAGAGGTTAAATTAGATTAGATTTATTTGTATGGTTTATACATAACATACAATCCAGAATCTTTCATGCTGCCTTAGTCTCATATAGCGCTCCCCCTTCAAATGGGGGGGAACTGATGCAGACCAATATACACCATACCTGTTGGGTAACCACCGTGGCATTCACTAAAATGTCGGGAAACACTATGGTTGGTCTTATTGGCTTTGATGTTGAGGGTGTGTTTGTCTAACCAACTGCCCTGATAGTCCTGCATACATAGAACTTATTACATGGACATATATAAATAAATAAACAACATATATTATATATATATTGATGAAAAGATTGAGCTCTGGTAGACCCCTACAGTTATGGGAGCGGGGGCTCATGTATTTACAAAATACACACATCTTATTGGCACATCTATATGTACCATTGAAGCCAAAATGTGTTTTCTTAGAAGTAACACAAGTTTTTTCCTTAATGGAGGTTCTCATCACTCAGCACTCAAAACATTCCATAATAATACATTTTGATTTTATCGGAAGCCTCATTATATCTAGTGTATATCTACCTGGTTCTCCCTGATGGATTCCCTGATGGGTTTCACTGAAAGCAATTCAGACCTATTCTTGCTCATAGCTAGATCTCTAGCCTCATATATCCAGCTGGTGGCATACCACTTCTCCCTAAATCTAGACTCCAGGGTCCTGCAGTCTTTAAAAAAATCATTATCCTTTGTACCGTTCCTTCATGGTACAGTTCCTTCTTTCTCCTAAAAATTATCCTTTGGGTATGTATCTGGGTATGCGGACAATGTAATGAACGAAGGTTAAAAGAATTTGCAAACATTTAAATTTTGCAAAACTTTCACCTTAGTCTTGTTAACTATGATTGTGTTTTTAAAAAGACTGCTTATTTTTTATAGTGTAAATAGGGAAAAATATATATCATGTTATGGTATATCCAGAACTATTTGATCTTTGTGGCACCACTTACTTGTATTCATAGGATTCAATCCCAGGCTGCCTCCAAGCCAAACATACCAGAAAATATATATTCCAGAAAGGGCAAAAGAAGCACACCGCCATACTCTAGCTTTTGACTTTTACAACATTTATTGCAGCATAAATGTGGCACAATGTGGGAACAACCCTAACCCTAACTCTAATCCTTCTTCAGATGAAATCTTTTAAAAGGTAAGAGCCGGGGTATGTTATGGTATGTAGCATTCCTACAATACATTTATAATTAATACCGAGAGATAGGTGATAAGTAAGAACTAATGAATAAAAAACAGGTATGGGATCTGCTATCCAGAAACCTGATATCCATAAAGCTCAATTACAGAAAGACCACCTCCCATAGACTCCATTTTATTAAAATAATCCAAACTTTTTCTCTTTAATAATAAAACAGTACCTTGTACTTGATCCAAACTAAGATATAATTAATCCTTACAGTAAGCAAAACCAACCTATTGGGTTTATTCAATGTTTACATGATTTTCAAGTAGACTTAGAGGTTATTTACTAATTTTACTAATTTTCTCATTTTATTAAAACAAATTCGACCAAACTCCCAAATTGGTATCCCCTTAATTTAGCAATAATTATTCTTGTAAAAATTGTTGCAACAAAAAGTCGCGACAAAATCATGCGACTTTTTCGACATGACAGTTGAATCATATGACTTTTTCGATTGTCGTCTGAAAAACTCGAATTTGTTGAGCAAAAATAAGCGTAAAAAAACCCCAATACACCAGAAAATCGCGACTGCAAAACAAATCTTCTAATGGTTAAAGGTACCTCTGCAATTGGATTTTACATTAATTCAACAGGTTTTCACTGGTGTTTTGGCTTTTTTGTTGCTTTGGGGCATAATAAATCTCTAAAAATTTTAGTTTTTTTCTCTAAAAATTTCATTAAAAAAACTCGAACAGAGAAACACGACCTTTAATACATAGACCCCTTAAAGTATGAAGATCCAAATTACAGAAAGATCCGGTATCTGGAAAACCCCAGGTCCCAAGCATTCTGGATAACAGGTCCCATACCTGTATAACTATATACAGCTATAGCACATCCCAGTTCATATGTTATGCATTTCAAAAGAGAAGAGAAAGGTACTGTAGCTGTACAATCAAAGTGAGTATGACAATAAAAGTGTAGCATCTCAAAGTATTTGAGTGTATATGTTTTGCAAAAAACCTAAATATAATAGATGTTAAGCACAGTTGCCAATACATTTGTTTCTGGCTTGCAACTGCTATAATTTTGAAATTGCATCAAATCATTTTATGTTTACCTTTGTTTCTTTTTTTGAGCTTATTTTGTATGGAGTTCTTATCACTCAAAATGCTTGTTATTCTAACTTATATTCTCCTATACCTTACTTAGTGCAACTCAATGTATGTTGCTGATAGGTATTGATTTAGCCATGACATGGAGATCCATCATGAAGGAAGAACTGGAAGAGGCTAAAGACTCAGTTGCTGGTTTTTAAAGGTTGATTGATGTCTAAGGACAACATATTGATTTGAAGTCATTATAATTGTGTTCAATTTAGACTACGTGGCTTACTTGGGATGATACAGTAAAAGCAATTAAGCATTTTTTTTTAATATAATGTTACAACTACACTTTTCTAGTCACGTCTTGATATATATTGTTGTAACCCTAATTGGGTTACTCTCTCTTTAAATCACAATAAAACCTTGGCAATCCAGGGGCCCTGAGTCCCTCAGTACTGGGAACTGGGATTTACAGCACCTCCATCTAGGGAACACTGAGGAGCACACCTCAGGGAACACAGTCCTTTTTATGTCCCAATCCTCTGGAAAGGGTAAATAACCACACAATTTGGTTCAAATAGAATGTCCCTTCCCCAGAGCTCTTATAACCCAGGTAGCGCTACCTTTCCCAAAAGTACCTCTCCCTTTGGAATTTAGCAGCCACTCCCACGTAGCAGGTAAATGCAAAAGACCTGTCTTCAAGTTGGGGCCCCACTCTTGTATCCTTGCCAGTATCCACCCTTGGGTGGCTCACTCACTGGGGTGCTCTCAGAGGCAATCACACTGGAGATTACAGGCAGGATAAATCTCACTAGTGGCACCTTTCTCCTTCTGAGTCTGTAGCAGCTATGGCAGGGAACAGGATGCGCTCTTTTTGTATTCCCACAGATTCAACAGCTTGGACAGTTTCACAAGACTTGGTTCTGACTGGATCTTTCACCACACAACTCCTGTTAAGCTCTGTAGGGGACCCTGTACATTTGGCTCCAAATTCAGGCACACTCTCTCTCCCAAGGATGCACTGGGATGTCCAGCCAATCGGATTGCTCTCCAGCCTGTAACTGGGCTGGATGATGTCACAGACAGAAAAAAGGGGAAGGATTTCTCTGGTCCCCTACGTTGTTAAGTCAATGAAATAGCATATATAATTTTTCTATGTCTCATTCCCCGTTTAGAAATAAAAATAATATATAAAAACATATTTTTATTTCCGACTTCCATAATCATCAGTATATATTTTAACAACCATCTGATTCTCCTCAAGTGTTATGAGCCCATCACAGAAACGTATAAAAATCAAAAGAAAATAAGGAAGCAAAAACAACATGATTTATAGAAAGGGTTATGACTTTTATGAAGGAAAGTCTTTTATGAAGGAAAGTTTATGTCTGTCATATTTCTGAGCTTTGAAATAAGTTCTCACTAAAGTCAGTATGGAACTTGCTATTTCATAATTTTCTCAAATGAACAACTAAACGCATTTGACGATTTAGAGAATTAGAATCAGAACTTATGATATGGAAGCTGAGTATATTAAGCTTAAACTGAGCTCTGGCAAAATAATATTTCAAATGCTTATAAAATAATAGGACACTGTTTTTAGGTTGCCTAAGGGCATATTTAATGAAATTCCATTTTTAAGACTTTTTTTTTGGCAAAATATTAATTTTATCAATTTGCTATGGTTATTAGAGTTAACTGGTAATTGGTTTTTGCCTTATGTGTTCTCCATCAGGAGTTGATTTTCATTCTTTCTTTACTACAGTACTTCTATTAAAGCTGTGAGGCAAAGTAAATGTTTTTTCATTTTAGTTATTTCCTACCTTTTTGTCTGGAGTAAAGTTGATACTGAAAATTTCTTTAATTGCCTATTTCCTTGTCAGCCACTGGAGAAGTTGATTGTCTTCTTTTGAGAAGGAGATCTTTGCTACAGTTTGTCTTCTAGTCCAACCATGAAAATAAATTTGCTGATAAATTAGGCATCAAAAAGAAAAACTTTATAGTAGCAAAATAAGTATGCCACCATGTTTACTATTGACAGACTTAATACCATAGACTTTTGGACTTATTTATAAAAAATTGCATTTTTGAGGTTTTTTTCGACTTCAAATAAAAAAAAACATCTACTGTGTGCTTATTAATTAAAAAAATCTTAATAGAAAAAATTTCAGTGAATACAAACATTTTTTCAAAAATGCAAATTTGTGAGTTTACAAGCTAAAAAAACTTGAAACTTCAAATCTCAATTTACAAAATGGATTGAATTTTGCCTAGGACAACTATCATTGACTTTTACATGACCTCACAAGCTTTCAGATACTGACATTTTACATTCAAGTTTTTTTGTGTTTAATAAATACCAAACATTCACGTTTTTAAAAATATATCTCAATTTGTTAATTTTTAGGCAAAAAAATAAATTCTGGCTAAAATGTGAAAGCTGATGTTTTCATATGTGGATCTGCTATATAGATTTTTTCTGAAAATGTAATTGGGTTAGTACATAGACAGACCATAATGTCTTCAAATTTAAAAACGGACGTCTGCCATTGACTTCTACAGGACCTCGACAGGTTGAAGATGAGTATTTTTGGATTCTGACTTTTAGCTGCTTTGGGGTATAATAAATCTTGAAAAAATGTGTTTTTACAAATTTTAATGATTTTAATAAATAACCCCCTTACTATAGCAAGAAAAATCTAAACATTTATGAAGATGCAATTTATATCCTTTTTCCCTTAGCATTTCATTTCTGCAATGGTTGACATGATTTGCAATTTCATTGCCCACAGATCAGTTCTATTTTATTGCAAAATGCATTTAATAAGCATGAGCAGGCATTGGAAATTACTTTCAGCCATTCATGGTTTACACCTGTGTCCTTGCTAGAGCAATAGGACTGAAATAATTGTACTTCATTGAAAGTTGGTTTAAGAATTCTGTTGTAGATGTGGCAGAACTATCATAAAGAGACAATGTGACCCTTTGTTTCAGAAAGGTGCAAGGATGAGTACTTTCAACTAGTATTTAAATAAAAATTGCTGGTTTGTTTCACAGTTCAATAGATTGCTTTTTGTCATTAAACTCCAAAGAAAATAAAGTATTTACAAAATCAATCTCCCTGTTGTATAAATTGCTTCTTGATGAACTTGAAATCTTTAACTTAACAGCGAAGAAATAAAGCTGATATGAAAACATTCCAATATATTGTTCCACTTGTACTATGTACAGTATTTGAATCATCCATTTGAAATGAGAATTATGATAAACTAGAAAACTGGTAGGGAATTAACAGGAGGCTGATGCTTTAAATCTGTATGTTTGCCATTGATCATTATTTTGGTTATTCTTATGAATTATTACTCAGAATTAAGATAGAACATTTTGTCATTTACATTAGTCTCTACCCTAGTCGAACTATACCATGCCTGCCACATACACTATGGACCGTCTTGAAAGACGTAGAGGAAAACCCATATAAACATGGATAAATTATATGAAAGTTAGCTTTACCAGTAGTCAGGTAGGTATCTATTAGTCATCATAAAAATATTGGTACATGGTACATTACATGGTCATGTGTTTTACCATAAGACTTGTTAGCGACAGAATAGAATTTGATTAACATGTTTCCATATTTCATAAGGAACATTAGCAATGTAGAACTTGTTTAAACTATTGAGAGTGATTCAGCTATTGATGGAGCAAAAGCTATACTAGAGAAGTCAAAATGAGAGAAGTATTGCCTACAATCCTAGAAACCATAGAAACTTTTGGCAACTTTGCAGGTTTTAAGATTAATCTGAATAAATCGGAGGCATTGGAACTTGGGGATTCTGGTATTACAAGCAGAAATAGCGATTTTCCCTTTAAGGTGGCTAAATCTTACATCACATATCTGGGAATTAAACTACCAAAAAAACACACTGAATTATATCCGATTAATATTCGTCATACTATAGACAAGATCCAAAAAGAGTTAAAATCCTGGGAGAATTTGAATCTTAGTTTTCTAGGTAGAATTCACTTTATAAAAATGATACTATTCCCAAAAAATCTTTACAAAATACAGATGTTACCATATAGCATAAAGCCATCAGACTACAAAAGATTACTTAAAATGCTCTGTACTTTTATCTGTCAAAAAAAGAGACCTCGGATAAGTATGTTTAAATTACAGCAAACCAAAGATAAGGGTGGGGTAAATTTTCCAAATATAAGGGAATATAATGATGCCTCACTACTAAGATTTGTAGGTGATTGGATATATAATAGAAACATTCACACTTCAATAGAAGTGTATCAACTTTTGTCAGGTGGTGTTTCTCTTAATGTGCTTCTCCATTCATCCCTGAAAGACATTCCCCAAGATATGATCGAACACCCCCTATTCATTGACACATACAAAGCTTGGATTTCAGTACGACACAGATATAAATTAGCTCCTCATCATTCTATATACCTGACTTGGATTGGTAACCCGACCTTCTCGATAGGGGAAAAAAACAAAACAGTTCTGGACTGGCAAAGTCAAAATTTAAGATTAGTAAAAGATATTATTAGTGAGACTTGTACTATATCACGGAAAGAAACTCTTATTCAAAAATTTCCCTTTTTCTCCAATGATTATTTACTTTCAATTCAAATTATTGATTTCACTACGATGGTTCTTCAGCATCTATCTCAGGCAGATAAAGAAAATCCAATTAATACACTATGGCCAAAAAGCGACTCATTCAAAACTACATCCCAGATATATCGGATAATTCGAACCACATTACCAGTAGAATCAACAGATACTTTTCTATCTAAATGGACCTCAGTTCTTCCGCAAACAGATATAGAGCAAATACTTCAATACCACGCTTAAACTATGCGGGTATTATCTTCAAGCAAATATCAGGAAATGTCACTGCAGATCTTACATCATTCCTATTTTACGCCACTTAGACGCTATCGCATTGGCACTTTGGATAGGGACAATTGTCTGAGATGTCATCAGAGCAGAGCAGACCTTGTGCACTGTCTTTGGCTTTGCCCCCTAATACAGAAATTCTGGGAAAATGTACAGGGTTACTGGAGAACTTTAACACAACAACTCCCTTTACTTTATCATGAGTACTTTTTGGGTCTCCCCCTTCACAACTAAAACTGTCTTGATCTGAGAGACGTTTAGCGGAAAGACTAATGGTAGCATCTAGAAAAACTATTCTTCATCGTTGGCTCTCCCCGTCGGTACCCCCACTTTCGCTAGTTAAACGAAAACTCACCATATCTTCCACATGGACTGGCTAGAAACCACTACAAACAAAGAGGAACACACAGAAAAATTCTTCTCAACCTGGATGACATATATATCCTCACTCCCCACTCACACTAGATTTACACTTTTCAACATACCACGTGGTTTGACACAGAATCGTTACTCAACAATAATGCAGTACAAGATACAAATCAATACATACAGAATCTTTGCAGATCACAGGCACTGAGTCGTCAATCACCCCCCAGGAGTCATCAAATCAATAGATTGCTGTCCACGAGTAATGTATAAGTGACGAAGATGGTATTTCGGATAAGGTCTTCCACATCCTTACAACTGCTGTTTAATGGACATGGTAAAATTCGTGCACATCTTGCTCAATGTTTTATAGATTAATCTCTAGGGTGTATGGAACCTCCTTTTGCTCCTCCAAATTCCGAACTGATTATTTCTTTACTTTGTTTAAATTTGTTTTTGTTTTTTCTTTTCTTTTATGAAAATTAATAAAAACATTTATTAAAAAAAAAATGAGAGAAGTAAACCAAAAATAACTTTTTATTATTTTGATATCTATTACTTCAATGGAATGGTGTATAGCAAATGTGCAAGTCATTGAACCCCTGGGTAATAGTGACCATAATGTTATATCCTTTAATGTCTGGTGCAAAAAACAAAAATATACTGGGGCAACAAAAACCATGAATTTTGCCAAAGCTAATTTTAGTGCCTTGAGGGCTGCCCTACAGAGCATTGATTGGGGCATTAGGTTTTCAGCTAAAAACACAGAACAGAAATGGTTGTCCTTTAAAATGATATTAAATCATTACTGTTCTCAATTTATTCCCTTAAGGACTAAACGTAGAAGCTCTAAGAATCATCCTGTGTGGCTTAATACAGAGGTAAAGATGTTAATGGGAAAGAAGAGAAAGGCATTTAAAAACTACAAATCTGTAGGGACAGAAGCTGCATTTAATGAATATAAACACTGTAATAAATGTTGTAAATCAGCAATCCGGAAGGCTAAGAAAAGAAATGAAGAGTTAATTGCGGTGGAGGTGAAAACTAACCCTAAAAAGTTTTTTAAATATATTAATAGTAAAAAGATCCAGGTTGAGAGTGTTGCTCCATTAAATAATGGTACCAGTATGGTTGTAGCAGATACAGATAAGGCAAATGTGTTAAATCAGTTCTTTTCTTCAGTGTATACAATAGAGGAGTCTGGGTTCACAGACTCACTTAATAACTGCACGAATGGTTCAGCTCAATCTAGTCAGTGGCTGACTCAGGATATGATTCAAAAAGCTTTAATACAAATTAATGTAAACAAGGCTCCAGGGCCTGGCATACACCCCCGGGTTCTAAGAGAGCTTAGTTCAGTTTTAGACCAGCCCTTATTTCTGATTTTCTCAGATTCACTGTCATCTGGTATGGTGCCTATGGATTGGAGAAAAGATGATGTTATTCCAATATTTAAAAAGGGATTACGATCTCAGCCTGGCAATTATAGGCCAGTAAGCTTGACATCTGTGGTGGGCAAATTATTTGAAGGCTTGTTAAGGGATCACATTCAAAATTTTGTCCTAATGAATGGCATTATGAGCAACAATCAGCATGGCTTTATGAAGGATAGGTCATGTCAGACGAATTTGATTGCATTTTATGATGTGGTAAGTAAGATTCTGGATAGTGGGGGGGCAGTAGATGTGATCTATTTGGATTTTGCCAAAGCGTTTGATACTGTGCCCCACAAACGACTGCTTTCTAAACTAAGGTCTGTTGGGCTTAATGAAGTCGTTTGCACATGGATAGGAAACTGGCTACAGGATCGGGTACAGAGGGTGGTTGTTAATGGGACATTCTCTACTTGGAGTAAGGTTCTTAGTGGGGTCCCCCAGGGCTCAGTATTGGGTCCACTTTTATTTAACTTGTTCATTAATGACTTAGGGGAGGGTGTTGTAAGTAATGTATCAGTGTTTGCAGATGACACAAAATTATCCAGCCCAATTCATTCCATCCAGGATGTGGCATCCTTGCAACAGGATCTTGACAAACTGGCAATCTGGGCAGCTAAGTGGCAAATGAGATTCAATGTTGATAAATGTAAAGTCATGCACCTGGGATGTAAAAATATCCAAGCCACTTATACCCTTAATGGGACTGCACTAGGCAAATCCATTATGGAAAAGGACCTTGGAGTCCTTGTAGATGATAAACTTGGCTGTAGCAAGCAATGCCAGTCAGCAGCATCAAGGGCAAATAAGGTCTTGAGCTGTATTAAAAGGGGCATAGAGTCACGGGAGGAGGGGGTCATTCTTCCACTGTATAGAGCACTTGTAAGGCCCCATCTAGAATATGCCGTACAGTTTTGGTCTCCATCACTCAAACAGGACATTATTGTATTAGAGAGGGTACAGAGAAGGGCAACTAAGCTGGTAAAAGGTATTGAAAATCTTAGCTATGAGGAAAGACTGGCCAAATTGGGGATGTTCACGCTGGAGAAGAGGCGCTTAAGGGGTGATATGATGACTATGTATAAATATATAAGGGGATCATATAACAATCTCTCTAATGATTTATTTACCAGTAGGTCTTTCCAGCTGACACGAGGTCACCCATTCCGATTAGAAGAAAAGAGGTTCTGCCTAAATATTCGGAAGGGGTTTTTTACAGTGAGAGCTGTGAAGATGTGGAATTCTCTCCCTGAATCAGTTGTACAGGCTGATACATTAGATAGCTTTAAGAAGGGGTTGGATGGCTTTTTAGCAAGTAAGGGAATACAGGGTTATGGGAAATAGCTCATAGTCCAAGTTGATCCAGGGACTAGTCCGATTGCCATTTTGGAGTCAGGAAGGAATTTTTCCCCCTCTAAGGCAAATTGGAGAGGCTTCAGATTGGTTTTTTTGCCTTCCTCTGGATCAACTGGCAGATAGGTAGTTAATAAAAAAAAAAAGGTTGAACTCGATGGACATGTGTCTTTTTTCAACCTTACTTACTATGTTACTATGTTACTATGTTACTATGTGTCACATTGCTTAGAATTGCTGTCACACAGTCTGGGGTATTGGGTTTAATATTGGCATTAATCTGCATGGAGTCTGTTTGAATCCTTCCTTTGTTGTTTATGTGCCTTTCCTCCTGTAGCCCAGAAGCATGCTGATAGGACACTAGCTGACTCTAAAGGTTATTTGTGCATTTGTGAATAAACTCTGCAAAGAACTGCATTATTCAGTATGTGAGCAATATAAATAAAGTATAACAATGAATGAACATTTTTTCACATTACCTTTAAGAGCCAGCTGTATGCACGTTGATGACTATTATTGTCCACATGTGAAAATCGTATTGATCATTAAAAAAACATGACTATCACTGTCGTGATGATTACAGTTACCAAAAAAAAAGTGTCTGTCATTTAATGATCCATTTGATCTTACTTTGCATTGTTTGTAATAAATTTTAGCAATATGCACAGTTACCGATAGAAAAGCACCACATTAAATGTAAACAATGCTTGTTCCTTTTAAGGGTCAATCAAAATTACAAATTAAATAAACCCTAGAGAGGTAATATTATATAAGGAGAATATAGTGAAAAGAAGATATACAGTAAGTGCACAAATATTGGCAGCATACCTGGGGCACTACGGGGAGTGTTCATGTGCCTGTTAGCACTCTAGCAATTGCAACACCAGGTAAAGTAAATGACCTTTATAAAATCCCCACAAAATGTATCAGAACTGCAGGAATTTCTGCGGAGCAGATTTATGATTTATTCATATTAAACATTCAATAAAGATCAATGATGACTAGGGAATTTGGTCAGTATATTTAGTATAAAGTATATTTTTAAAGCTCCGAATTATGGAAAGGCCATCTCCCATAGACTATTTTATCCAAATAATCCAAATTTCCTTTTTCTCTGCAATAATAAATCCAAACTAAGATATTATTAATCCCTATGGAAGCAAAACCAGCCTTTTGGGGTTATTTTAATGTTTAACTGGTTTAAGATTCAAGTAGACTGAAGGTGCAAAGATCCAAAGTACAGAAAGGTCTATTATCTGGAAAACCCGAGGTCCTGAGCATTCTGGATAACAGGTTCAATACCTGTATATGGGAATGGGCGAATTTGAGCTGTTTCATTCCGCCAAAAATTCGCCGCTGGCGAAATTTTATTTTGGCGTGCATCTTTTTTTTTAGGCACGCTGCCATACAAGTCTATGGGCGTCATTTCCATGGCAAAACAAGGTGAAAAAATTCGCCCATCCCGACCTGTATATTATTTTTACTGAAATATGAATGAATATGAATACAACTAAATTAAAAATGGTAAAACTGAATCAGCAAACGTGTTAATAGTGTAATTGACATATGGCTGGCATCTAGGGGAGTTATTTATTAAAGTCCCATTTTTTCTAGTCATACTTTTAAAAAGGAAAAACACCATTTCTTCATAGAAAAACTCAAATTTTTAGAGATTTATTAAACCCTAATGGTGTTAAAAGTCCGAATAAAACAGTAATCCAACTCAGACCTGCCGAGCTCATGTAGAAGTTAATGGCAAATGTCCCGTTGACATTTTGAGAATATCTTGATCTGCGCTGGGTTTCGTTCAATAATCAAAAGATTTTGTGGTTTTGGGCATCAAATACAAAAAAATTGCAGTTTTTGGCGACAAATCCAAAAAATAGTATGATTTGGATTTTTCCACAATTTTATCGAGTATTTTCCCGTACAAGACAATTTTGTGAAATGTGTTGCTAAATAGGGGAAAAATATCTGTGCTTATTTGGTTGGAGTGGTTTTCAGAAAATAGTGAGAAAATTAAGGATTTTCATAAATCACCCCTCTAATGAAAAATGACAAGATTTATAAGGTTATATCTGATTTAATATTGTGGTTGGTGAAAGCATTAATTATGCAACACAGATATTATAGAAATTCATTTAACGAACAGCTGAACCTCTTTTATATAATTTGCTGTGTTGCCTCTATTACCCTAAATGTGCTCAGACACAGAATCATTGCATGAAACCTACTAATGATGCAGCTTTTTAATTTGTATTCAGCTTATTCACCTTTAATATAATTACAATTTCAGGATCTTACGCATTGATTTGGCCTTAAACCATGTTTTCTGAGTTCTTATGATTGATGCTCTGTTTGTTCAGGTCATGCCTTTTTAAATTACTAAAAACACACAAGGAAACAAACTCATTTTTACTTTTAATGACCCTATTTGGTAGAAGAAGGCAGCAGAATTGATAATGAAAATAAATATGTATACAATCTGGGGTTTTTGCAGTAAGTAGGTAACTTTAGGTAGAATTATAGACTTTAGAGTATACAAAAACCATGAGCAAGGATGATGTGATTATAGGATATTCTATAAGCCATGGATGAAATAACTTCTCTAGGATTGATTTTTGAAGTGAGAGAAATTCTGTATGGAAATATTCAATGCTGATTCAGTGAAATAATAAAATATTCACATTTTAATGATGGTTTATATGAGGGAACTATATGATTTATGTTAATTTACTGGATACTGAAGTATAATTTGTGGAAATACGTTTCTGCAGTGGACATTTCTATAATGAATGTTGAAACTATTACGTCTCAATAGAATGGTTATAATTTGGCATAATAATCTGTGAAAATTTTAACCTGAGTAAATATTTATAATAGATTCAATATTTAAATACTCTTATCCCATTATATAGTATTCTATAGTACTCTATAAAATGCAATCAACCAGATCAGTTACCCTGAATGCTTCGGACCTGGGAATTTCTGGATACAGGATCTTTTTGATATTTGTATCACCATACTATAAGTCTGTTAAAAAAAGAGTTTATTGTAATATATGGAATTAACACAATTTTCTCTGATCATGATTGATCCACATGATTCCGTAAGGATTGCAAAAAAAATTATATACTTTTATATAAAGCACTGTTAAGGAGGCGCTGGCTAAAAAGATTATAAAAGTACAAAATAAGAAGTACACACAGAGAGGAAAAATCACATGATAAATACAATACATATACACAGTACACAGAGCTCATATAAGGACACATAGATTAAGTGCTATGTGGTGAGAGAAACAGTCTGAAGGAGGTCCCTGCCCAGTAGAGCTTTCAATTGGGGAGATGGCTAACATACAGGCACAAATTGAAGGGGAAAAGTGGACAAGGTTAAGACATTGTCCAGTAGGTGCCAGGACTGGTCTAATGTTCTAGTGCTCCAAAAAGAAGACTCTTAGGGGCCCATTTACTAACAATCAAATTTAGTTTTTTTCCATGAATCTCGAAAATGGTGTGGTTTTCCTAAATTTCTAAAAGACTCTAAAAATTTGAGATTTTTAGTGTAAGCAGATTCGGACTGGACATTGGGGGCCCACTGGGTTCCAAACCTCAGGGGGCCCCGTCCGCATGTGCGAAGTCCGGGCCCTGTGTGCAAATGCACGAACTCCAGCCCCCCCGCGCAAATGCCACCACAGTTTGTTTTTCCTGGGGGCCCAGCAGATCGGGGGAGGGGGTCTGAGCCCCCAGTTCAACCCTGAGTGTAAGTGTAAAAACCACGAAAGCCTTTAACGCCAAACTTCGGCAAGTAAAAGTTGTTGAGGTGCTGTAGAAGTCAGTGGGTGGTGCACTGATTCTATTGGACCATTTTTAAAGGAATCAGGATTTTAGAGGTGTTTGGATTTTTTTCAAAAATTGTTTGAAAAACTCATGTGGATAGTTACTAAACTGTTTTATAATTTTAATTGGGTTAATTATATTTAACTAAAGTATATTTAATTAAAATATTGTTAAAATATTAGGAATGTTTTCTAGTGTGATCAAAAATATGGGGGTTATTTATTAAAGTCTGAATGCCAAAAACTTTAATTTTTTGTGATGTATTATACCCCAAGGATGGAAAAAGTCAGAATCTGCCGAGGTTGTATATAAGTCAGTGGGAGAAGTCCTAAAGCAAAAATGGGGATAGAAGAGATATCTTATATCTGGAAACCATGAGATATATGTACACATATACCTAATCTAATGAGATAGCAGGAGCATGTAACAATAACAGTTAAAAGCTATTTTATTTAGGGTAATTATAAAGATAGTCAACTGCAACCGTGGATGAAAAAACATCAAACTGCACTGTTAGCATAAGCCTCTAAGGAGCAGTGGCCTGTAGGTTGCTAGCTATGCAAAGATTTTCCAGTAATGTTTTCTGCTCTGAGTTGATTTTATTTCTTTTCTCTTTGAACTTTATTAATAAATACTTCTGGCATTTCTGAAGAAACTGCAACTTTTAATTGGAAACTGCGCTGGGATTTCTACAGTGACTCAATACGAGTCTACCTTATTTTATGTACAAAGGTTCAGTATTATCTGCTTAAAAAAACCATTGTAACAATATATTTGCCTTCTTTTAGATTTGTTTGAATTTGGTATGTAATGTTAAAATAGCCTGAAGTGATATATTTTAAATGCTTAGAATTGGAATAATATAATTCGTGTTTGCAGTAATGAGGCAGTTGGATGAGACTCTCCAAAACTGTCTATGGGATGTTCAAATGCAGTTAAACCAAACAATTAGTTTATTATTTTGCTCAACTCTTGGATCTTGTGCCTGTATATCTGGGTTTTAAGTTTAATTGTATCAGATGCTCTTTTGGCACCCATTCTACTAACATTAACATTCCCTGCTGTGTTTTAATGTTTTAATCTCATGTTGATTATTCCTGGGATTTAAGCCAAATCAGCACTTGAAATTAAAACGTGATCCAATTTAAGCGTAACCATGGAGACTAGAGTAGCCTCTCATTTCTAACAAAGCTTTTTAAAAATTACAACAGTTATTAATCCATCACTGAAGTTTTCAAATATTTGTCAAAAATATTGTCTAAGCTTGCCTACAAAGCTTCTATACAAAAGTTATACAAAAGCAATAATATGATTCAAATGGTACTTGTACAGTATATTGTGAAAGCCATGCTCTAAAGAAATAACCATGGATGGCACTGGGGAGGTTGTGGAATCCCTCTGGGTAGAAATTTAGATTGGGCAAAAGTTTACAAAGAAAATTATCATTGGTGTATGCTACAAACCACCTTGTTTATGTTACGAGAATGAAGCCCAGCTGCTTTTACAGATAGAAGCGGCTTTGCAACTAGTCCATGTTATTATTGTGGGTGACTTCAATTTTCCAGACATTGACTGGGGCAGTGGGGTTACCAAGACAAAAAAGGCTAGCAGGTTTGTAAATATGCTGAATGACAACTTTGTATGAAGGAAAATCACCCTAAATATGAACGTCTAATGAACAGTTAGACGGCCAGTATGCATAGATTATACCAAAGTATGTGGTATGTATGTACCCTGAATGAAAATAGTGCAAATAAATTTTCTCACCTGCTAAGTCAGTTTTTGCAGTCTGAGTCCCCTGACTAAGTATTATGTACCACAAGACCCCCTACAAAACCACCAGAAAACATATATTTTTGAAAGTACACATTCTGACAAATGTGTAAAGGCATATTTCTGCACCAAACTGCAGATCCTTCCTTAAATCAGTGGTTTTTATGACATTTCTGAAAATCTAAAAAATTGCATAAATCTACCAAAGTACCGTATGCAGTATATATAGCCTGGGAATGAAAATTACGCATATGAATTTTCTTACCTGCCAACTCAGCTTTTGCAATCTGAGCCTGCGTATTATGTACCACAAGACCCCCTAACTGTACAAAGACCCCAGAAACGTATACATTTTTGGTACACATTTTTTTCCAACAATCAAAAAGACACATTTTTATACCAAAGTACAAAACCACAAACCTATGTTTAAAAAATAACATAAGAAACAATAATGCAGGGATCAAATTGCAATAAAAACAAAAAAATTGCACAAACCAACTCAACAACACAATAACTGTCAGCATAATTAGTGGTCAATATACCTGATCTAATAGTTGCACTGCCAAAATAAACAGTTTTAGGGGAAAAACAGGATAAAAGAGTAAAATAAGTAAGTAAAAAAAACAAATGTGTGAATAAACGTGCAAAAAGGAGCAAAAGTGTGCAAAATAAAAAAAAATTTAAAGAGCAATCCACTAAAACATGTGTGCAATTGTGCTAATTTATGTTAAGTGTTGGTGATGGGCGAAAAATTCACGAAACAGCACCGGCGTCTCGTATTTGATGCCGGCGTCCGTTTTTGATGCCAGCGCCTGTTTTTTTCAATTTTTTTTACGCCGGCGAATTTTCGGCAGCAAATTTTCACGCCCGTTTCGCGAATTTATTCGCTGGCGGTGAATCGCGCAAATTCGCTCATCACTAGTAAGTGTCTTTAAGTGTGTGCAAGTGTGCAAAAAAAAATCCACTTACCGGTTATGGGGCAGGAAGGATGCTGACACCATTGGAGAGGGTCCTAGAGGTCCCCCAGCAGGAAGTGCAGTGCTGGTGGGTAAAGGAAGCAGGGAGCGCAGCAGATGTGATTGGATTGCAAAAGTAGTGAAATAAATAATAATAAGGGTGCCTATACTTTTGAAATCCCTATGATAACAGATACCCTTAACCAGTGCTGTCCAACTTCTGTGGTACCAAGATCCATATTTTTCTGGCCTATGTGGTGGGGGGCCGATAATGGAAGCCAGTGTTGACCACTCCCTCTTTTTGAAGCACACTCATGTTATCACAAGAACTTTTAAGACCATATCCACATTTATAGTGGTAACACACCCAAAAAATAGGCTCAAGCACAAGATACGTTTTATAATTACAGAGAAACAGGATTAATGTGTTTCTGCCTCTTTAAGTATTTTATATTGAATATGTATTTTCTCTACTATTGATTTCTCTTTGCTCTACCTATTGCAGTTAGCAAGTACTGGAACAATTGTTCTAATGTTAGATCTCTGCTGAATGACTGCATCTGAGGGCAGTTAAGTTAAGATGCACTGATCCAGTTTTATCCCCATCTGTCTTAACCACTAGATCCCATCAGGCCTCAGGTTGTCTTGTCAGTGGGAAGTGACACACATTTGCTGACGGATTGATCTGATTAGCAGATTTTCAAGATGAGCAGCCTGGTCAGAAATCTGTGATGATTTTATTATACTTCTATTATTAAACAACTGTAAATTATTCAATACATACAGTACACACTGAGGTAACATTTGTACATGTTGCTTTTACAATAAGATTTAACAAAACAATTGTTTTTCTAAATGAGCAGGCAGGTTAAAAATAACAATTATTTTATTAAGCAACTGTAAAGTATTTGAAATACTGTATAAACATTGAGGTAACATTTGTACATGCTGCTGATTTTTACAATAACATTTAACAAAACAATAGTTTTTCAAGTTGAGCATCCTTGACAAAAAATATGCAATATTTTGGGGGTTTTTGGGGAATTATTTTATTAATCAACTGTAAAGTATTTAATGCATGCATATTGAAGTTACATTTGTACATGTTGCTGTTTTTTTCAAATATAATTTAACAAAACAACTTAACAAAAGTGGTGTCTTATTCCCCTAAGTGTTTCAGGAGTACCTTAGTATACTCATTTGACAGTGAAATGTAACTCTGGGGTTCACCAAGATGCTATCGCCCCCCCCCATACTACCTTCAGGAGAATTGGCCACAAAGGACATGCCAGTTAGCCTAAATTCAACATCAGAAAGACTTGGATTAGGGTGATTTCACATCTGGGATATTCTGTAATAATGTACAAGGAGTTACATAAGGCTAGTAAAAATTAAAGGGATACTGTCATGATTTTTATGGTGTAGCTTTTATTTCTAAATGACATTGTTTACACTGCAAATAATTCACTCTACCATATAAAGTTTTATTTGTGAATCAACAAGTATATTGTTTTTTCAGTTGTTATGTTGGTCATTTTTTCTGTGTCTCAGAAAGAGCCAGCACTTCAAGGTGGAACTGCTTTCAGGCAGGCTATTGTTTCTCCTACTCAATGTAACTGAGGGTGTCTCAGTGGGACATGGATTTTTACTATTAAGTGCTGTTCTTATATGTTCAAAGGAGCTGTTATCTGGTTTCCTTCCCATTGTTCTGCTGATGGGCTAATGGGGGGAGAAGAGAGGGGGTGATATCACTCCAACTTGCAGTGCAGCAGTAAAGAGTGACTGAAGTTTACCAGAGCACAAGTCACATGACTGAGGGCAGCTGGGAAACAGACAATATGTCTACCCCCATGTCAGATTTCAAAATGAAATATAAAAAATCTGTTTGCTCTTTTTAGAAAAAGTGCTTTCAGTGCAAATGGACAAGCAGTATTAACATGTTTTCCGATTACAGAATCCCTTTAAACAGAATTGTCTAAAAAAGGTCTGCATGGAACAAGATGTAGAGTAAAATAAGTGAAGGGTGCCCTCCACAAGATAAAATGTTAAAATGAAAAAGAAAAGGGAGAAAAATACCAACTGAGAAATAAAAGCTTCCAACCTATTTTTTGGTTTGAAAGGATAGTTTGAAAAATAGATGGTTGAACAGAAAAATAAAATTACACTAAACAAATGAATGTCTTAATTAGACCTGTTGCAAATCAACATAACTTCTGTCCATGGCAATCTATGGTACCCCCTCACCTTTTATTATAAGTCCTCATTAATATAGAACATATTCCCCACTTCTATATAGATCTTTACCAGCATATTACTTGCAGATGAGGCAATTACATAGAACACCAAGTAGTCTTAAATATATGATTGTTTAAATCCTGATTAGTAAACATAAATGTGACTGGTCTAGTAAATTTAGATAAGGATGACAAATATATTTCAACGACCAATTAATTATGATTAGATAAGTTACCAATTGAAAAACAGCAACACTATAATTACAGTTTTAGCTTAATGATGGAGTAACAACTATTTTATTGCTTCTAAATATGGCTGAATTGCCAATGCTAAAATGATTACATTCATATTAAAAGCACGCAGCTTTAGTTTTCTTGACTTCAAAGAAATGGTTTTGCTTGAAGCTGCATTTTGGCATGCCATTAATCAGTTATGTTCCAATCTGCTTTTCAAATTTTAATTGCATATTTTATTGTATGCTACTTCCCTTGTAATTATCTGTTTAGGTTATAGACTGAATTGTGTTTTTTTAAAAAAAATAAACTGGAAAAAGTTTGCAATTTTAATAAAACTTTCTAAACTTGTAATTGAGCTCTGTGGTACAAAACTGCACATACAGGAATACACAAACAATAGAACAACTGCACATACAGATACTATGCCATCGATCTTTATAATGGTGCAACATGTAATAAAAAGGAAAAAATACTATAATCTATATTAGAAAAGAAAGTATTTATTGATCTAATATTAATCAGTATGAGTTTATCCATTTTGGCTTTTTCATGAATTTGGTCAGGGCTTTCCCTAGCTTGTGGTATATAAAAATATGTTTATTCATAGTGACCATGCTGTAGTTCCAGGAGTACCTACAACAGCAAACCTCACCATAATTGCGTTAGATCTGAAAGTCTGAACACACTGCCTGACCTCCTAAAGAGGGAACCTCTGGTATGAATGGTTTATTTATGCTATTTATATAACCATGCTGCTTTGTCATAGCAGTTCTTATGGAATGCAAGCTTTAAACTCTGTTGAGTTAAATAATATCCCCTAATAGTTTATGTTAGTAGCAATATCACTCTTCTTTATGCTTTTAGCTAGCATTTTTGGCCTTTGGTGGTGTTAGAGTGGCAGCACTGAGCTCCAACTTGCCATTGACCCTCTTATTTTTGACCATGTGTAGAGGGTAATAATACAAGAGGAATATGAGGACTGAATATGCTAATGCAGACCCTCAAATAAGCAATCTAATTCTGGAGCACTGGCTTTCCACAAGGGGAATGATCCCTTTTTTTTACCTTTTGTTTGCAAACCATTTTTTCTTTAGGATATGCTCTCTGCAAATCAGCTGCTGCCAAAAGTCTTAGGGTAAGGACACACTTTACGATTTGTCGCCAACATTTTAAAAAAGTAAATTGCGGCGACAAGACGATCGTCTTTTTTGAACAGACGATTCACAGTGACTATTGGCACAGAGCGATTTGTATCCCATTACTTTGTGCGGTACGTGCTCCACCCAAACCGGAAACGGTTTGTGCTTCCCGCTGTAACCTGGCGTCTTTACGTTCTTGCGTCATTGCGTTCGCATTGTAATTTGAATACAATTGCTGCTACTTATCTGTATGTGTGTGCGTGTCTAGGAGATTTCAGTGCTTTTCTAAGTACATGCTATTTCTGATAAATCGCTCAGAAAAGGGTCTCAGTTCGTTTTGGAGCTACAAGCGATTCACAAACGCGCTGTGGGCACATGAGCTGGCGTCTTTCATTTGGTTTTGTTCAGAGACAAAACGAGCGATATGTCGTCCAGTGTGTCCTTACCCTTAAAGGGCTAGGTTTCCTTCCTTCCTAAAGGATTAATAAGAACAGAGACAGGGCAGGAGAAAAGGCACAGCACAAGGTATCAGCACTACTGTAGGTTCTTTTGGAACACTATACTGTATAAACTAACACCATAAGGATTAGATAAAAACTGGACAGGGAATAGGTCAGTTCCAGGGAGAGTTCAAGGTCTCTCTCATTTTCCCCTCCCTCTAGATAATGAACGAATAGGAATTAATCAAGTTGTGCACCTGTTACGCCACCACTTTAATCTACCTACAGTACTCCAGGTGGAGGAGGTAGAACTCTCAACATCACCGCTTAACTGGTGGTGCTATAAGCTGAACTTTTCATTCTGTGACTTCACAGATATAGTTTGCCTCACAGCCAGTACTGAAGTAATAATGAGCAGAGTGATTTGGTTAGACATAAGATGGAAAAAGACATCATAGAGGAACAGAGCACACTACAGACCAACCTGAAGTCAAATGAACAACTAAAATCAATGACATTAGGTTAAAACCATGCCATGATTTCATATAAATATCTGCTGAGAAATTTGGTAGTTTTGCAGTCACCTGTAGTTTCTTTGCTGTGTATAAACTCTACTACTATTGTAGCAAATTAACATATGACAAATATGAAATAGAGACCGGAAAGGCAAATAAAAATTAGAGCCATATATAAAACAACAAGGATTAGCTTTACCCAACAGGAAACAGGAACATTTCTTATGAAATATTCGATTATCAACCAGCAGGATTTTTTAATAAGCAAAATGTTCATCGCGCATTACAGCAATGATTTCTGGCAGCACGAATCCTTTGGCCCCATCTGTGCATGGTTACATTTAAATCAGTAGCTTTGTAATAAAAGACAATATTATCATCAGGGTTTCTTTTGCTTCTATGAGCCAGATGAAATAGTGTAATGATGCTATATTACTGGCTATTTATAATGTATGACCTGTAAGGTAATCGAGATATACTGTATTTCTATATCAATTAAATGTATCTCAATAATAGCATATACCTGTAATTGCTTATTTTAATGCAACAATGCAAGAATACAATTTATCCAATTTATCTGGAAATGTCACTGTTATAGAGTGACAGCAGTTTTCATACAATAGCTGCAGTTTGTATGCAGAGAGAGGCAGTTGTATTCAGAACATGGAAGAGCTATAAGCAGATTTTCATCTCCTAAGAGGCAGGTACATTGAGGAAAGAGAGGAAGATATAGATAGTATTGATCTGGTAGGCAAAGGCCTGATTCAGAGGAGATTGACCTGATCCTGAACTGTTTGATATTTTCAAACTTAAAATGTAATGTAATGTGATATAATTTTATTAAATGTCATTAAATGCCCATGCATTCAATCTGAGCATGAAGACTGCTCATTTTATCAGGTAAGTTGAAGTTATAGTACATCAATCTATAGGTCTATTCATTATTACATTTGAATGTGTTAAGAAGCTTTTTTTTTTTTTTTACCAGTGGGTCTTTCCAGCTGACACGTGGTCACCCATTCCGATTAAAGAAAGGAGGTTCCGTCTAAATATTCAGAAGGGGTTTTTCACAGTGAGAGTGGTGATGATGTGTAATTCTCTCCCTGAATCAGTGGTACAGACTGATACATTAGATAGCTTTAAGAAAGGGTTAGATGGATTTTTAGCAAGTAAAGGAACAAGTAAAGGAATACAGGATTATGGAAAATAGCTCATAGTACAAGTTGATCCAGGGACTAGTCCAATTGGCATCTTGGATTCAGAAAGGAATTTTTCCCCCCTCTAAGGCTAATTGGAGAGGCTTCAAATAGTTTTTTTTGCCTTCCTCTGGATCAACTAGCAGTTAGGCAGGTTATATATAGACTTAAAAGGTTGAACTTGATGGACGCATGTTTTATTTCAACCAAACTTACTGTAAGGATTGATTGATGTTAAAGAATGTATATACTCTACCTTCCTGAGCGCCAGAGTGGGCCACGGAGGGGCCGCATCGCTAGTGCAGAGAGTGCAATTCTGCTTTGTGATTTAAAAATCAGAATTTTGGCTCTTTAAGTTACCAGGAGTAACTTACAGGCATGAGATCTATTTTCCAGAATGCTTTCCATAATTTGGATCTTCACGTTTTTCTTGTCCAATTACTATTTGTGCACTGTTGTGTTAACCTTACCCTATTCTGTGCTGGTCTAGTTCCAACTATGTGGAATGACTGAATCCAGGCCCCTGGACTATTTACAACCCATCCTAATTACTTATCTCTACAAGTTATCTCTATCTGTAACTTTCTAATGTATTGCCCATAAAGTAGAAAAAGAAAAGATGAGGACCGCACATGCTCACCGTTCCCCCCCTCCGATTCAGGTGCACAGTCCAACAGTGTCCCCACTGTGAATTCGACCAAAACTCAGGAAAAACAGACGGCACTTCTGAAAAATGGGATTTATTGGGGTTCCTGCAGAATAACCTTACGCGTTTCGGGAGTTATCCCTTAGTTTATTGCCCATAAACCCTTTTTCAGTGATTTAACATTATATATATATATGATTTGCCTCTTCAGCTTTCATTTGTATTTGGCCTGACTAAGGGGCCTGTGTGCTCCAAAAGCTTGAAATTGTTACTTATAAAGTTAGCCAATAAAAGGAATCACCAAACTTTAGTTTTTCTGCATTTCTTTCAATGGCTACAACATTTCTTTTTATGAGAAGGTAAGTAGAGACCTCGATTCTGGGATGGCAGTGGATGTGATTTACTTAGACTTTGCTAAAAGCATTTGATACAGTGCCACACAAAAGGTTACTGGTTAAATTTAGGAATGTTGGCCATAGCATTTGTACCTGGATAGAGAACTGGCTAAAAGATAGACTACAAAGAGTGGTGGTAAATGGAACATTTTCTAATTGGACCAGTGTTGTTAGTGGAGTACCGCAGGGCTCTGTACTAGGTCATTTGCTATTCAACTTGTTTATTAATGACCTGGAGGTGGCCATTGAAAGTATTGTTTCTATTTTTGCAGATGATACTAAATTGTGCAGAACTATAGGTTCCATGCAGGATGCTGCCACTTTGCAGAGTGATTTGTCTAAATTGGAAAACTGGGCAGCAAACTGGAAAATGAGGTTCAATGTTGATAAATGCAGGTTATGCACTTTGGCAAAAATAATATAAATGCAAGTAATATACTAAATGGCAGTGTGTTGGGAGTTTCCTTAAATGAGAAGGATCTAGGGGTTTTTGTAGATAACAAGTTGTCTAATTCTGGGCAGTGTCATTCTGTGGCTACTAAAGCAAATAAAGTTCTGTCTTGCATAAAAAAGGGCATTAACTCAAGGGATGAAAACATAATTATGCCTCTTTATAGGTCCCTGGTAAGGCCTCATCTGGAGTATGCAGTGCAGTTTTGGACTCCAGTCCTTAAAGGAGAAGGAAACCCCCTTGTCGCAAAACCCTCCCCCCCTCCCCCCCTCCCCCCTCCCCTGTGTTGCCCCCCCTCCCTCCTTCCCCCTGGCCTACCTGTCCCCCTGGGCAAATGCCCCTAACTTGTTACTCACCTTTCTGCGCAGGTCCTGTCAACGGAGTTCACAGTCGCCATCTTCTCCCACGAGCGTCTTCTTCCTGCTTTGACCGGCGTCTTCTGGCGCATGCGCAGTAGGAACATTTACCGGTGCGGCTCTACTGCGCATGCGCCGAATGTCACGAAGTGAAATCGGAAAACTTCGTGACATTCGGCGCATGCGCAGTAGATCCATACCGGTAACTGTTCCTACTGCGCATGCACTTTAGTTAGTATAAGTATGGGTATACTGTATATCATTTATGTGAAAGTAGGGATGGGTGTATGTATGGATGCTGGGTTTTCATTTGGAGGGGTTGAACTTGATGGAGTTTGTCTTTTTTCAACCCAATTTAACTATGTAACTATGTAACTGTCTCAAAACTATGGCTTTTTGGTGCAATTCAATAGCCAAATTAAATAGCAGGTTCATGTAAATTATTAAACCAAGTGACATTTTACAACTACATTTCAATTCACTGTTACTTTTAATCTGACTGGGAAAATATGTTGTGGGCTTATAATATTAACTATCATACCCAATGTATATTGAATTTCTATGATATAACCCTCCCATGTCACATAACACTTTCTATCAATTTATTCAGGGATGCTAGCTGTTTCATAGAGGTACAGTAGCTCTACATGAACAGAGACACAAGAGAATACAAATGCCAGATGGGAACATATATGTGTTGGATAAAGATGCTCCCTATAGACCTGAAATGTCAGGCATGGGTTCAATTTTCAATTTTAGTTACGTTACTTATTTCATTTTATGATTCATATATTAAGACAAGGATTTTGTAACATCCTGCCTGGAGTTAAACCAGGGATCTGGTATTTCTATGCTGTCTGCATTGCCACTGCTCTATGTGAGCAGACAGCTAAGGCCCTGGTTCACTGATAGTCCCTGGGTGTGACTCTGTACTTGTCAGGGAGCCGGGAGGTCCCTCCAGGGAGGTAGTCAGGATCGAGGAGGAAGCCCTCTTGAGGGAGCAAGGTCGCGGTGTCCAAAGGGTTAATCAAAAGAGTAGTCGGGATCCAGGCAAGAGTTCACAGGCAGGCAGAAATCAGCAAAGTCCAAAGTCCAGGCAAAGGGTCAGGATATCAATCAGGAACAAGATTTAGCAAATAAGCTCACAGGAAACCCAGGATACACTTAGGGAAAGTATTCCTATACTTGGGCGCCATTCTGGCATCTAGATGGCGTTTTTATTTTGAATTTGGCGCCATTGTGACGTGATTGACGTCCTTGCGCCGACGTCGGCGCGCTGACGTCATTGCGCCGGCGCCGCTACCCACGTGGCGGCCATGGGCGCCGCCATTTTGGGAGCGACGCCGGCAGGGGAGGACGCACCGCCCGGAGCTCCAGGCGATCGTGACAGTACTGTGTTAACAGTTTTGACCCCGGCTTGTTTATCCTGACTACACTATTGATTGCTGATCCTGTACTGCACTGGTACTGACCCTGCCTGTTTCACGACTTCACTCTCTGTTCCCTGTCCTTCCTATGTATGCTACTGTTCCCTTGCCTGTCCAGAACTCCCCCCTTGGTCCTCTCACTTTAAGGGTAAGGGCACTCTTGGCCATTCAGGGAGATTTAGTCGCCTGGCGACTAATTGCCTCGACTTTGCGGCGACCAATCTCCCCAAACGCGTTCCCTCACTCTGCACTGGCTAAAATGAAAAATTGCTGGCGCTAATCACACGCGGCGATTCGTTTTCCGAAGTCGCCCGAAGTGGCCTCACAAGGAAACTTTGGGCGACTTTGGAAAAAGAATCGCCGCGTGTGATTACAGCCGGCGATTTTTTATTTTAGCAAGCGCAGAGTAAGGGAAGGCATTCGGGGAGATTGGTCGCCGCAAATTCAAAGCAGTTAGTCGCCAGGCGACTAAATCTCCCCAAATCGCCCAGTGTGCCCTTACCCTAAGTCCTGGTGCCATTTGAGTAGCGGAGGGCTCCTCCTGAAGCAAAAGGTGGTTGTTAGAGCCTGAAGCGTGAACCGAGACCGGGACCTTGGTGTTATAGAATACCTTAAATTACAGATCTGAAATCAGATAAATAATTATGTTGTAGTTACTTATCATTTATAAAGTATCTGCAATTGTGGCTTGTACAAAAGCAGTTATCAGACATGATAAACACAATATATTCTTTCCAAGCACTTCAGTTTTTAGGTAAAAAATATAAAGAAGGTTTTTATATTGTAGGTAGAGAAATCATCTCTATAAAAATCTATTGTTGCATTTGATTAAATATTTGTGACACTCGTATATTGCAAAAAGATAACATAATTAGCCCAGGAGACAACCACTAAAGTGCTAAAATATGAAAGCAATACAGTAGCACTACTATTATTGTTTGCTCTAATTAATTTAACCACTGACTTTATTTAAGTAGTACAGGCATGGGATCTCCTATTCAGAAACCCATTATACAGAAAGCTCCTAATTATTGGGAAAGCCATCTCCCACTTTAAGCAAATACTGTAATTCAAATTTTTAACAATATTTGTACAGTAGTTGGTTATGACTAAGCTGCATGAATACATATTGGTGGCAATTATATTTTTTTGATGTTTACATGATTTTTTGCAGACTAAAGATACAATGATACAAATTATGAAAAGATCCCTTTATTGGAAAACCCCAGGTCCCATGAAATCCTGGTTAACAGATCCTTAAACAAAGATGTAGTGTAGGAAATGTTGCTAATTTTTTGTTTTTAGTATTCCACCAGTCCAAGGCCCTTTAGCAGAAAAGATCTGTGCCTCTGAAGATGCCCCAGTAGCTACCTATCTTCTTTTCTGCTGATTCACTGCACAAGTGCACATTATCTGTGCTGCTGTTGGCTATGCAAGCTTAGGAATTGATTCACAAAATACTTCACATAGAATATAAATGTCAAAATGTAATGGCTGTTTAGCAATTCAATGAATTATATTGCAGCTCGGAAGTACATTCTGCAACACAATTTAATAATCAGCCTTGTAGCATCAGCTTCTATGACATGTGAACCTCATTTTCTGCTTGATGATTTGCAACAACCCCTAAATTTCGCTTTTTTAACAGCTGCCCAGGGCACATTGAGCATGTGCAGTGTCACCGACAATCGTAAAAATTGCTATAGACTAGTGATGGGCGAAACGGCGCCGGCGCCCGTTTTTTTTATGCTGGTGCCCGTTTTTTGACGGAAAAATAATACGCTGGCGAATTTTGTGGGCTATTCGCGAATTTATTCGCTGGCAGCGAATCGCGCAAATTCGCCTCAAATTCGCGCCTGCCGAATAAATTCGCCCATCACTACTATAGTCATGCTGTGCCTTTATGATTTTTGGAGTTGACAGTTGTTGCTCAAAAATAACACATGCTTTAGAATTAAATGAGAACTAAACCCTAAAAATAAATATGGTTAAAAATGACATATTTTCCTGAACTTGAATTGCACCAGCCTAAAGTTTCAGCTTCTCAACAGCAACGACGATCCAGGACTTCAAACTTATCACAGGGGGTCACCATCTTGGAAATTGTCTGTGACACTATCACATGCTCAGTGGGCTCTGAGCAACTGTTGAGAAGTTGAGCTTAGGGGTTGTCACAAATTATCAAGCAGACATTGTGCTAGTTGTAATGGTTTATGTACTGCCATGTTGTTATTATCTGTATTAATTACTAATCAGCCTTATATTGTGACATTTATATTCTATGTGTACTGTATATTGTGAGTGGGTCCCTAAGCTCAGTAAGTGACAGCAGCACAGAGCATGTGCAGTGAATCAGCAGAAAAGAAGATGGAGAGCTACTGGGGCATCTTTGGAGACACAGATCTTAACTGCTAAAGGGCTGTGGTTGCCTTGGGCTGGTACAGAAGCCCAAACCATAATGTACAACATTAATAGTCTTCTTCTTTAGTTAAGCTTTAGTTCTCATTTAAAGGGAGCATTACCCTTCTGTATGTGATCAGCATGAGCACAATAAGGTTAAAAATTCATTCTGCCTATTCCTTTCATATAAAAAAAAATCCTATTCTGTTTTTTGCCACACAGGGTCATTTGTTAACCTAATTTGTTACTGTAAAAAAAGTATCAGATTACTGTATACTTGTTCATGGGGCAATGGTAAATGTGGCCCCAAGTTTGATATTAACCTTTTAGATATAACTGTCCAAAAACTGAATCTCGTCTATAGAGAAAATAATAGCACTTTAAAGTCTAATTTGCTAATCTTTTTTCTATTTTTGTAATTATTACATTATTTGCCTTCCTGTTCACAACCTGAATCTCAAAATGTTATCTGGTTGCCAGGCCTTGATGAGGGTTAATATGTTGTTGGCTTTTTTTTTGTATTTATTGGAAAAATCTTAACAATGTTTTTTACTACAGCCAGGGAAAGTGGATTATGGAAATGTCTCTCTGCAAACACTGACAAAAAAAACATATTAGGAATATACAATATATAAAGCATTTTAGAATATACAGTATTCAGCATCAGTTATGTATGTTGCTTTGTTACAGGAGAGCTCTTAAATTACATTAAAATAGTGTGTGGCAATGCTTATTTAATGACATGCTACTGAAATTTGCCATTCTGCCTGTGTTACCACTCCATATCAGCTCAAATCTACTAAAACATTTTGACTTGTATCCTCTGGGATTTTTTTAAAAAGGTACCAACACTCCAATGAGCAAAAAACGCGCATTATATTAGAGAAATGGCTACATTCTTGTTAGCATGGGAAATCCATCATTTCAAAATCCCCAATGTACTACTGCTCACATAAGTAAGAAAAACTATATACAAAATGAAATTCACAGTTAGCGGATACATTCGCTAAACCGCCGCGAAAAAAAAATGGACGCCAACAAATTTGCGCCAGCGTCCAAAAATTGGAAGCTGGTGTCAAAAACGCATTTTTCCCCGTTTCGAAAATCTCGCAGGAAATTTGCAAATTTTCTGGCAAAGCGAAACGCCCCAAATTCGCCCATCACTATTCACAGTTCAATTTTCATGATCAAAATAGTTAGTACTTTTCGGCTTGCTTCTAACTTCCTTTAATACAGCGTAACCTTCAAGTTTGCCAGTCAATTACTAACCCTAACAGAGAAATAATCCAGTTATTAAACACTCAATGACCTTCAGCTATGTGGGATCAAGTAGGCACACGTGTACAAAACTGAACTCCAAGGATTTCTATATCTTTATTTAGCAAACAAGTGATTAGGGGGGTTATTTACTAAACCCCAAATACAAAAATCCCGAAAAATTCATGATTTTTTTTTTTATAAAATTGGACTTAAACCTCGAGGATGGAAAAATTTGAATTAGAAAATCCGGCATCTCAGACCTGTCGAGGTTTCATATAAGTCAATGGGAGAAGTCCCAATGATTTTTTGATGTGCATGGGTTTCGTGCAATACCCCGAAATTTTCAGGCAAAAAGGCATAAGAAATCAGAGTTTTCACGAAAAACCGTGAAATCGTGCCACCCTAGGCCCGGGCCTTTGTGGCCTCGCCACAAATCCGGGCCTGGTCTTTTCGCAGCTTTGGGACTTCCGCTTTTTCGGCACTTCGGATTTTCAGGACTTCTGGAGAGGCGGCACGGCTTCAGTCATGTCACGGTGGGCCCGGCTATTTTACGAAAAGAGCAGCACAGCTGGGCCCCCCTTAATGCCTGGGCCTGGTACAGCAATACCCCCTCTGCCCCCCTGATGGTGGCCCTGGCAGGCATTTTTAAAACAAAAATAGCAACCACCCCTGCAGGAACTTTCACAGTTATATAGGCTAATAAACTTTGTGCATATACTTCTTTATAGAAAACCCTGACTGAGATCTGTATTTTATTTTATATGTAACATACATTGTAATTCACTTTTTATACATCGCTGAACTTCATGATGACAAATCGGTTTTCTATCTGAACAGATATAGTCGAACACAGAGTCCTGACTCTGCAAACATATAGAATGTGAAGGATTGCAGTATCACACTTCCCACTGCCAGATGGTCTCTCGTCTGTTTATCTTGCTTATACTATCATGTTATTAACATACAGACAAATCAGCATAAGTAATAAAATACCTTAGTAAAGTGCCGACCATAAAATGTATAAATAATGGAAATAATAAAAATAATAAAAATCTATGAAAATATAATGATAAAAATGTCTGATAAAAAATATTCAGAGATACTGTTTCCTGCATTTAACTGTTGGTATTCTGAGCTCCAGCATCTTTCAACCGATGATTACAGGTCAAACAGATCACAACATCACCCGGCAGTGCATTCCACAACCTCACTGTCCTCACTGTGAAGAACCACCTACATTGCTACAAATTTTTCTACAAAAAGTTCTTTTCTTCTAGTCTGAAGGGGTGGCCTCTGGTACGGTGATCCTCTTTATGGGTAAAAAGGTCCCCTGCTATTTGTTTATAATGTCCTCTAATGTATTTGTAAAGTGTAATCATGTCCACATGCAAGAGTCTTTTTTTTCCCCCAGAGAAAACAACCACAACCGTGACAGTCTACCCTCATAATTTAAGTTGTTGTTTTCTACTTTTTGGCAGATTCTCTCTGAATTATCTAGAATAGTCAATCTTTCGATATACATGTTTACAGTAGTTCTAACTACTCATTGTTGTGCAATAGCAAATTTTCTGTTCAGAAAACAAACTAAACATAATACTGAACATAGCTTTACTTTCCATCTGCCAAGCAAGGTTACCATAGCAAAGTTTGCTTGGAAACTTTTTGCTTTTTGTTTTGGTGCAGTCATGCATGTAAGTCCCGTGCTAATAACCCATTAGAAAACATTTAACATTTGCATCATACAAGTGCAAACATCTGGGTCTAATTAAGTTTTTGGAAGACCAAAAAATTATTTGCCCATTCTGAGGACAGATTTGGTTGTGCGTAACTTGACGGATATCCTAGTTTAAAATAAACTTGGGCAACTTTAAACTTGTATGATCTGACCAAGACTCCCTGGTATTAAGTGTTGCTATTGGATTTTTTATACTGCTTTGTTGCCTTTTTAAAGAGGAGGCATAGTAACTAGCAGTACTCATTAATACAACAATACTGTAGATAAACCTAATTGCAGAAGCGGTTCTATATAACATTTATGAAATGTGTATTTTTGCTTTCATGTATGTGAACCAATATGCCTGGTTTTGCAACTAGGTATTTCCTTGGCCGACCAAAGTCAACAGTATATTTACGTCACACTTCTGAGTTGCTATTAGTGGGTACAGATTTAGATTCATCAAAATATTCTGAAAAATAATGAATATATCCAATTCTCCTTGACAAAGGCTTGTGACAAAATGTTGAGATGATTCACACTTTGCCCAAAGGCATGCACTATATAGTAACATAACTCTGTTGCTGGGTATATATTACATTTTATATTGTGTGAATGTTGTTTGTCACTTTGGATTGTAAACATTGCACAACTGCATTGTTTTGATTTATCAATAAACTGTTAATAATATTAATACCACCTTTTCTGTATTTTGTGTTGTATGAAGAAATCCTTACCAAAATTAGGGGGCCGATTCACCAAGGGTCGAATATCGAGGGTTAATTAACCCTCGATATTCGACTGGGAATTAAAATCCTTCGACTTTGAATATCGAAGTCGAAGGATTTTAGCGCAAATAGTTTGATCGAACGATTGAAGGAATAATCCTTCGATAGAACGATTAAATCCAACCGATTTTAATCCAACGATCGAAGGATTGTCCTTCGACCAAAGAAACTTAGGAAATCCTATGGAGACCTTCCCCATAGGCTAACATTGACTTTGGTAGCTTTTAGATGGCGAACTAGGGGGTTGAAGTTTTTTCTTAAAGAGAAGTAGGTCGAAGTAGCCCAAAAAACACTTCGAAATTCGAAGTTTTTTTACTTCGAATCCTTCACTCGAAGTTAGTGAATCGGCCCCTTAATGTCCAAAATCAAAGATCCGAATGATGAAGGACTTCTAGCAGTTTAATTTATTTTTAATTTATCGAAAACTTTCCTGGCTGTCAGATTCAACAGAATGTGTTTGTCTGCTTAGAGCACAAAGGAAGTATTTGGGGCAGATCTAGAAAAATTCAACCCATGTTTTCTAACACTTTTGGAAGAGGGTGCAATTACATACTGACCTTTAAGCGTGGCCAACCATCCACATTCACAATTTGGAAAGCTTTGTTATATATTTCAGACTTAACTTTGGAAAGTATTCCTCTCTAACTTAATTGTAAGTTCTGAACTACTACTACTACTACTACTACTACTACTACTAAATTACTAAACTTATGCAGTCAACAAAAAACTGTTAACAGTTGTAAACCTCAATGTTCTCTCAAATATGCTATGATGATGCTAAAAAGAAGGATAACTACGCAATTTAATATATTATTCACTCTGTTACTTGGCTTACCATCACTGCTCATTTATCACATTTAGCCCTCAAAAAAAAAACATCCTATTTTCATAAAATATTTTCCTCCAAGGTGAATGTTGCTCATGAACTGGCTTAATTTATAATTGGTTTTATTGCAGTTTCAGTAAGCAAGCATATCTAATGAGGTATAAATTTTGCTAGATTTATAGAAAATAAAGCCAAATGTATTTATAGTTTGATCCCAGGTGTTTAATACAGTCAGCAACCAAATGTACAGTTAATAAGAGGTGAATTTAAGGACAAAGCATAGCAGAAAACTTTAAACAATGTTGTATTTTTATGCCTTAAGGCAAATCAAAATATCAATTTAAAACAAAATAAAATATATACATAGATTATCTCTTAAAGGCATAAAATCCATAAACCTAAAATGAATTATGAAGTGTAAGGGACTCGTATAAGCTTGTATACTATAGCAGGGTTTACAATGGACTGTAACACTTAAGACAGGGCCTTCGCAAAAAGGAAGTATTGAAGGTGTGATGTAGTGCAACTACAACTCCCACAGGCTACTGTGCTTTAACCAATAAATAAATGGGCGCCAGGAGGTTTTTGCAGTCGAACAAAACAAACTTTTTTATTTGTCAGAGACAAATGATCCACAGGTTACTTACATCAGTACAGAGGCATTTGCAGAATATATAGGCACACAGATCAGACAGTATATCAGAGGTAGACGCAGGTGCATTCCCAGAAGCTGTAATCAAGGCAGTACAACTTCCATCCATGCAGAAATATCTCACACGTGGTTTGGATCTCACCCAGTGGAGTGGTCAGGGAGGAGAACCTAAAGCCTAAGAAAGCAATATCTATATCCAACATACTGTAAAGAAGAACAGGTGACGTCATATTAACAGACCAAACTATCTTTATTTCAAATACCATTCCAAGAACTAATGAAAATAATACATTTTAGCACATTATGCCTAAACACTCTTATACTCATAATCACTCAATTTTAATTTTAGCTCATAATCTAGACCTATATATCAGTTCCACATTCAGGGGTAATATAGAGGAGGTGTAACAACGTACCGTGGTGGTCTAGTGGGGGGTCGGCAGGGACGCCAGCCATGAGCTGCGTCCTCTTCCTCCTCAAGTGGCTGTACTAAGGGCGCGTGCAGCACGTCTCTGCTCTTTTTATAGGTGCATTTGCGCTGACGTGTGACATCAGCACGCAATGGTGCAAGTTTGAAAAGTTTAAAAGGCGTACTTGGGCTGCAGTTCTTTGCCCGTTATAGGTTCATCTGTATTGAGTTCCTGGTGCTTCCGTGTGATTATTCTGACTATTATTCTGATTCCTGGTGTGACCCCTGCCTGTTTTGACGATTCTAATCTCTGAAATCTTGACCCAGCCTGGTATCCGACTCTGCTTTATCCGTTTACCTCCTGATTGATCTCCTGGTTTTGACCCTTGCCTGCCAGACTTCACTTGTACTCTGCCTGCCTCGGCCGGCCTGATCTGACTACGCCTCCTATCTACGCCTTGTACCGTGACTGTCTGCCCAAAAGACTTTGCTTTACAGTTGTGCCTCTTTGCTCGTTCAGAACCTCTCGGTTGGCACCTCTTTTATTAAGACCTGGCGGCAACCGATTAGCCGAGGGCTCCTCCTGAGGTGAGCCGAGAACAGGGTGCTTAGCATTGGTTCTGAATTTAGGGTACCGACCGTGATAGGAGGATGGAACTACCTTTAGGATGGCTAACTGAAAACATTCTCCTTATGCAATACTTATCGGTCACCTTATCTCTACAAGCTTCTAACATATTATATTAATATATCACAATGTAATATCTAGTATAAGTAATTCTAAAACAACTGGACTTTCTGAGTAATCATTGAACACATTTCACTACTCATCCGAGCAGCTTCTTCAGTTCAACAGACTGGTGTGGGAACTGAAGAAGCTGCTCGGATGAGTAGTGAAACGTCTTCAATGATTATTCAGCAAGTCAAGTTGATTTAGAATTAATTATACTAGATATACCATGACCTGGATGAATGAAAATCTTCATAGTCATCACAATGTAATAGTTTTCCAAAACAGACACCTTCCAATACTGTGGTAAAACTTTTGTTAATGACACAATTTAGCTGCTAATGCCCTCCACATTACAAATAAATCAAACCAACTTACAGTTCATCAAATATGTACTTTACTTCTAATACAGTAATATGTTTATGTATTTCATTAATTATTACAGTATATCATATCGATGTTATTAGGGGTGAAAAGGTTAAGTTAACACAAGCCAGGCTACTAATGCCTTTATGTAATGGGACACATGTTAGATTGTTCTTATTCCTGTATTTCTTGGCTCCCTAATCAAGTGATTACGGGGCAAATTTACTAAAGGGCAAAGTGGCTAAGTTGCGCTCTGGCGAAGGGACCTAACTACGCTATTTCACTAACTTGCGGACTTTACTGAATGTTACCTCTTGCGCCAGACTTTATTTTGCCAACTCAGATCAGGTGCAATAGAGTAGATAGGAGTTGTCAAAAAAAAGTTGAAAAAACGATGGCGTTTTTTACTTTTTACTGGGTGATAGGCTGAAAAAGATCGTAATTTTTTTTAGGGTACCCTCCTTCCCCCTTACATTTGGCACCTAAACTATACAGTGGCCTTGTGTAGTGTAATGTAGTTGCTGCAGCATACACTTCGGTTGTACTGTAACTGCATGCTGTATGCTAATTAGGCATCGACAGCATAACTTCAGACTGCTTATCGTATTATTGCTAGCACAACTTCACAACCATTCAGTAATCTGTGCACAACTTCGGATCTTCGGATCTTCGCTAGAGCATTTTCGGCGCATAGTGAATTTGCCCCTATGGCTTTATGAATGCTGGATAAAAAAAAGATATCTCCCTGAAGATACTCACACAGTTTCAGTAACTATTGTCACTCTAAAGACACTAAAGCTAAGTATAGAGAATTCCCTCTTATGGGTCACTGCAGAAGATGGAAACTCTGGACCTTGTGCTATCAATTCAACCATAGCTATTATAATATGCCACTGAAATGAGAGAGTATATGGGCCAAACTACATTTTATCACTATGTATACTTAATATTGCATAGTCAGTTAGCAATCATGAATTGTACTTACTGTGATCTCTTTTTATCTGGTTTGATTTACTTCCATGTTATTATTTAGTTGGGCTACTGTAGTTTCTCCAGAACAGGAGCTCTGACCAGGCAAACAAAGCTAGCAATTACAGTCATATGAAAATGTTTGGGAACCTCTCTCAGCCTGCATAATAATTTATTCCACTTTCAAAAAAAAAAGATAACAGTGGGTTGTCTGGGGTGTTTTCTGAACAAAGATTTTTAGTATTCAAGATTTTAGTATTTAGTATGAAAATAAATTAAATGTGAAAAACTGGCTGTAGAAAAATTTGGGAACCCTTGTAATTTTGCTAATTTGAATGCATGTGTAAAAAAATTACCTGGGCATGGTGTGGGGGGACGGCAGGGACGCCTGCCGCCCCCTCGACGGGGACGCCCGTCACGCCGCGCTGCTCTGGTGCCGGCTTCCTAGCGCGCGCGCGCATGCGCACTCGGATTTAAAGGCGCAGGCGCGCTGACGTAATGACGTCAGCGCGAGAGGCGCCAAATTCAAATAGTATTTAAAGGGCATTTCCACAGGTTATCATTGCCTGATTCTGCCTGATTCCTGTTTTGACCCCTTCCTGGCTATTTTGACCATTCTGAATTCTGGATCCTGACCTTGCCTGCTTACGACTACTCTCCAGTTTAACCCTTTGGTTGATCACCCGGTTTTGACCCTTTTTGCCTGTTTGACGATTCTTGTTATCTGCCTGCCTCGACCCAGCCTGTTTGACGATTCTTGTTTTCTGCCTGCCTCGACCCAGCCTGTCTGATGATTCTGTTGCCTGTTCTGTTTGTACCGTGACCTTCGGCCCAAAAGACTCTGCTACCTGCCGTGCCCCTCTGCTAGCCAGAACATCTCGCCTTGTACCCCTCGTTAAGTCCAGGTGGCACCCAAGTAAGCTGAGGGCTCCTCCCGAAGCCCAACGGTGGTCACACTACTGGTGAAGCCGAGACCAGGGTACCTGGCACCTGTTCTGGTATTGGGTGCCGGCCGTGACAGCATGTAACTGGTCATTACTGATGACTGGCAACACCAAAGTGGTTGGATTAGCTTGTTAAGCCTTGAACTTCATAAGCTGGTGTGTCCAATCATGAGAAATGGTATTTAAGGTGCCCAATTGCAAGTTGTGCTTCTATTTGACTCTCATCTAAAGAGTGACAGCATGGGATCCTCAAAGCAACGCTCAAAGATCGTTCAGTATCAAGGTTTACGGGAAGGCTACAAAAAGCTATTTCAGAGGTTTAAACTGTCAGTTTCAACTGTAAGAAATGGAATCAGGAAATGGAAGGTCACAGGCACAGTTGCTGTAAAACCCAGGTCTGGCAGGCCACAAAAAATACAGGAGTGGCATATGCAGAGGATTGTGAGAACGGTTACAGACAACCCAAAGATCACCCTCAAAGACCTGCAATAACATCTTGTTGCAGATGGTGTATCTGTACATCGTTCTACAATTACATCTATATGGCAGGGTGATGAGAAAGAAGCCCTTTCTGCATTTACGCCAGAGTCGCTTGCTGTATGCAAAAGCTCATTTAGACAAGCCACATTTATTTTGAAACAAAGTGCTTTGGACTGATGAGACAAACATTTAGTATTTTGGTCATAAAAAAACGATTTACCACATTCCAAGAAAAACACCTGCTACCTACTGTCAAATTTGGTGGAGATTCCATCATGCTGTGGGGCTGTGTGGCTAGTTCAAGGGACTGGGGCCCTTGTTAAAGTCGAGGGTCGGATGAATTTAACCCAATATCAACAAATTCTTCAGGATAATGTTCAAGCATCGGTCACAAAGTTGAAGTTACGCAGGGGTTGGATATTCCAACAAGACAATGACCCTAAACAAACTTTGAATCTACAAAGGCATTTATGCAGAGGGAGAAGTATAATATTCTGGAATGTCCATCACAGTCCCCTGACTTGAATATCATGGAAAATCTATGGGATGATTTGAAGCAGGCTGTCCATGCTCATCAGCCATCAAATTTAACTGAACTGGAGAGATTTTGTATGGACAAATGGTCAAAAATACCGCCATCCAGAATCCAGACACTCATCAAAGGCTATAGGAGGCGTCTAGAGGCTGTTACATTTGCAAAAGGTGCTCAACTAAGTATTGATGTAATATCTCTGTTGCGGTGCCCACATTTATGCAGCTGCCTAATTTTCTTATGATGCATATTGCATTTTTTCTGTTAATCCAATAAACTTTATGTCACTGCTGAAATACTGCAGTTCCCATAAGGCATGTTATATATTAAAAGGAAGTTGCTACTTTGAAAGCTCATCCAATGATAAACAAAAATCCAAAGAATTAAGAGGAGTTCCCATACTTTTTTCATATGACTGTATAGTAAGATGGGGTGCATAAAATTTTGGCTCCCCCTATTGAATAATGCTTTCCTTGTTCTTTACTGCAATGTCCTGCCTTTAAAATACTTTGCCACTGCAGATGTTAAACTGATAAGCCTTAAATTGCTAGGCTGATTCCCTTAAACTCTAAAAATTGGAATTACATCAGCTACCCTGCAATCCCTTAGTACCACAGAGATAACAAGGATTATGAGAAAATGAGAAATATTGCCACGGAAAAATCATGAAATGATTTGAACATGAAAAAAGTAAACTTTTTAAATACTTTTGGGGCTTGCTATCAGGCACAGAGACTTGTTCACATTAACTTTGTGCATCACTCTCCAAACAACAGACCACATGGGTTATTTACTTACCCTGGAGATGCAAGTGTAAGACTGCTAGGGGGTGAAACAGTGTGCCCTTTAAAAGTTAAAAACAAAGGTGCTTGGTGTAGAGAGGAGCATCAGGAGGTGCAGTAGCCCTGTCATTACCTGGCTTAGTGTCATCTGAATGATGCCCAAGTTAGGGTGGATGTGGGGGGATGTCTAGGTGCATAACCTCACCTCCCTCTCTTGGATCAAGCAGTGGCCAACATGGGCAGCATTTGACTCAAGAGGCATGCTGCAGATCCCTGTGCTCCAAAAAGGGGCCACTCATTAAATGCCCCACACAATGTGCAAAGTTTTAAGTGAAGCTTTTTTTTTCACTTTCCACAATAACTATCGACTTACATAAATGACTATTGTGTACAGGGGTGATCCTGGCCCCTCCGCAGTCTGAGGCAGCAGCAGTTGCTGCTGCCCCCCCTCCCCCGGGAATTTGCTCTTAAAGTACCAGGAGCAGCATTTTTGCTGCCCCTGGTACCTAGTGGGGCGTTGCCGCCTGAGGCTACAGCCTCAACTCGCCTCATTGGCGAAGCACCCCTGATTCTGTATAGTGCAGATCATGTGTTCTTTATTATTGACATGCCAAGTTTCTTTGGGTAAAGCCACTGTATCCAAAGAGGATGTGAGGATCGCCAATAATAAAGAAACAAATGTAAAAAGTAGAAAAATTTATTAGGACATAAGACCTGAGGTTAGTTTTTATGTCCTAATAAATTTTTCTACTTTTTACATTTGTTTTTTTATTATTGGCGATACTCACATCCTCTTTGGATACAGTGGCTTTGGACTTTGCACCTTGGGACTGAGGTGAACTATGAGTGTACAGTATTCTCCTTCATTATTTCTATCATAATTTTGTATTTTTGATTTAATATTCATTTGTTGAGTGGTACCACAGACACTTGTTGTAATGTGGCAGTAGCACAAACCTTGCTTCTAAAGTTTTTTTTGGGTGACTGGGACCCTGTTATGAGCTGTAGAGCAGATACAGTAGGTAATTTCATTTGTGATGGTGAGCTCTCACAAGATGGCACCAGATAAATGCATTCTGCTGCAGTACCTGCCTGTTTTAAGAAGTATACACTCAGCTGTTTAGTCCCATCGTCTGTGTATTTTTTTATATTTTGCATATCCATTTGCTTATCCATTCCGATATCTGGTCAGCTCACAGGTAGCTCTAAATGTGTCCTGTAGATGTCATTGCTCAGTCATTGCCTCAGAGAACTGGGTTTTTTTTAAACACTTTTGGTTTGCTTTTTTACCTTTTTATTGCATGTCTCTTTTCTTTTTTTTTATAGGCCATGGTAGTTTGGAATAAAACTTTTAAATGTACAGTTCACAAGGTATCATTGCTGTACAGATGGTGAGCAAAAACAATAAACACATTTATTTGTTCACAAAAGCTGACTACTGTTTTTTGCAAGCTGTTGGGCATTAAAAATATGCTGTTTCTGTTTCTCGACTGCACTCTTTTTTGCACTTTATTATATACTAGCAAAAGTTACCTGATCAGGGATGCTGGAACAACAACACAAGGAAGATTGGGGAAGGATCCAATCGGAAAATTACAGCAAGATGCTGTGGGGAGATGAGGGAGAGAAAATAGTGCAGGTGGTGGAATAAAGAATAAGCATGGTGGACCTGAGAGGAATGGACCTGAGAGGAGAGTTATCAGAAGTAGTAAATGGGGAAGGAGTGGGTGAGATGAGGTGTAGGGAGAATAAGAAAATAAAAGATAGCTGTGAAACAGTTGGGATGTCAATGGGGGCATAGCAACAGAGGGACAGGTATTGTATCAGTGGTAGAGTTGTTGGGAGGGGAGTAAGTCTGGTGATCTTAATAGGAAGCAGAAAGAATTTTTGGTGAATCTAAAGGAATGTCTGATGGACAATATTATATTGTAAAATGCCCTTTTTTTTAAACTTGTGATTATATATATGTTGTAAATGTTCATTATTATATTCACCTTTATATTCACCTTTATATGTTATGTTTCAAATGTAAAACAATAGTTTTAGTTATGTGCCACAGAAAGCCAAACTTTATTGGGAGGTTTGCATAATCCTGTTCTTTATGTGCTTTACGACAGATTCTCGTATAGGCCCATGAAGCACATCAAAAGAATAGCAACCAAATTACTGAACTTTTGAAAGATACCATAAAAATGCTAAACTTTGAATGCACCCAATCACTTTTCTTGATGAATAACAAAGAGGCTGCTCTTTGAGCACTTGATTATCCTTCTGCACCTGAATTTATTTGTGGTTCTATAACATGGCAATGTTCAGATCTAGCATGGATGTCATTATATAAAGTGATTTTCTTTAACATCAGTAGACCTGAAATTTTAGAAATTCAATTAGATGTATTATTCCTCCATTTGCTGGGATTAAGTCCAAAACAGTTTGATCCTGATTTCTCTACGGAGGAAAACTTGTAATGAATCCAGAAAGCTTCAGTTTTGTTTTTTAAACGAATGCCATTATGGAAACACAGACAGAATAAAACTAAATAAGGTTCTTACTACTTCTCTAGATAATTAAATTGTAAATATTACTTAGCAGTGATACAAAATGTGCAGCAGAACTGAATACTCAAGAATAAAGCTGTGAGCTTTAAAATTTAAGGAAATAAAATTAAGTGCATTGTTATATAACCCAGTACAGTACCCACATTTACACAATATGTCAGTGTGTGTACCATTAAAGTGCAGCATTAATTGTTAGGGGTATGTTTATGAATAGTGATGGGCGAATTTGGGGCGTTTCACTTTGCCGAAAAATTAGTGAATTTCCAGCGAAATTCACGAAACGGCGAAAAATTTGCAAAACGGCGTTGCGTCTGTTTTTTGACGCCGGAGTCCGTTTTTGACGCCAGCGTCTATTTTTTTTACGCCGGTGAATTTTCGCGGCGGTTTCGAAAATTTATTCGCCGACGGGAATTCGCCGCGAATTCGCGCCTGCCGAATAAATTCACCCATCACTATTTATGAAAATATGGATTACATTTTTAAGTGTTACAAAATTAATTAAATTGTAAAAAGCTGCTGAATTTCACATAGCATCAAGCTTTCTTTCTGCAGCAAATTCTGCATATTAAAGCTCTGAGTGCCCAACATATATTTAAAAATGCTTAGCCACGATTTAGGGTGATACCATTCGTTCCGACGCGCTGAGATGAAAGGGTATGCAGAATCTAAGGTAAGTAATAGGAATGTCAGATGTTCTCGATACGTGCATCCAACATGACTGTCGGATGAAGACGCAACATGCAGCGTTCGCATCCTACAGTCGTGTCGTGCCGCTTCACCAAATGGACAGCTTTATGGGCTCTCTGATAGCTGGACAAATATCAACCAGATAGTAGTTAGTGGGTTTGAAAATCTAGGCTCATTAATGTGGTCCTTGTCTGACAGGACTCCATTGGCTCCAGTGATGATCCAATTGATGACTTTGCTGATTGGATCTGCTTAATGCTGATCTCACCAAACAAGCAGATCTGGCACTGCATAGGTACCTTTACTACTTCAAGGTTTTAGACAAAGTCCCTCAGAGTACATGTGAGCACAGCTGTGTCAAGCGCAAGGTATAGCTCCAAAATGCACTTACACTTTTACACTTTTACAATTTGGACATGAGCCATATGACTTCTCAGTTTTAAACAAAATGCAAAGATGTAATCCAAATGTGGTATTTGGATAATTTTTTAATTTTGCTGAAAGCAAAAGAGTTGTGTTTAAGAGTTTTGACTTATATTTATTGCTGAATAATGCACATATTACTATTAAAGGAGAATGAAAGCTCCAATCCAAGGAGGCTGCCAAATGTTAGGGCACTCCCCAAGGAGTATAATGACTTACCTAATACCCAGGCTTGGTGCTACTGTAAGCAGAAAACTGCATTGGCCCGGGTCATTTGTGAGTTAGAGATCCTATTCTTTCCTGCATGCGCAGTAGAGCTACGGAATGGACTTTAATGGAAAAAAAAATCTGGCCTTTTCGCTTAACTGAGCATGTGTCAGCTGTGGGATTTTGAAGAAAGAATCAGGGAAGAACAGGATTGCTTACTTGCAAGTACCCTGGGCCAGTGCAGTTTTCTGCCAACAGTTTTCGGCTCCTTTAAATTCAAACTGGATGCTAATTATTATCAAATTAATCATCATGATGTTTTAATGAATGACCAGGCTCATCTACTCTTTAGACCAAACACAATAATAAAGCTCAGTTACTAAGTGGGGATTGTTTTAACCCCCCCATGTGTATTTACGTTTTATTTTTTGGGAAATAGTTGAATAGGAACAAATAACAATCTTTATCAAGGGAAGATGTAAGTTGTTTTAGATATTTGTGAAAAATTGCAAATGTCCAGGTTAATCACGTCTAGAGCATTTTTGTCCATTAGAACACAAGTGTTAATTGACCAATGAAAATCCATTTGGATATTTCAAATAAGATAAAATAGATCATCCCAAAGCACTGCGTGATCCACCATACTCCATTTTCTTCACCTTGCCATCACTATTCTCTTACAGACATGTGGTACTTTTTGTAATAAAGTCATGAGATAGTTCAATTCAATATATCTTATAGGGGGCTTCCTTTCCTGGCAGATGTATTAAAGCTCACTCAAATATACTGATTCCAGTACAAACAAAATCTAACAAAATAACTGCCTTTTGCAGAAATCCTGCATGTAGAGAGACATGATGGCTGGTGATTTTAATGAGCTCTAATACATCTTCTAAGCAAAAGGAGCTCTCCCTACAAGTTATATTGAATTTGACACAGCACAGAATGGGGCCCCTTGCAAGGCTGTACACAGAGTGCCTCCACTTTATTGAGTGAATTTAGTTCCTGCACCCGTTTGCCTTACACCTACCTTGCTGCATGAGGTGCAAGCACTCATGTACCTAATATGTAACTTTATACCTTATACATATGCTAATGATAGCTGTACAGGTATGTGACCTGTTATCCAGAATGCTTGGAACCTGGGGTTTTCTGGATAAGGGATCTTTCTGTAATCTGGATCTCTATACTTTAAAGCTACTAATAAATAATAAAAGGATAGAAGGATGAGAATGCATTTGACATTGTAAAGGTCCAAGTGAAATATTATAGGTGAACAGTCACATTATTTCAATTAAAATTCCTGTTTTACATTATGGGGCAGATTCACTAAGCTCGAGTGAAGGATTCGAATGAAAAATACTTCGAATTTCGAAGTATTTTTTGGGTACTTCGACCATCGAATTTGTTAAATTCGTTCGAATTCGATCGAAATCGAACGAAATCGAACGAAATCGAACGATTCTAAGTAAAAATCGTTCGACTATTCGACCATTCGATAGTCGAAGTACTTGCCCTTTAAAAAAAACTTCGACCCCCTACTTCCGCAGCTAAAAGCTACCGAAGTCAATGTTAGCCTATGGGGAAGGTCCCCATAGGCTTGCTAACCTTTTTTTGATCGAAGGATTTTCGTTCGATCGTTGGATTAAAATCCTTCGAATCGTTCGATTCGAAGGATTTAATCGTTCGATCGAACGAAAAATCCTTCGATCGTTCGATCGAAGGATTAGCGCTAAATCCTTCGACTTCGATATTCGAAGTCGAAGGATTTCAATTCGAGGGTCGAATTTCGAAGTATTTTTTACTTCGAAATTCGACCCTTAGTGAATCTGCCCCTATGTGTTTTGCAGAAAAAGTAAATTTTAAAAATGTTTTGGCATAATGTGTGACAGAGAAATATTTTCTTTAACTGCAGTCCTGGAAAAAACTGATTTGTGCCCATCTCAGTGATTTGTGAGCACATCATATTGTAAACATGCAACATTTTTTGTCTTTTTGTGCCCTAACACTTAAAAATGTGTTCTAATGCATTCAGCTGTTCAAATTATGTGTAGATTTGACAGCAGTTAAAACACAGAAGGAAATGCATGCATAATACATCATGTATGGAGCACATGAAAACATTTGCTACAAATTGAAATCTTAATGCATTAATAAACAAATTAATGTAAATGTCTTTTAAAGCCTTTATGCAGATGTGCACGTATATAAATTATATATGTATACATTTAATTGTCACTATTAAAAAAAAAATCACATCTAGGAAGATACATTTTGAAGAAAAGATGCCGAAATATACATTTGGATTTTCCCCCAAGGCTGATTATCTTCATAATTTAGCATTTTTAATTATAACAGGATGAATTAAACCCCATTGTGAATGTATTCCTTTGAATTCATGAAGCACTATATATGTAACTTTTTTTTACAGTCTATTTATGCAATTTTTACAAATGGTAGATACATCACATTCACAATCATATTATTGTAATTTATGTGCCAAAAAAAAAACAATTATGTCAGTAACCAATACCTAAATCAGAAAAAATTAACATCAGTCATTAAATTATTGTTCAATGCAATGCAACATTCAAAAAAGTTGATAATATAGTTTTTTACCCTTGATTTAAAAGAACAAGGCTAGTCCTTACCCTGCCATCACCAATACTGGACTGACTAATGTGCTGTATATGGAAAGCTACAGGTCTCTCTGTTCCAAAATAAAGTGCAGAGGCCTGTGGCTATTTGTACAGAGCAAAACACAGCATGCAAAGTGCAGAACAATGGCTGATTGCACTTTTGTTTTGCTTTAAAATATATTCCCTTTTTATCTACCAGCAGTAAGAGTTCCTTCTTTTCAATAAATGCTAACAAGAATACTTTTTTGTCCTTGATTGTCATTGAAAGCTTGTGACTTCTGTATGGTTAAGTTCTCCTATGGTTTGAAAATCTCCACATGTTTGTAAATCCCATGCTGTGGTCAGCTAAGTGTTGGACCTAAATTGGATCTGGGAGGGGGAGTGGGTCATTTGTCCCATGCACAGTGAGCCCTGGCAGATTCCAGATTTGGCCAGAAGGTGTCATTGTTGTGTAAGGCGTATAAAAAGCTGGGCTACCATGTACTCAATTCAATTTCAGTACAGCAGGAGTGAAATGGAACTGCAGAAAAGATGTAAGGGGCCTGAGGAGCTTGAGAGGCCCTGGACGGCTTGGGGTTCAACCATTTAGAGTTTAGAGCTTGGAGGCAGTGGAGAGACTGTGACAGCAGCTGCCTGTGGATGGATGCTGATTGAAAGGGTGCTTGTGAGGTGCTCGCAGTGCAGATAGTGTTTGAGCTGTGCCCTGAAAAATAAAGCAGGTTTTTCATGCTCAGCTAGGATTAACTTGGAAGCCTGCTTGATGATTGAGTCGCTGTAGGTGCCTGACAAATCTGTGTGAGTCCCCAGTTAATTGTGCCTGAGGGAGGGTATTAAGAGGCTCCAGCGTGTGTCCCCTGTTTGAGAACAGGCATTATTCCTGTGCCTGTTATGTGGGAGCAACTACCTCTGTCCATCTGGAGAGGTACCGTATATACTCGAGTATAAGCAGAGTTTTTCAGCCCCCAAAATATGCTGAAAAACTCTACCTCGGCTTATACTCGGGTCAAGGGCAAAAACAGTCGCCGGCGTCTAAGAATAGTCGCCGGCGCCTAAGAATAGTCGCATGCGCCCAAAAATAGTCTCCGGGGTCCAAGAATAGTCTCCAAGAATATTCGCCAGCGTCCAAGAATGGTCGCCGGCACCTCCAATGGGAGCAGAAACACTCAATTTTTTGATTGAAACTTACCAGAAGCTGCTGCATTTCTCACCCTAGGCTTATACTCGAGTCAATACGCTTTCCCAGTTTTTGGAGGTAAAATTAGGTACCTCGGCTTATACTTGGGACGGCTTATACTCGGTATTTTGCCAGGTAATGCTATCTGAGGAAAGGTAAGAGCTCTTCGGGAAAAGGGACTGTGACACACCAGGAGTGGAGTGTGGGACTTTTCCTTGGAAAAGACTATGCCAGGGTTGGATCTGCCACATGGGTTCCCAGAGGCAGGGATGATATTGATGTTTATGTGCATTTAATTTCTCTACCACTTAAAGTTACATAAATATATAAACATAAAAAACATAAAGTTATCTCTTGGTTTATTGCAATTCGTGTATTTAATTATAGGTGGAGGCCCTGCCATTGAGTGAAATTCCCAGTACCTTTTAATTTAGCAAATGGGATTCAGGACCTAGGTATAGTAGGATTTTGATGATGCTATAATACATGCAAGGGTTAAAATAGAGTTACACTTCGTTTCTGTATTTGAATTAAAAATTGTAGGGCAATAATTATTCCATGTGACCTCTTCTTTCCAGAAGATAGAAAGTAAAGGTGGTACCCATATAATCCAAATTCTCTGAGCTCAGATAAGAGGGGTCATTTACAAGTTTGGATGTGCTAAAATTGATGCAAATTTTGCATTTATTGACTACAATTTTAAAGGTACTTGTTACCTTTTTCCTTACCTTACAATATTGTTATATTTATAAGCTATAATACATGGGGAGGCCCATTTATCAAAGGCCACAATTTAGCGGTTTTAGAGATTTTTGAAATCACAAATAAAGGTTTAGAAGTTTTTGAAAGCCTGAATTAACTAATTTTTTCTAACACAACAAAAGCCATGAAAGTTATTAAAAAATCCGAATATAAAAAAGTAGGAACGAAAAAAAACAAACTCTGAACGATGCATTAAAAATGTTTAATACCTCAAAAACCTCTAAAAATTAGAGTTTTCGGACAATTCTAGGGAAAAAATCTATATATCAACTTACTGAAAAATCAAAATGAAAAAGCACATGTGGAAAGTGTCACCTGAAAAACTTAAATTTTTCAAGTTTTCCAACAAAAACTGTGTCAAACAGCCCAAAACCCTTGAATATCATGAAAGCAAAAAACATGTTCCAATTGTAAAAGGGGACATCTGCCATTGACTTTATTTCGGATTACGATTCTTAGCAGCTTTGGAGCATATCTTGAAAAAATTTAGTTTTTTTCACCTTAAAAATTTGGCCAGAAAAATTCAAGGCTAAATAAAAGTCGAAATGTTTATAAAAATTATCCATTTGGATCAGCACAGCTCACAATGACTTCTATAGGACCGAAGGGCCTCAACAACTGGCAACGTTTTTATTAGAGATTATAATGGCTTTTACACTTAATACATCTTGAATTTTTCACGTTCTAAAGAAAATATAAAAACACACATTTTTTGAGATTCCTGAAAAAAAGAAGTTTAATGTTAGTAAATAGGCCCCTTAATATACATTCCCCAGAAAACATTGTCCCTAACCACTCAAAGGCCTTTATTGATTCTTATATACAGTTAGCCTTAAAAAAATAGACATCCAAGATAAAGCTTATGTTTTCAAAATCATTTTGAAAGTGAACAAGTTAGCATTGCTTTCTACAGCATTGACTGTCATCATAAAATTCAGCACCATTTCTTTGAGAAAATATATTTGGGGCAGAAAATTGTTTCTGTATTTAAAGATTCACGATTATGGAAAAAAATCATTTTGCACCAGTAAGCAACATGTACCATCAAGGGAATTACTGTAGTAGAGAACTGAAAATAAAACATAAACTTTTATTTCATTCTTTTGTTGATTTGCTGAGAGGAGCTAAGATGATAACAAGACTTGTAGGTACACCTCACTGATAAAAATAATTGTCACTCTTATTTTATAGCATAGTTTTTCCAGCCTCTACTCTTGCCTGGAAATTCACTTCCGTGAAGCCATGTGTTTTAATTGTACATGCAAAAAAAGAGGGAAGTTTTTTAAAAGGATCAGATATGTCTAGAACGTTGAACAGAGAAAACACTTCTCTTGTAAATTCATTTCAAATGCTCTCACGTGAGATTCTGCTACCTCATCTATGAATATGCTAATTTTAATTTGATGTTGTTTACATCACACAGTATACTCTTTCTTTTTTCAAGCAGGATCAGTGTTGTTGTTTGGCCCTGTCTAATTTTTAGACAAATGCAATTTGCACATTACATGCTTCTAAACACCCTCTCCAATTCACATTACACTCTCTCATTCCAAAAGGCTGCTTGCTATAGTAAAATGTACCCTAGCACCAGACATCTCAGTAAGATCTCAATAGTGTAAGTATTGCAAGCAAAGCTATGTTTTATGTTTAAATATAAAACAATCTGTTGGATTAGGAGTGTTGTTTGAAACGGCATCCTTTGTTAAATTTTAAAAAGATGTGGTATTATTTTTGGCCAAGTTGCTTTTTGTGCTACAGGACAAGATTGTCCCATGTGTGGTAGCTGTTGTTTGGTTGCTGGTCTGTAAAAAAAGACAAGAATGTGTTAATCATCCATAAGAAAATGGAAGTATGTTCACAAAATCTTGGTGCTATTCCTTCCCAAAAATTTTTGGGGGATTTTTGGTAACAAAAAGCCCAACTTGAAAAAGTTGTGGTTCAGTAAATGCCCCCCCTTCAGGGGACATGGGGATTTATCACTTTAGTTGGCAATACATTCAAGGATTCAGAATATTCACGTTCAAGGTTTTTCACAAAATTCAGAAAAACACCAGCTTAGTTTTTGTCACCTCCATAGTATGAAAGGTAAAGAGATAGTTCATAGAGAACAGAGTTTCAAAAAGGACTGTCAAAACTTTAAAATGGGTTATGTCTGGGCTTTTTTATTGTAGGGAGCAATGTTATGTTGGTGGAAATTATTGTAAAAACTAATATATCAAAAACTTAAAGATCCCTTATCTGAAAAAACACAGGTCCCAAGCATTCCAGATAATAGTTCCCATACCTGTATTATGATAATTGTCCTTGTCCTTGCAGAAGGCAAATATATAAAGTTTACTGAGTACATTATTATGACTGCAAACCAGAGAATCATCCTGTCCCCACATTGCTATGCAGATAAATCCAGTTTTCACTATACTAGTGGTGGATCGGCGCAATTGTAAATAATGTCTTGCGGTGACCTGATTTACTGAGCAGCTAATGGAAACATGAGATTGATGAAAACGAAACTAATTCATTTTTAAAATGTACATTTAAGAAAAAAATAGAAATCAATTGAAAATGCATTAGTTGTGTTGAACAATTTGAAAACAATAAGTTTTAGTGAATTTAAAAAAAAAAAAAAGGACTCCGGCAGACCTTGTAATAACTTTAATGTCTTCATAACTTTCTTTTACAAATTAGCCATTTTACTTTGCAAGATAAATTACTGTATAGTCAGCACAATGCCTCCTTAATTTATGTTTTGGAAGGCAGCAGACAACTTTGCAATATATATTATATGACATCTGAGAACACTGCAAAATAGGAAAGGAAAAAATATCTTTTAATTAAAATAAAATAAATAAATAAAATAATGTTCTTAATAACATGGTAATTTATTTATACCATGGCCCTATCCTCAGTAAACGTTGGTGACACAGTCTTTTTCATACAAGCCGCCATTCTCAAACATGCGCAACTAGAGAATTTCTTAACAGTATACCCAACTGTCCTCTGCATTTTTGTTACTCGCCTGCAATCTGCCTGATCTTTAGGGAGCATTAACATTTGACTCTCACGTCTCTCCCATCTGTCTTGTACCTTCTGTCTGTAATCACCACCTCTGATTTATTCCGTGACTCATTGGACATATTTACTTTAATGCAACAAAATAAATATTGAGGTCACTGCAAAGGAATTATCTGGCTGTCGATAAAATACTGTATAACATACAGTTAAAATGTTGTCAGAAAAAGCATGTATTTGATTTCTATTTGGTAAACTTGTTTTTAAAGGAGGTATACAGGATAAAAAAAAAATAATTTGTAGGCAATGACAAATACTATATGGTGATAGTTTAAGGGCTAAAAATTTTAATTATCTTTAAAAATGTCCCCTTTATTGGAACTCACTTTAGATCTTTAGATTCTTGATGATGTTTCAAATAAGAGGTGGCGTGTCCTAAGCACAGAAAGAGGAGGATAGCCAATCACAGTCCTGCAGTCACACAGGTACAGGCTTCAGTTACCTGTCAGCCTAGCTGCTGATTGGATCCTATTCTACAGTTCAGTGTGCTGAGTGCTACTGGCTCCCCTGCACATCATGGGAAAGGAGGCAGCAGGAAGTGGAACAGATGAGTGGAGCTAGTAAGATTTTTGCAGAAATGCTCAATAAATCAACCCAAAACTCTAATACACCTCACTTCTATATTTAAAATAGTATAGTATATACAATCTTATTTTTCATACAATGTGTTTCCTTTAAATCATTTTCCTCCTTTATTTGCAACTCAGTAGCTTTTAATGACCTCTAAGGCATAATCAGTTATAGGAGGGAAGTTACTTCTGTGCATAATTATTTGCTCCTCCAATTACAGTTGGTGTTCCCTTTAGAGATATAAAATCTGGAAGAGAGTGCAAGGGTTGTGGGTAGGTTTTACTGCAGTACTAAATGAGCCTTCCAAAAAAGTTTTTTATGGCTTTCATTTTGCTCAAGGACTCCATAAACTTAATTTTAATACAATCAGGCCTTCTGACTCTAAGCCTGAGGCATAGAGGTGAGGTCATGAATTACTTTCACTTTCCATTCAGCAATTCCTGGATGCCACTGCACTTCTCACATTCCCCCTTCTCTCCTGACACTTTGTAATTGTGCAGGGCACTGGGCCTGGGCATTCTCCCCAATTGTTGTGCAAACACAACATTTTGGGGTGATACACAATTTATCTTAATAGCAAATAACAAAATGGCTCCTGCCTGCTTGCTGTTAATGTGTAATTGCAAAATCGAAAGAAACAAAATTGCACTAATACACTCGGGGGCACATTTACTATGGGTCCAATATCGAGGGTTAATTAACCCTCGATATTCGACCATCGAAGTAAAATCCTTCGACTTCGAATATCGAAGTCGAAGGATTTACCGCATTTCTTCGTTCGAACGATCAAAGGAAAAATTGTTCGATCGATTTAAATCCATCGATCAAACGATTTTTCTTCGATCAGAAATTGCTCTGAAAGCCTATGGGGAAGGTCCCCATAGGCTAACCTTGGTGCTCGGTAAGTTTTAGGTGGCGAAGTAGGTAGTCGAAGTTTTTTTTAAAGAGACAGTACTTCGACTATAGAATGGTCAAATAGTCGAATGATTTTTAGTTTGAATCGTTCGATTCGAAGTTGTAGTTAAAGGTCGAAGTAGCCAATTCGATGGTCGAAGTAGCCAAAAAAAAAACCTTCGAAATTCGAAGTATTCTTCATTCTAATCCTTCACTCGAGCTAAGTAAATGTGCCCCCCAGTGTAAGTAAAGTTTATTTTGCTCAGCTTACATGATAGAAAATAATTTGGAATTATTTCTTAAGGTTTCAGGTCCCTTTAAGTTGTATTAACAAGAAATTATGTATTGCATATTAACTGTATAGAATATGGCAGGAGTGGAAGGTCTGTACTGAAGGTTATAAATAAATGATGATCAGCTGGCATGGATTTATGGCGGAAATTTTGCAACGCCATCAGCGAATATTTGCGTGAAACCACATTGAAATTTCACAGTGAATAAATATGGCGACAAGACACTCATTGACACCAATGTATTTTTTCCAAAAAAGTAGCTGTGAAAGAAAGACTATATTGATTAGGGATGAGTGATAGTGATGAGCAAATTCACGGCGAATTTGCGCGATTTGTCACCGGCGAATAAATTTGTGAAACTGCCGCGAAAATTCGCTGGCGAAAATTGCTAATGAGAAGCTGGCATAGTTTCATGAATTTTTCGCTGGAAATTCATACATTTTTTAGCGAAACGGCGAGAATTTGCTAATGAGTGTGGGTGGCATGTAGTTATGAAGGTGGGCGCAGACTGAAGCACTGCAGATGATAAAGACAGAGCAGCCTTGTACCCGCTGAAGCTGTGATTTGTACCTGGAGATGTTTTTTTAATCTCGTATGAGCACTGTTAGACACCCTTAGCACTCTTTAACATGTCTGGTGTCTCTGTAAATTATACTCTTATTTTTGTTCTTCACATGATCTCTGCTGTCCACGTTCAGTGTTTCTATAGTGGATACCAACAGATAAAATGACAACTGTTAAGTGATTACAGTGGGTATAGATAATTTATAGTGAGATTAGCCTACAAAGTGATCAACCTTCGTTTTAAATTATACCTTCATATTTAAACAAGTTATTGAAGCATAATAAAATATGGCTTTGTAAAAAGATTTTTTTTCACACCATGACACCAGCACAATAAAGTGATGCTCTATTGCTGACCTGCTGTGGCAACCGTTTTGTGTCCCAAAACCTGTCAAAAAAAATGCTTAACCTGTATTCCAGCTAGATATATTATTTCAGTTACATTTATTTTTTCCCTATATGAAAAAATAACACTGCTAAACTCACACAATACCAAACACACGGTATATGTGAACCTTATTCTGTATTCTGACAGAGAAAGACATTTGAAAAAGAGACTGCCAAAACACCAACACAATAACATCTGTTTTACCAGCATAACTGTCAGCAATTCTAGCAGTTGTCAGCAAGAAAACTGCGAGACAGGATGGAAAGAAAAATTTTAATTAAACCCGAAGACACCAGCCTTTCAGTGATATGACACCCGTCTATTTCATTGCATACATCAGATTTTGGATGAGAAAGTTAAATAAAATGCAAAAGAAAGAATCAGCGGTCTGTGAATTTAATATTACCCTTCCTGACACAGACCTCACAGCTGATTGCCTTACCTCTAAAGATATTAAAGAAATTGAAGTGTTGCTTTATTATTAAACCTCTTGTTGTCACCACCACACAATGTCAGTCTGCTGCACTGAAATATCATTGGACGTTACTTATCAATTTTCTGTGTTTATCTATGAGAAGTGCTGATACATGCAGCTTATACAAAACATAACACAGCTTTCTTATTTAACAGTTTCTTTTTTCATGCTTCTTGAATATTTGTCTGAATCATTAACCCTACATGTGATATATAGTATATCAAGGATTAACAATTTGGATGGGTTTTATTACTCAGAGCTGCTGACAAAACCAATAGAATTGATCAGATTGTCTCCCATCAGTTGACTTTGTGCATAATAGCAAGGAAAACCTCTTGGACCTATCATCTTCTTTTGTGTCTATGTACTAAATACTCCTACCTTTCCCTCTCATTTTTCATGGTTGACTTTCCTGCTGCCCAGTCTATGGTTCAATACTTCATAGCCACTTGGTCTTGTGTTTATCAAGCCATGGTAAAATCATCTACTTCACCGATGGTTGCTGGTTACAGACATCACTGACCTGTTCCTTCCTATTACTTACCATCACTGAGGAAAGGTAACCAGATAGAAGCCTGCATGCTCGGAAGCCACGTTGAGTGAATAAGTGGTTTAATGAAAACAGCACTAGGTACAAATCACAAACAAAATAAATATAAAGTCAATTTCGGCAAGCCGAGCCAGAGTTCAGTTAATGGACCAGATGTTGGGACAGGCAGCAAACATGCAATGTTAAATAACAGTCCAGACGTTAAACTGAGAAATCTACAAGAATAGGACAAGGAGGGGTACTGTAATACAGGAGTTGGCCAAGGAGCAAGGGATTAGGAAAGGACATGGAGTCAGGTATGGATTGAGGCACTGGAACCAGAATTGCTCAAAGTCAAGATGACAGTTGGAGAGCTTAATGAGCAAGCAATGAGTCATTACCAGGCACAGGTTAAATAGGCCTTATTTGGAGGATGAGTAGTACTTGGAGTTGATGAGGTGGACGGAGAAAAGGAAACAAAAGAAAAGAATAAGACATACACAGCAGAATAACAAATCAGACCCAGCACTAAAAACCTCCAGTGGCTCAGTTGGTAACTGCAATGAAAGTTCAGCAGAGTCCAGAGAAAGAAAATCCTGATTTTAGATTTGGGACTTCGTTTGGTACCTTCCATCAATGTGGGTCAAAGTTCTTTAAAGATCAAGGATATTGGCAACCCCATTTCAGTCAAGTTAAATCTTCCTCAAAATACCAATATCTCTGACTCCTTTCATGTTTTTTGATAAAACCTGTAATCAGGAAAACCTGTAATCATTCCCTTCCTCTCCCTGTTATCCTTGATGAGAACAAGAGCTCATGTATTCTACGATGTACAGAGGTAAAATTCAATATCTTCTTCATTGGAATATAATATGTATACTGGGCCCAGAAACATTCCAGTGCCCTGGATCACAATTAGACTATTTGAGAATAATTAGTTCATTTTTGGTATGGTAAATAAACAAATCAATATGGACTGATCAGAATATCTATTGATTATTAATCATTATTCATATATTTTTTTATATATAGGCTTATAGTATGTACCCAACTTTTTAGCAGGGACTTTTGTGGTACTGGCTTATTAAAAGGATAAAAATAACCCAGAGCTGGTGAACAACAATATGTGATAAGTGAACTTTTCTTTTGTTCACTAAATAATGGATAAAGATCCAAAGTAGAGCACAATTCACCTGTTAGTACAGCAAGGTCAGTACAATGTCATAAAATAATAGCAGTTATTGTATAGAATGTTAGATAAACACTGATGCCTAACAGTTGTTTACAAGTTTTGAAAACCAAGTGACCTTTAAAAGATTACACAGCACAAAGTCAAACATTTCTTTTAAAAAAATCACAGAAAAGTCAGGATTTCTTTGTAACATCGTGTGCATTTTTCAAAATGGGAGGCAGCGAGTCATTTATTTGATTCGGTTTTGGCTAGTTACAAGATATAATTGTGACAGAGGTCAGAAAAAGTCATATTTTCTTGTACTGAATATTTTTTTTTTCTAAAAAGTTGATCTAAGGCAGTGATCCCCAACCAGTAGCTCGTGAGCAACATGTTGCTCTCCAACCCCTTGGATGTTGCTCCCAGTGGCCTCAAAGCAGGGGCTTATTTTTGGATTTCTGGCTTGGAAGCAAGTTTTGGTTTCATAAAAACAAGGTGCACTGCCAAACAAAGCTTTAATGTAGATTGATAATCCACATATAAGATACCAAATGGCCAATCACAGCACTTATTTGGCAGCCCAAGAACATTTTTCATGCATGTGTTGCTCCTCCTTTTACTTCTGAATGTTGCTCACTGGTTTGAAAGGTTGGGGATCACTGATCTAAGGGATCCTTTAATAATCTTTACAAAACATTGTAAGGTAATTGGTAGCCTCTTGGTTACCAATAGGATAACAGGGGCTTGAAGCCCTAGAGTTGTCTAGTGATGCACCTAATGCATTATTAACCCTTCTAAGAATTTGCAAGCTTTATGTATTACAAAATTTGATCAACTAGCTGCTGGACATTTCCATGAGTATTCATGAGAATCTTTGTCCGTCAGATGTGCTCAAATACCTGCACACTAAAACAATAATTTTTAAATAAGTTCTCTTGAGTGTGTATTAAGTGTGCAAATTCCAGAAGGAAGATGCTCCACCACAGTTCATCTGTCCTCTTCAGGATCAAGATAGCAGGCCAACTAAGGTAGCATTCTGTTGCAAAATATGAAGCAGCATTGTATAGTGTCAATTGCATCTTCTTTGAATCATAGTGTGGGTCATTTATAAAGTTTGCGCAGGGCAGATTGGTTCGCAAAGTGAATATAGAGATGAAGCCACTTGGATTTGTGAGTTAAATGCGTCATGACTCAGGGTTAATTGAAGAAACTGTGTTATCTAAAGTCATCTTAACCCATTTAATGCATTTAACCTTTTCATTAGCATACCAAAGCATCATTGTTTACAATGGTGAATGCTTTAATTAGATGGGATGTTGTGACACAGTTTTCTGTGTTAAATGAGATAAATGGGATATCTGTGTTTAGTTATTCTGTGTCATACAGACAAACCAAAGTGGCTGCATCTGTATTTGCCCTGCGCATGGATATATTTATAAAGCTGAATAAGAGGATGCAAGCAGAATTGCTGTTTTTTTTCACAATGCGAATGTCTATAGGAGCTTTTTAAATATGTCACAATTCGCAAATTGCGAATATTTATGTGCACACTCTGCTACACAATTATGCCACAACTTTAGTGGCGGATAAAATATTTGCAAAACAGTTTTGCAAACTGCAAATTTAAGTTGCTGTCAACGCTATTAACTTCGCCCATTGGGTGCGCTCGGGCACACTCCTGTCTCATTTGCGTGCCATTTGCGAAAATGTATTCACAATGCGAATTCGCAAAAACCGGAAAGAAGGGCAGAGCAGTGCAATATATATGCGCTCAGGGAAAAAACCATGTGCAATACAATCATTTGAGAAAAACTTTGCACTGTGCGAACTTTATAAATGACCCCCAGTGTGTGATTTACTGTAGTAACAGAGCAAGACTATCCCATGAATGGTCTTCATACACAGCTCTTAACCAAGGCCATGTTTCAAGCACTGAGGTAACTAATGTTTAGGGTTGAACAACATATTTCTCCACTATTTGCCATGAAAAAAACTCCAGTAAGGGGTAATGTAAAAAAAATTTGCAAAGAGAACAAATTTGCACACAAAACAGAATAAACATGTACATGTTGGAATGTAATATTCTTCAATATACTTTTATTGCATTGCAAATCTCAATTGCTCATTGCAAACTTTTATGACGTGCCTGAAGGTGGCGTAAACTTTTGGAGCAAGCGTAACCACTTTTCTACTACTATTACTATCACAAACGATAAAATTTGAAATAGACATTCCTACTGTTGTGTTAGGGGCAAAGGGTTCACAAAATGTTTGTCACAGACAAAATTATTCTCAATGAGAACATTTATTCGCATTGCGGACACTTTTTCTGTTAACAACCTACAATACATTCCCACACACAAAAAAAGCCTATTGGTTTCAATGCTTTTGGTGAATATTTTGCTGTTTCGTGAATTTTTGGTGAAGCAAAACGGGTATTTTGTTTTGTTGTTGTTGAAAAGTCATGCAGAATGCTGAAAAAAAAATTAATTAATGAATTTGCTTTGCATATAAATGTATAAAACAGCTTTAAAACATATACAGTAACAAGAATGAAATGTAAAGTGGGCTTGTATGATTTTAGGCATGTGCTATAAAGAATTTGAAAAATAATCTGCTGACTGCCTACTAATTTCTCATTGCAATTTTCATATATTAGAATCCACTAATTTGTAGGAACCATGATAAATTGGGCCTGCTGGCTTTTCTCAGATCTGAAAATCCCCTTAAAAATGTAATTACTAGAAAGAACAATAGTAGTAATAGTAATTTCATTGCTACTTATTAATGTGTTAAACAATACTTTATCTATCATGTAATTACCATTAATCTGATTGATTTCCATAAAGATCAAAATACATCTGTTTCTTTCATATTAGGCAGCACTAATTGCACTTAATCTTAATTAAAATAATGTGATTTTCCTGAATGTCTGTGCATATTTGCATTTCCTATAAAACATTATAGTTTATAATCAGGTTACAAAAATATACATATACTGTTTACTGTGTATATACACTTAATTTTTTTGTACATATTGTATTTTATCTGCAAAATATAATTTTTTTTACAGTTATATCAATATTACATTTAGAAATATTACACAGATTGACCCCACACTGAAGAATTTCTGTGAGCCATTGCCAATAGCTACTTTGGACATATGTATCTTAAGATCCATGGGTTATTAAGGTATGTTAGATGGCAGGAGTTAATGCTAATATTAGTTTATGAATCCGTTCAGGCATATGGATAAGTGACAAGTGTAATGAAATTCGCTAGCATGAGTGTTTCCAAAATAACCATAATGCCCAGTGCTTACGTCATTTATCCATGCCTTTCACTATAGTTCTTAATGCAGCATAATCAAACATTCACATCATACAAAGTAAGTCTGAGTAAATGTGAGCAGATTGCCTCGGATTAACACTGATGTCAATAGACCAGCTTCATGCTGTGAACATGTAAATACTCAACAGACAATCTCCACTTAATCCTATACCTATTACATACGCTTCGAAAATACTCTTCTCCATGTGTATATGTATTGCAGTTCTATTACCTAAGCAGCAGGAGGAAGCCTCTGAGAAGTTATGAATATTCTACGTTATTGACTGTTTATTTTTTCTTTCTATATCTATCTATCTATCTATCTATCTATCTATCTATCTATCTATCTATCTATCTATCTATCTATCTATCTATCTAATCTATCTAACGTTCTGTCTGTTTGTCTGTCTGTCCAACTCTCTCTCTCTCTCTCTTTTTTTTCTTTCTTTCTTTTCTCTCTTTTTTATCTATCTATCTATCGATCGATCTATCTATCTATCTATCTATCTATCTATTTATCTATCTAACGTTCTGTCTGTCTGTTTGTCTGTCTGTCGGTCTGTCTATCTCTTTCTCTCTTTTTGCTTTCTTTTCTCTCTTTTTTATCTATCTATCTATCTATCTATCTATCTATCTATCTATCTATCTATCTATCATCTATCTATCTATCTATCTATCTATCTATCTATCTATCTATCTATCTATCTATCTATCTATCTATCTATCATCTATCTATCTATCTATCTATCTATCTATCTATCTATCATCTATCTATCATCTATCTATCTCAACCATACTCTTGATTCTGTAGCATAATTCCGCTAGTTCAGACATTTACATTTTAGTGAGTAAAACAAGCATACTTCTACTTCTATCTGAAATATTTTTTCAACTTCAGCCTTTTTAATTACACTCCAGGGACTTACTGCGAGGAGTCACTAACCCTAAGTTCGAAAATGCCAGAAGATCAGGATCAGAGTAAGTTCATGAAAAGCAGGAGGCCCTACCACATGGAGGACGACCCAGCAAACAGGCAACCGGTAGCGCCACTGTGCCAATATGGTAGTGATAAAATTGCCAGTGCCAGAAGTTCACTGACTGGGTGCAAATTATCAATTATCTGCAACACTATGACAATCAGTAATAATGTAATGTCCTAAATAGTGATGGGCAAATCTGACCCGTTTTGCAGAAAATTCGCCAAACTGCATTGAAGTCTATGGACAACCCAAATGTTTTTGATGAGCGACATAGTGCTCGACACATTTTTTCACCCATTAGAGTCTATGGGGCAAATTCCCTAAAGCGTGAAGTGGCTAACGCTAGTGCAAATTTGCCAGCGTGACATAATTTCGTTACTTCGCCAATGACCTACTCTAGCACTACTTCGCACCCTTACGCCAGACAAAGTTGTGCTATGGCGAAGGGATGTAACTACGCTAATTCACTAACTTGTGCATTTTACTGATGAAGTAACGGTAGCGCAATTTCGTTACCGTTCTCCTCCCTGGATCCACACATGATACCTGGTTCCCTAGAAGGATACACCATTCGATAGTCAAAGTACTCTCTTCGATTTCAATACTTCGCTACCAAATTGCTATATGGCCTATGGGGACCTTCCAGTGCATCTTTTAAAGTTTTTGGCATTGAATAAAAATCCTTCGATAGATCGCTAAAAATCGTTCGAATCTTTAGATTCGAAGGATTTTTATTCAATCGATCGAATGCTATTTTAGGGCTAAATCCTTCCAATTCGATATTCAAATTCAAATTCACAGGATTTCAATTCGATGGTCGAATTTCGAAGGTTTTAACCCCTCTAAATTTGACTCTTGATAAATCTGCCCCTTATTTTGAACAACACAGACAATCAGAAACATCATAAAAACTTTAAACTTGGCTCACAAAACCAACACTTTCCAGTGTTTGGAAATAAACCCGTACCTAGAAAGGCAATAAATATTGTTATTTGTAAAATCTAAGAACATGAACATACACAATATAGGCTGTAAAACTTACACTAAAATATAGTGATGGGCGAATTTATTCGCCAGGCGCGAATTCGCGGTGAATTTGCGCGTTTCGCCGCCAGCAAATAAATTCGTGAAACGCCCGCAAAAATTCGCGACAAAAATTCGCTCGCGTCAAAAAAAATTTTTTCGAAAAAACGGGCGCCGGCGTCAAAAACGGGCGCTGGCGTCAAATTCGCGAATTTTTCGGCGAAGCGAAACGGCGCAAATTCGCCCATCACTACTAAAATATAGTTGTTAAAAAAAACATAATATTTTGACGTCTGTCTGGTGAAGTTCTTCTGAACTAGCATTTGGGATTGGAGGTAGTATTAACTAAAAGCCCTGCTTGGATACGGTAGAACATAAAATGTTATAACTTGTTTTCTTCTATTTGTCTGTCTAAAGCGATTATGGTTTTGCTGATATAAATTGATTTAAAATTTGTAAATGGAATGCAAAGTCGAACGATTTTTACTTCGAATAGAAGTCGAAGTAAATTTGAAGTCGTAGTATCCTATTCGATGGTCAAAGTATCCAAAAAATTACTTCGAAATTCGAACTTTTTGGACTTCGAGATTCACTCTAGCTTAGTAAATCTGCCACTAAGTGTTTCACTGGAAATAATCTTCCTGCCTTCTATATTCCTAAATCAGGCAAAAATGGAAAATGAGCTGTTCTGTTAAAACTACAGCTCCTTGATCATATATTCAATCATTTAAAGATCCTAACATCAATACAACTTTAATATTGCTGCCTTGCTGAGAGCAATACATAATTTCTCCAAATTAATTTGCTGTTGAAAGTTTACTGCTTTCATTGTATGCTACATCTTTGAAAAAAATACAAGAGATTAAACTATTTGTGCATTTACTCATGCCAGACACAAAAAAACATACAAATTGCCGTGTGTGTGTGTGAATGACATCACTTCTGCCATTAAAATTCAAGCAGAGCAGTGATTCACTGCAATTCAATTACTTATGTCTAAGAAAAGAAAGGACATTCGTTTTCAGGACTCTCTTGCGTCCATACACCCTTTACTTTGCCCTTTATTGTACATGTACAGGCCCATTTATCAAAGGTCAAATTTTACAGGTTTTTAAAACCACAATTAAACTCTATTTCTCTAAAATCGCAAATGTCATGAAAGTTATTAAAATATCCTAGAATGAAAGAGAAAAAAAACCAAGGAAAGTGCACTAAAAATGCACTAGACTTCCTGCTTCACATTCCATTCTGAGCTTTGCTGCATATGTTGACACAAGAAAACCCTGGAGTTACTACCTGGTAGTACCAGGTACAGTAGTAGTAGAGTCAGTTGCTGCAGTTAAATTGTGTATAAATTGTATTCTGGCACTCAGGACTCCATGCAAGCAGGCCAATGTTTAATGCATAAAACACGCAGGGCTTGGCCTGCTTGCATGGAGTCCTGAGTGCTGTTTTTTCTTTTCTAAGTGTGTTAACCAAGGGTTGCCAATCCCTTTTAACTGAGCACCGGACCAGCTGTAATTCGAGAGGCCAGGGTGTGCTGGTGGGTCTTTGGAAATTAAAGTGTATGCTGAACACTAGAAATGAAGCCAGTGAACACTGGTAATAACATCAGAAAGTCTTCATAAATATTAGGTGAAATTGCACAAGATTTGTGGTAAAGCACACAAGCAGTTGTGTAAATCAAACACAATTGCTGTAGGTGTATAGCAGTTGCACCACGTATATCACCTATTTGTGACCACAATGAGGGCAGAAAGCTGTGGGAAAAAAATCTGTATTTTACGGAAAAAAAACATGACAATTGTCCTCAAAATGGTACTTTGCTTTGTGATCTTGCAGACATACATGTGCCTCAGTATCTCAGCACTTTTTTTCTTTCATTCCTTTTTTTAACCAGATATTTTAATAAGTTCAATGCCAATTGTGGTTTTAGAGTTTGTGAGTGTAGTTGTGGTTTCAAAAACCTCTAAAACCCCTAAATCTGACATTTAATAAAAAGCCTCTTAGTTGATACATTCATCAGCAGTATTTCTGGAATATTAGCAATGATACCTGTATACAATATATTAATACCCATCCACAGCCAAGATAAAACACAGTGGCTGCCAGGGATGAATGCTAGTAAGTCTATTATATAACTAGACAGCATTTACTGGCAGTCTGTTTAAAAGCAAACATATTATTGGTTGTAATGGGTCACTGCACTTGACCAAACTGTCTGTCTTTTATTCCATGTAAGGGGTTGCATTGGGGAGGTGCTCTATATTTTCTTTTAATTTAACAAAATTGAAGAATATTTTTTTCCCATATTTCATTTCCTCCTGTCCCAAAATGAACATGTCTAATTTAGGGGCAGATTTACAAAGCTCGAGTGAAGGATTCGAATTAAAAAAACTTCGAATTTCGAAGTGTTTTTTGGGCTACTTCGACCATCGAATGGGCTACTTCGACCTTCGACTACTACTTCGACTTCGAATCGAACGATTCGAACTAAAAATCGTTTGACTATTCGACCATTCGATAGTCAAAGTACTGTCTCTTTAAGAAAAACTTCGACCCCCTACTTCGGCAGCTAAAAGCTACCGAAGTCAATGTTAGCCTATGGGGAAGGTCCCCATAGGCTTGCCTGTGATTTTTTGATCGAAGGATATTCCTTCGATCGTTGTATTAAAATCCTTCGAATCGTTCGATTCGAAGGATTTAATCGTTCGATCGAACGAATAATCCTTCGATCATTCGATCGCAGGATCTGAGCTAAATTGTTCGACTTCGATATTCGAAGTCGAACGATTTTAGTTCCTGGTCGAATATCGAGGGTAAATTAACCCTCGATATTCGACCCTTCTTACATCTGCCCCTTAAAGATGGATAATGATTGCTGTGTTCATTATAGAGGGTGATGGTGATCTGATTACATAACCTTTCCTTCTCCCACTTAATCTTCTATAGAATCAAGGAGGCAGGATAAAGTGCAAACAGAAAATGATCTTCAGTTTTACTGTTTGGTAGTAATGGCGAATCTGCGGCGTTTCGCTTTACTGAAAAATTTGCAAGTTTACAAAAAAAATTGCGAAATACATTGAGGTCAATGGGCATCAAAATAATTTTTATACGCGTGACTATATTGTCCAAATGCATTAAAGTCATTGGGCATCCAATTATTATGACGCACGACAATTTTTATGTGCGCGACTATTCTGATGCGTTACAAGTTTTTTTTTGTTGCAGCGGATTTTTCGCTGCGAATACATGCCTGCCGAATTTATTCACCCATCACTACTGTTTAGTACAACAAATAACAAAAACTTTAATTCCCTTTTTATTAAAACTATGACCAAAATACTATATATTCAAAGTTGAATATACATGCACATTTTATTGAAATTTTAAAAATATGAATAAAAGGTAGTCAGACTGCATCACAATTTAGAAATATCCTGAAGATAATGTATAAAATACATTTGAAAGGTGATACTAATGAAAACAGTGGCATGAACCTTATTGTAATATTCAATTGTGAATAAAATCCCAAGAAACAAAGAGTTTCCGACAACATAAAAAACTGTAATTTCTATGCCATGTCATGTTCTGTTTCATGGACATTTTTGTTGCATTACTACAAATAAAGAAACTCAGAGGCTGGATTAATGGTTAGTCTCCTTTGAGAATTAATTGTAATATGTTTTATGCTAATACAATTATATAAGTGGGTCATGGTCTACTTTTCATGCTCTTTCCTATTTTTATTCTTAGGACCAACACTTCTGTGTCACACTGTCAGGCCATGAACTTCAAATCGTCCCTACAACAACCTTTTTCAATTTTTTATACTGTAGTTGCTGGTCAAAGCAAAATCTTGACATTTTGAAGGAGTACGTGTAGAAGATAATGGAAAACACTCACAATGCTTAAACCTATAAAATAATGAGACAGGGCCTTACAGTATAAAGAGTTAACACAGATTACAGCAGATATTCAATACATGAACCGTGCACAGGAAATAATTCTGCTGATCAGTAATAACCCAACGTTTATCAGCATATTAATAAAAGTATGACATTAATGTTAGATGTTAAACCAATTTTATATGTGTAGAAGGAAAAGACGAAATAACACCCTTTTTGAAATCTATAAATTTTCTTATCAGATTTAACAGCCAAGAAGTCCTGCTTGAGCCCTAGATTAAGAACAAACTGTGAAGGACAGATTTTACTTTGACTTTACCTAAACCCATGTAGAAATAGTGCAATTCTTACAATCTTGGCTGACTCCTTGTAAGTTTGAGTTATTAGACCCAACTGCTGCTGATTATTATTTACAATCAGAAAGTATTGCCACTTGTGATGAGAAAAATGTTTTGCCAAGCATGGAGTAACAGTGATATTCGTTATGCCATCAGCAGATGTCTTGCACAAAAAAACCAACAAAAACACTAAGGGGCCGATTCACCAAGGGTCGAATATCGAGGGTTAATTAACCCTCGATATTCAACTGGGAATTAAAATCCTTCGACTTCGAATATCGAAGTTGAAGGATTTTAGCGCAAATAGTTCGATCGAACGATTGAAGGAATAATCCTTCGATCGAACGATTAAATCCTTCGAATCGAACGATTCGAAGGATTTTAATCCAACGATCGAAGGATTATCCTTCGACCAAAAAAACTTAGGAAAGCCTATGGGAACCTTCCCCATAGGCTAACATTGACTTCGGTAGCTTTTAGATGGCGAACTAGGGGGTCGAAGTTTTTTCTTAAAGAGACAGTACTTCGACTATCGAATAGTCGAACATTCGAACGATTTTTAGATTCGAAGTCGAAGTCGTAGTCGAAGGTCGAAGTAGCCAATTCGATGGTCGAAGTAGCCCAAAAAACACTTCGAAATTCGAAGTTTTTTTACTTCGAATCCTTCACTTGAAGTTAGTGAATCGGCCCCTAAGAGAAAATGCTATTGATGTTAATGCATTTTGCATAAAAAAAAAACCACAGCTGAAAAATGCTCATTGAGGCATTGACTAGTGTATTTTGTGTAAAAAAAAAAAAAGCAGTGAAAAAGGCTATTGACTTCAACGGGTTACATGAATTTTAGCAGCTATGCAAATTTTTTTGTAATTTCCTGAATTATTTTTGGCAAAGAGAAACGGAACAGATTTGCTCATCGCTAGCTCCAACTTCTATGAAAAGTGGGTAGTAATATGAATTATATTTGTCTGTTCAGCCTCTACAGTCCTTCTAAAATACTAAAGTATTTCTTTGCAACAACAGTTCTGTTCTGTATAAGGAAAGTTTGCATTGCATAATTTGCTATAGAGCCATCAATTTGACCCATGATAAAAGGTCCCAATCAGCCCAAATACCTTTCCCATAAATGCTGGAGGCTCACATAATCTGCTCACTGGTGTGGGGAATGATACTGTCACTGACAGCGAGCAGTACAGCCAGGCAAGTGTTTTCATGCTGCGTAACAGCATATCTACTGTATAAGGCTTCAGCCCATTGAGTAATAGCCGTCCCTATGCCTCTCACTGGGAACTCAATGCCCAAGTTGGTACAGGAATGAGCCCAGGTAAAGAGTAACAGAGGTGCCGAAAGTAACATGAAGTTCATAGGCACTTAACTGATAGCCGAAGATACAGAAGGGATGAGATGAAATTGTAAATGAAGCCAGGCACGGGTCAAATCAGAATCAGCAGCAGTCAAGGGAGAATCCAAAGGAAAAGTCAGGAACATGCCAATAGGCAAATCCTCAGTGTCAATCAGAAGACAATTACCTGACACTGGATTGAGGTGCTATGCATCTATTTACACACTGTGCGCATGCCTCAAAACGTGCAAGTGAATGCGTCAAAGCAGATGGCGCTGACCAGCGTTACTAGTTCCAGAGGACTGACAATATCCTACTAGGTATGTGCACTTTAAGGGAAAGTCCACACAGGGCGTTTTGGGGAGATTTGGTCGCCTGCCTCACGAGGAAACTTCGGGCGAATTTGGAAAACGAATTGCCGCATGTGATTAGCACCAGCGTTTTTTTTCATTTTAGCCGGCGCATATTTCAGGGAAGGCATTTGGGGAGATTGGTCGCGGCAAAAACTAGGCAATTAGTCCAAATCTCCCCAAAATGATCCTGTGTGGCCTGACCCTAAAGCAGATATTTGCTTTCCCAAAAAAGATAAATGAAGATATGGATTGTTCTGTTATTCCTATTAACATGGGTGCTAAGCTCAACCCTTGTAATGTAATAGTCAACAACGGTTATAGGTTGACCCACACCTATGAAAATACGACTGCATTTCTGGCATCACAATAACAGGGAAGATATACTCTTAATGCAGGAGACAGTATGTGGCAGAGAGGCCCTAGTGGACTTGGTGAGTTTAAGACAACATGTTAAACTCAAATAAGAACATTTTAACCACATAGTTCAAGTCATTCAAAAGAGACTTGGACTGCACATTATACTGTAGCATACAACAGGTTTAAAATATTATGCTGAATAGCTGGCCAGCTTGCTGCCAGGTGGTTAAATGTCAGATGCAACAGTATCTCCAGACACAGTTTTTAAGCAGAGAGCTGTCAGCTTCCGGAGTTGCTATCAACATCATTCTTTTAACCTTGTGACGGCAAGCTTGCTGTCATGCCAGCACAGCAGCTCCAATCTGCTAGGCCAATGCATGATCTAAGCAAAGTAATAATGCCAATAACTAAAACACTATAAAACATTAAAATAGATTAAAGTAAAAGTACTCAGAAGAGCACTATGAAAGTCACGCTTGGATTTGAATACCTGAAGTTCCCCTGGGTCTGACTAGAACCATTCAGATTCATACAGGATATTAAACAGACAGCTTTAATTGAGATAAACAATAATACAGTGTATTACAGCAGAGTATTAAATAATAGCGCATGCATCGTTAATTTTTTTAATATATTTTTCAAAAAATAAATTGATTTTATTTTTTATACTTATCTACATGAGAAACGGATTTTTGGGGTAGTCAAATCCCCTATACGGACACATAATTATCTACAATTCAAAAAATTTACTTTTTAATGAATTTTCTTAATTACATAGCAAGAAGCAAGTAATAGGTCAAAATTACTGTATATAGCTCTCTTAACCTGATTATATAGATTGATCTATATGAAGTGCAGAAACACTGTGCTGTGTGGCGGAATTTTCATAATTTCTCCCATTAACTGTAAAGTATAGAAATTTACAGTGTTGGACTTTGGTTTCAAGAGTCAAGAGTCAATTGTGAGTTTATTGTCATTTCATCCATATGTTTGTACAGTAAGTAAGACAGGACAGCATAATGCAGGGACAGGACAATACAGTGCACACTCAGCAGATGTAATAAGTTAAGTAAATTATGCTAAATGTCAGACATAATGGGTGTATCATTGTGATATGATAGTAGTAAGAACATGATAAAGAACATGATAAAGTGCAGATTTGCTCATAAAGAACAATTTTATCCAATGGCTATTTATTTATACAATGGCGTACAGTGGCTGTGTAACGTTGTGGTATATAGTAAGGTCAGATGGAGTGTGTGTGTGTGTGTGTGTGTGTGTGTGTGAGAGAGAGATCTGTCTGGTCCCTGAGTATTCAGGAGCCTTATGGCTTGGGGGAAGAAACTGTTACACAGTCTGGTAGTGAGGGCCCTAATGCTTCGGTACCTTTTTCCATATGACAGGAGTGTGAACAGTGAGTGTGAGGGGTGTGTTGGATCAGCCACAATGCTGGTGGCTTTACGGATGCAGCGAGTGGTGTAAATGTCCATGATGGAAGGAAGAGAGACACCTATGATCTTCTCTGCTGTCTTCACTATCCTCTGTAGGGTCTTGCGCTCCATGACAGTGCAGTTCCCAGCCCAGACAGTGATACAGCTGCTCAGGATGCTCTCGATAGTCCCTCTGTAGAAGGTTTTGAGTATGGATGGTGGAAGATGGCGCTGTTGGGCTTTCTTGGCTAAGTAGCTGGTGTTGTGGGATCAGGTGAGGTTCTCCACCAGGTGGACACCAAGGAAATTGGTGCTTTTGACGATCTCCACATAAGAGCCATCGATGTACAGTACAATGAGAACCATAGGAAGCATGGACATTTTAAAATGACAAGCTTACCGCTTTCCATATTGGGTCCGGGTGCTCATGCCCCAAACCCCCAGCAAAAGGGAACTACACGCAAAAACCTTGAATGACGAGCAGGCACCATTCCAGAACACCAAAAAATTAATTAATTAGTAGAATCCAGGAGTCCAAAAAATTTTGAAACTCTGGGAATATTATAGTGAAATTGCTGCAAAACGCTCAAAGACCACGCAACTTGGGGAAAAAAGTTGCAGCGGAAAAAGAATTATAGACTCAAATGTATTTTACTAGGAAAAAGTCAACAAAATGGGGCAGCTTAGCTCTTCACCTTCCAACAACTTCTTTCATTAGATTTTTTTTCTAAATGGGAATATATATATATATATATATATATATATATATATATATATATATATATATATATATATGTATATATATATATATATATATATATAAAATATATTTTGTAAGTGCTATTTCAGGTGAAGGAAAGATGCTGCTCTATAGCTTTCTCTATTTTAAACATAGAATTGATATTTATTTTTTCATTTATTGCTAGGCATACTGTGTTATTTGATCACTGTTGGGTGCACGCTTTTCTTCTGCTTGGTTACTTATGATCTGAGAATACTACCTTGTTTCAACACGCCAGGAGTTATATTGGAGCCATGCGTGATCTATATAGAGGTTGAAGAGGGTCATTTTAAAAGATACTTAGACCAACCCTTAGCCCTGATGTGACTTCATGCTCAGATTTCCAATGATTTGCTTGTTTTTAAAATTATTCCTTAACTTATCTATCATTAATAATGAATACAATTTGATGTAAAGAGCAAATATAATTATTTTTTCCTGCAGGGTTTTTACAGTGTGCTGTGCTGTTTTTTTTTAAATTCAGATCAGATCAGATACTGTTTTATGTTATATCCATGGATATGGGTGAATGGATCTCTATATCTGGTCTGTTAAAGGGGACCCATCACCCAAAAAAAATGATTGTGATGTCTGTGATGGGAGGAAGAGAGACACCTATGACCTTCTCTGCTGTTTCCACTATCCTCTGTAGGGTCTTGCGCTCCATGACAGTGCAGTTCCCAGCCCAGACAGTGATACAGCTGCTCAGGATGCTCTCGATAGGCCCTCTGTAGAAGGTTTTGAGTATGGATGGTAGGAGATGGTGCTGTTGGGCTTTCTTGGTAGCTGATGTTGTGGGACCAGGTGAGGTTCTCCACCAGGTGGACACCAAGGAAATTGGTGCTTTTGACGATCTCCACATTAGAGCCATTGATTTAAAGTACAATGAGAACCATAAGAAGCATGGACATTTTAAATAAAAGGACAAGCTTACCGCTTTCAATAATTTTCCATAAGAAATGATTCCAAAGCCTATTTTATCACATTAGTCAAGCAAAATGAACTTCAATTACACTATGTAAATTATTTGAAACTTGTTTCCTACTGTCTAGGAATTCCTAATTATAGCAAGCAGGCAGCTGTCATTTTTGGACACTGTTATTAAAGGAATTGTTCAGTGTAAAAATAAAAACTGGGTAAATAGATAGGCTGTGCAAAATAAAAAATATTTCTAATATAGTTAGTTAGCCAAATATGTAATGTCCAAAGACTGCAGTGACTGGATGTCTAACATAACAGAACATAGCCCAACTTCCTGCTTTTCAACTCTCTTGGTTTTCACTGACTGGTTACCAGGCAGTAACCAATCAGAGACTTGAAGGGGGGCCACATGGGTCATATCTGTTGCTTTTGAATCTGAGCTGAATACTGAAGATCAATTGCAAACTCACTGAACAGATATGTACCATGTGTCCCCCCTTCATGTCGCTGACTAGCTCAGAGTTAGAGAGCTGAAAAGCAGGAAGTAGTGTTCTGGCTATTATGTTAAACATCCAGTCACTCCAGTCTTTATACATTACATTTTTGGCTAACTAACTATATTAGAAACATTTTTTAGTTTGCACAGCCTATCCATTTACACAGTTTTTATTTCTAAACTATTCCTTTAAGGCAAGCCTTGCATCATCTCAGAATCTTGTTTGTGCACCAGAATGGGGGGGGGGGGCGTGATGGCCATCCCCATGCATTGGCTACACAACTAAATGGTTAAGAGAAATGGGGGAATGTGGGGAGAGCAGTGACATCTAGGAAGTGCTGAATGGAAAGTGAAAGTAATTGTCTGCCCCACCTCTATGCCTAAGGCATAGAGGAGGGGCAGACATTATTTGATTGACAGCTGAGATTTTTATATGTGTTTACAACAGCTATGAATGCTTTAATTAAAAAAGAGAATTTGGATTTCATGTTTAACTTGAAAAGGACTTTTATTAAACAGCTTTTTATGTCTGGGTGACAGATCCACTTTAAAAAACATTTATAGAAAACCCTATGTATACCTTTAGCCAGTCAACCTATATAAACCTTTCACCAGTCATCCAACTGGCTTTCTCAATTCCAATTTCGGAATTGTGAAAGCCAGTTAGATGACTGGTGAAACATCTTCAAGAAAAACACAGCAAATTCATTAGATTTGACTTGTTTCTGGAGTAATGTATATCTAGAATAATAGCCAGAACACTACTTTTTCCTTATCTCCCTGATCTCTAACCTCTCGGTTATTCAGCGACTTGACAGGGGGCCACATGGGACATAACAGGAAAACCTTGGAGCTATAAGTGCAAGGGCTGCATGACAAGGGATCCGAATGACCAGCAGCCAAATCATACTGATCGAGGTTAGAGATGGGCAGAATCACAGGTAGTGTGTTTAGGTGAGAAAGAATTAATTAAAGCAGGAGATGGCCGGGCCCAAGGGCAGACATGTGATGTCAGGGGAAGAAGCAGTACACTTATCATCTGAACAGATATCACCCACCCTCCCCCATTTTACATATTTTGCAAAAGATCAGGAATTTTCTTCTTTATCTTTTCATATTATCTATTAATAACAGAATATGGATGTTTTTTCTAAATGCGCTGTTACTTCGTGGTTTCTGTATCTTTATACAGTTTTATTGTGAGAGTCTGGATTGTATTAATTTATGTTCAATGAATATTGTCAAATGCTTGATCCAGGGAATGTTTCCAATCTCCATTGGGGTCAGAAAGAAAAATTTTTTCCCTCTTGAAGCATAATTGGCACTTTCTTCAGGCTGGGTTTTGTGGATAACACATAAATATGTGTGTGGACCCAAACACATAACATAAAATAATGGCAAACCAAAGATCATTATTTCTTACACCTCCAAATGTTGTCTATAGCCAACATGAAGCTTTTTAACTTCGAGCTGTGGTGGAGACCCAATCAGGTTAGTAAAGGTAGGTTAAGTGGAACATTTTCTAAATGGACCAGTGTTGTTAGTGGAGTACTGCAGGGCTCTGTACTCAGTCTTTTGCTTCTTAACTTTGTTTATTAATGGTTGGCATTGTACTGTAGGTAATGTGTCAATTTTTGCTGATGATATTAAACTTTGAAAAACTATACGTTTTTAATGCAGGATGCTGCCACTTTGCAGAACAATTTGATTAAACTTGAAAACTGGGCAGCAAACTGGCAAGTAACATCTTTGATTCAGTAGATATTATTAGAGTATATTGTATTCGACATTCTTATTTCTTACTTAATTGTACATTTATTTTTCCTTTAATATAATTGTCTTCATTATAAAGCAAAAAACATTTATCTTTATTGCCCTTAGGAATTTCAGTTAGGCTTAATATCTACCATATTATAACTAACACTTCTGCAGGACATTAACTCCATGCTGTGTATTGAGCAAAATGAGCCCATTCATTAGTTGTGTTGCCCAAGGCCAGTAGTCGGATTATTGAAACTGTATTTCAAAAAATTACATTGATACATTTACTACTGTCAGCTCCTGATTATAATATCCACTCACTAAGTACTCATTAAGGTTAACCATTGAAACACTTTTAGCATGGTGGTGATGTGAGTTTGAGTGTCAAAACAGAAATAGTTGAATAAAAGGTAAACGCTTTCTGTTTTGAATTGTGCTGCATTGTATTATAGTTCACAGATTGAGAGATGAGAGCCAATTTTACATCCCTGAATAATACTCCCTTTGTTTAGCTTTGATAGGGCTTTACACTGTTAGTAAGAATGTAACTTTTAAATTAACCTGCCCATTGCATTATGAATCCCTGACAGCCCTGCTGGGAACCATTCCTTCTCCTAGTTACATCCACCCTCCCCCACAAAATTCCCTATAGCATAATTATCCAGTTTTTGGATTGACAAGGACACAGCTTTATTACAAAAAAATAAAAGTTTTCATGACTTTATAGCATAGGTTACAGTAACTTAACTACAGTATAATCTTAGGAATGCTGGTCACCATAACCACACATCTAAACCCCAGAATTCACTCCCACACAGAGGTACAATAAAGCAAGTACCAGGGGACCCTGGGTCCCCCTTTGCAACCATATGGGCAACAGGGTGATCCAGAGGGTAGCACTGCAGCATTGCAACACTGGGGTCCTGAATTCAGTTCCAGCCATCTGCAAGGAGTTTTTTTTTTGTTTATGTCTGGATTTCCTCTTCGTAATATAGAGGGAATAAATACATAAAATTCTGCTGCAAAAGATGTAACTAGACTCTCAACTAGATTCCTGCGTGGAACCAATTTCTAAGACCTGGACCGGACCTGAACCCTCAGCCCGCGACCCAAACCCCCATCCCAAATATTTACCCACTTTGATCCGCTACCCAACCCAGACCCGCAACTGCCTTATCCGCAACCCGACCTGCAACCGCCGACCACCATCAAACAGGAAGTGATGGTGCTGCAAACCAGATGTGATGTCATCAAAAGTGGGCGGGGACAGACACAAGTTTTGTAAAACTTTAAAAGGAGTAAAATATAGACAATATTACATAGACATAAGATAAGAAATTTAGATGAGACCCGCAACTCGACCCACAATCCGCAGACTCGCGGCTATACCCGCACCTGAAAATCCTCCCCTCGTTTTGCAGGGTGCCTGCTTTTTATGCGGGTACCCGACCCGCTGCAGGACTGTACTCTGAACACTGACAGGAGGATGTGTAGAATAGAAATTGAAAGTAATTGTTATGCCCAAGTCATAAAGGAGGGGCAGGCAATACATGATTGACAGCTGACACTTTTAAAGTTTATAACATAATAAAAAAATTATTTGGGTTTCATGTTTAATTTGAAAAGGACTTTTATTATACAGCTTTTTATGTCTGGGTGAAAGGTCTCCTTTAATGAAATGTAATATATTGGATAAAATCCAGCTGGGAATTCACTCTGTGTTGGAAATTATGTTTATAGTCTATGACAGAGTGAGCAGCACTGATGACCCTGCAACAAAGTGTGTGTGAAGGAAATATCACTGTACAGTGAGAGAATGTACAATGCAGCAGGAGCCATTTCGTATATATTCTAATCAGAGTGGCAGACAGATATAAAGTTTAAAAATTTCTAGGACCAATAGACTATGTTAAGTTCCAGTGTAATGAAAACAATAAAAACTTTTCTAGATTGCATGTCTCTAGGATGAGAAGTGAGAAATAGCCAGCCTGAAGCAGAGACAATCTCAGTAAATTTTTTCAGGAAGTTGCAAGAAAAAATAATACATTTTTGCTTCCTATAAAATGTGTTTCATTTCAGTGATTTTAAAGGCAGAATTAAGCAAGAACGGTTTCCACCTGAGGGAATAATAAGTCATTTTACAAGCATCTTTGCAAATGTGGTCATATTACTTTGTCCCTTAGGAGAATCTTTTAACATAAATATGGAATTTATAAAATGGCAGAAACTTCTCCTTTATTTCCCCAAACAACAAGATCAAAAGTGTTGGATTGTATATAAATTCATTTGTTTGACTTGAGGCTATTTTGAAATCAGTATAATTTAATTTGTAAAGAGTATTGATTGTGGTCCATAAAATTGTGGCCATTCGTCAATACTGGCTGAATTGTAAAATCTCATTGTTAATAAATCAAGTATAGTAGTGTTCCCCATGCTGTTATTACACTTAGAAAACAAAGATAGACTGCTTAGCCTCTGGCTCCCATTGACAGAATAATATCATTAAAAGTTGCAGACAACCATTAAAAAAGCTTTAGACATTCTGGATATCACAGTGAAACATGGTTTCATACTGCTATTTTTATGTTCCATATAATATATTGCAGCATTCTGAGGAACAGGATTTTCTTTAATTGTAAAGGTTATCTCAGTTCTTTGGCAATAAGAGAATAAAGGTATGCACTATAAAACAGTACTGCTATTTTGGTGTATAGAGTGCATATTACCCAATCAAATCACCATTGCAGTCTTAAATTGCAAGTAACACGTATACAGTATACGTATACTAAAAAAAATTGAGTTTTCTTACTATAAAATGCAAGGATGCAAAAATTCAGAATCCGAAAATACTCCATCTTTAACCTGTCGAGGTCCTGTAGAAGTCAATGGCAGAGGTCCTATTTGCAATTTGAAGATATTATGGTCTGCCCTGGGTTTGACAAGATAATCCGAATATTTCAGGCTTTTCTACAGATTCCTGAAAAATTCTGACTTTGCGGTCGTCAAATCCAAAAAATTTGGATTTTTCTCCCGAAGATCGTTTGCGTGCTACAATCTGAAAAAGTCTTTTTCTGATTTTTTGTGTTTTTTTTAATGTTAAATAAGGTTAAATTGTGGATTCTAGTTTGGTCAGACTTTTTTATTTAAAACATCAGAAAAATTCAGATTTTGATAAATAACCCCCTAAATGTTTCCATGCCTCAGTTTCTTTATTGAAACTAAAATTTATTTTAAAAATTTGATATTAAATATCAAATAATTCCTTAATCAATATAAAATAGGCATGAATGCAATGCATTGCTACAAAATAATTGCAGAATTATAATTAGGAAAAGTATTGTCAAAAAATAATTCAGGTCCTGAGTCCCCTTTGCAAGGTGAAATGGTACTGGAAAGTTCTTCTCTTGGCAGTGCCTCCACCTAATGAGTTCAGGGAATACACCTGCGGGTGGCCTCATTAGGAAACATTCAATATACACACTCAGTGCTGTATAACAATATCAACTTTATAATAAAGATTTAAAGGCAAAGTAAATCCTCAGTTTCATATATGCATTCAAATAGCATAAATGACCCACTACCCTGGGGAACCTGTGATAGTCCCATCCTGGCACCTCCCTGCCAGGCAAAGTCCCGCACTCCTTTGGTGGACAAAGTCCCTTTTCCCCAAAGAGCACAATTGTTCCCAGGTAGCGCTAGCTGCCCAAACACCTTTCCAGCTGGACAAGGTATGTGTTCCCACGTGACAGGCACACACAAAGCCTGTATCACAACAGGAGACACGCTGGATCCTTTCCTTTTCTCTACCCTCCCACAGGCAGACTCACCCAGGGGCTCACACAGAGATGGAACAGGCATCCACGTGATGACATCCTCAAAGGCTCCAAGCTCTCCTAGCCGAGCACACAACTTGCTTTATCTTCCACAGCTGAACTATAGCTCCCAGCACTGTCCATAGCGTGAGCACACAAAGTCCAGGTTTTGCATTTAGGAGTTTTAGACCCTCCTGGTCTAGCTCCCCGGGCTGCCGCACCCCAGCCATCCAAGGGCCCCTGCCCCTACATCTTTGCAGTAGTCTCTGTCCACCCCCTCTCAGTGAAAGTGAAAGCAGGAGCACATGGCTCTCCTATATATGCAAAGGGTGGTGCTGTGGCAACACCTTGTGACACCCTCCCGTATCTGCCAGACATGCTGCACAGGGACATGGCTCCAGCCCCTCCCAAGACCCTAGGAGACTCTGTAGCTGCACAGGCAGGGAATTTCCACCATGTGGTTCAGAAAGTAGGGGAATTAACCCTATGGGTCCCTACGTGTCATTCATTTTTCTTTTTAAATATTGCCTTTTTACAATTTGCTTTAGTTAAAAATTGTGCACCATTATGTATGCCCTCTTCTCCTCATCAATGTAAGGGCAGCTGCTAAGGACTTGAAAAGAACTAGTTGTGCTAAGAGTTTTGGTTTGCAGGAAAACATCATGCACATTAGAAAGACAAGCATGATGGTTTCCTGCAAACTGAAAGTGTTATGATTTGAAAGGCCACTAGTTACCTGGGTTTATTTATAAACACAGGGAACATTTTCACATGTGCAGTATCCCATAGCAATCAATCAGTGATTGATTTTATTCAGCCAGCTGCAGATGGAACAGTGGAAGCAAACATTTGGTTGCCATGGTTTACTGCTCAAGTGCAAATTTGCATTTGTGTGTATATATACATTTGTTACAGGTATTTAATTGTGAATTGTGAATCAACACATGATCCCCATTGGGGTTAGAGGTCCTCTTAATTATGAGTGATGGGACTGCGTTGCCTGTCAGACATTAATATACAATTCCCCAAGTCAGAACAATGGCAAGATGACAGATATTATATAGTGCCGTGGGATATTGATTAGATTTTGGCCTGACTTTTTATAAAAAAATGCATTTGTACTTTTTCTGTTGTTTGGGATTTTAAAAAATCTTTTCTCAAATAATAAATTTGTGAATGCTATGTTTATGTATATTACACTAGATGACTTTAGTAGTTTTATAAGGAATTGATACATTTGTTGCACAATGCAATGAAGTAAGATTCCCTATGAGCTGGGGAAATTGCTTTTTCTGCAGTTTCTAGTTTTATTTAGTAAGTTGCCAGTCTGGTACAATTATTAGGAATTACACAATTTGTCAGGCCTCTTTGTTAGGTCCTATGATCCAGCTTTGTCTCACTGTCATGTTCATTTAGAATATTTTTACACAGGCAAAAATCGGTAAATCAGGTATAAGGCTTTTACATTTCCTCACTTCATCACACTTTGCTCATGTAAGAGAAGAAAAAAATGAAATGTTTGCTTTTTTGCAATTTTCTGGAATAGTTACATATTTTCTAGTAAACTGGATAATCTATGTGCCAGACTTTCAGTTTTTATTCTAAAGCCATTTCATGGAAAAATAAAGAGGTTAAAAGGGAGCATGGATTAAGGTTTGGCACTGCCCTGCAACCTTGCCAATTTGAATTGTAAGTAGTTTAAAAATGTCAACCCTTTTAGTAATAGGGCATTCACGTTGTATCTGCCCTTGACATCTGCTAATAGAGATTATCAGAGAAATTACTTTTCTAACTTCCTTCATATGTTTATAAATATTCATACACAATTTGGAGAACTGGTGCCCTTTGTGATATATTACTTGATTTAACAGAGAATATGTACTTTTTAAATTTAATTTTCTTGCATTCTTAAGTGTGGCATCATTTCTTACAATTCTTGGAGAGAATGTGCAATCTCTTACTATATACTGCATGCACCAATCGTAATGGCGGCACACTCCAGGACCCTTTTGGAAGAATCACTTGTTCTCCAATTGCGCGTAAAAAAAGGTTTCTTTATTCAAACATCTTGATTTGATACACTGAAAAGACAGCGTCTGAGGTCTTACTATATACTGTACATATTGTAATCAGTGGTCTATTATAGGATTTCATTGATACAATCATTTTTCCTTGTGCAGATTTAGTGGTGTGAGATTGTGCAATAAATATATTACTTATTATCTTTTTTTCCCTGGCAGAGCTGTGCACCCAAACCAAACTTACTTACCCAGTGTAATCTTTTATGAAAAAAAATCTACTACATAACATTGTGCGAAAAATTATAAAACTACTAAAGTGACATAGTGTAATACCCATAAATATAGCATACACAAATTGACAGTTTGAGAAAAGATTTTTTAAAATACCAAACAAAAGAAAAAGTACAAATATTTTTTTTATAAAAATTTAGCCCAAAATCCAATCAATATCCAATGGCACTATTTAATACCTGTCATCTTGACATTGTTCTGACTTGGGGAATTGTATATTAATGTTTGGGTTGTCTCAGTCGGACAGGCACCAAAGAACCATCACTCATAATTAAGAGGACCTCTAGCCCTAACAGGCAACATGTGTTGATTGTTCACTATTAAATACCTGTAACAAATTTATATACACACAACCATCAAGGCCTATATGCATGGAGTAGCAAATGTGTTAAACATCGAGCAATCAATAACATAATGTAAATAAAGGTCACGGGATCATGCATTTAAAAGAGATATAAACCTTCCAACTATTATATAATATCAGCCTTGTCCAAATATTAACCAACCCTTACATTATCCCTCTCCATTCAAATGGATATGGATCTCCATATGAATAACAAAAATGAGGATCAATATATCAAAAACAGATTTATCCATCACTTTTCGTGATACACTTCCGAAGAAGTAATGATAAAAAGGATCCTATTGCTAAGTACCTTATCAAACATAATATCCAAAAACCAAGAGGGATATCCACACATAGATTCAAATCCTCACCTATTGGCTCTCAGTTAGTTTGGCATTTACCGTATATACTCGTGTATAAGCCGATCCGAGTATAAGCCGAGGTACCTAATTTTACCTACGAAAACTGGGAAAACTTATTGACTCTAGTATAAGCCTAGACACAACTACAGCCCTGTCTCCCAGCAGCGCACCTTCCGCCAAAGAGACACCCCCAGCGATCGACCGGACCGGATGGCGCTGTGTGATATTGCAGTCACTGTTATTCTTTGATACAACCAACAGATGGCGCTGTGTGATATTGCAGTTACTGTTATTCTTTGATATAACCAACAGATGGCGCTGTGTGATATTGCAGTCACTGTTATTCTTTGATACAACCAACAGATGGCGCTGTGTGATATTGCAGTCTGTTATTCTTTGATATAACCAACAGAGGGCGCACTGTTATTCTTTCATAAAACCAACAGAGGGCATTGTGGGATATTGCAGTCTCTCCCCAAGTGAACTGTTGGTATAGGAATGATTAAAAGTGACTGCAATCTCGGCTACTGCCTGCTGACCCGAGTATAAGCCGAGGTAGACTTTTTCAGCACATTTTGGATGCTGAAAAACTCTGCTTATACTCGAGTATATACGGTATTCACATCAATGTACTTGTTCATTAGATCGTGGCATTCAGGGTCACAGAACACATTCTGATAACGGTCCCCAGAGGATCGAAACGCACCAATGTTCTTAATGCTTAAATTTGGTAATGATTTAATTTTTATATATATAAATTATAGCTAGATACACAAACAAATAGCTAGATATGATATAATAACAGATATTTTCAGTAGTGTTTCAAATGCGAGGTTTAAGTGTTTTTTAGTTTTGATTTTGCCAAGTTTGGAGAACGTTTCCAGTAGTTGTAGTTTATAGTTTCCAGTTTGCATCAGTTAATGAAAGCTGATTGGTCTTTGGGGATTCAGGAATCTACTACTACTAATCTGCATGGCATCTAACCTGCATGCACCCTAATGCACAATGAAGATGTCTTTATGTACTGAAATAAAGTTGGCATTGCCCCAAAATGAAGAATCCGTCTTGGCTCATTTCACTGATAACATAGTTATCAGAGCAGGGGTCTTGTAATAACAAGGCTGTATATGTTGCCCTGCATGTGGAAATAAAGGCAATTTTACTAAAGCACGGAGTGCTGCCCTTTTGCTGTGTGGATAACAAGGGACTGCACCTGTTCTTGGAACATTCTGGCATGGGGTTGAAATACCAAAGGTTAGTTTTGTCGAGCCTTTTTTATAAATCACCTACTGCCTATTGAGAAAACAGTTTGCAAGAGAAAGGCTTTCAGTGCAAAACTGGATAAATGTCATGAAGCATGCTACTGAGTAAAGTAAAATGCAAAGTAAGAAGTGATTGATTATTTTACTTGTCACTGAAGAATGCTATCACATGACAATTTTCATGTATTGGCAAAAATTAGCGCAAAAGAAGTGGATCTATAGTTTGACTGCCAATACAATTAGAAGTGCTCCAGCATTTCATCTAAGATGATGCTACTTTAGTACCTCCGTGTCAGGAGAAGCCATTATTTGCCTACACTTTGGGCGAGAATGTAAAAAATCCACGAGTTAGAACACATAACAAACTGCATTACAGCAGAAGTAAGCATAAACCTGGGAATTACATTAAAGATGCTTTAACCCTGTAAGTGCCAGCAGAATTTCACATTTCATTTGTACTCAGTGCCAGACGTTTTTGAAATATTTTGTGCTCCCTCACTTTCGGGGCATTTTCTGAGGGAAAACCTTTAGTTTATCTAGGTTTGTTTTTTTTTGAGAGAATCTGAGTTTTCTAAATCTGCCTGAATTTTCATAATAGATTCATAGCAATAAATACCAAAAAATAAAAAAAATATTTTTCATAATATATAAATTTATACCAGAAAAATATTTTATTTTCCACATGAAAATCATTTTTTCACATGAAAATCCAACTGATTTGGAATGTCTCATGTCTCTCGAATGTGCCAATACCAGATATTTATAGTTTTGGAGAGATTTAGGACTTCCATACAGCAAAAACTCCCGGCAGTAAATTACCGAATTTTAAAAGCACTAAGGCAGAAATCGGCATACTTTAGATTTCTATGCCACAAAATCCTGAAACAGTAGGTTTACCCCAGGAAACCATATATTTTTGAATGGGTAACTATGTCTCTCTACTCCTAACTACCAAACATCAAAGCTTCTCTGAACATATAAAAATATATGTGTGGCTATTTTTTCTCTGTTTAACGGAGGACTAAACCCTAAAAATGAATATGGCTAAAATACCATATTTTATATACTGAACTTATTGAACCAGGCTAAAGGTTCAGCATCTCTATAGTAGTAATGATCCAGGACTTGAAAGTTGTTACAGGTGTTCAGGGCCGCCATTAGAAATCACGGGGCCCCGTACAACAAAATTTTTGGGGCCCCCTGGGCCCCGTCCACACTAACGACCAAGCTCCACCCCATATGCCGCCCACTCCACATCGCAGTTAAAAGACCACACAGACATCATCGCTAAAAAAGTAACCCCCCCACACAAGTTATAAAAAGCTATTGATGGTCAGGGCCCCCTTATAAAAGATTGGGGCCCCAAAAAAAAAATGTAAAAAAAAATGTTTTTTTAAAAAAAACATTGGTGGCAGGGGCCCCCTTATAAGTTAAAAACAAATTGGGGCCCCCAAAAAAAATTTTTTAAAAAAATTTTTTTGAAAAAAAAAGTGGCAGGGGCCCCCTTACAAGTTGAAAAAAATTGGGGCCCCAAAAAATTTTAAAAAAAAAAATTAAAAAAATGTTTTTTTTTTAAAAAAATGTTTTTTTTTAAAAAAATGTTTTTTTAAAAAAAATGTTTTTTTTTTAAAAAAATGTTTTTTTTTTAAAAAAAATGTTTTTTTTTAAAAAAAAAAAGTTTTTTTTAAAAAAAAATGTTTTTTTTTAAAAAAATGTTTTTTTAAAAAAAAAATGTTTTTTTAAAAAAAAAACATTGTTAAAAACAAATTGGGGCCCCAAAAAAAATTTTTTAAAAATTTTTTTTTGAAAAAAAAAAGTGGCAGGGGCCCCCTTACAAGTTGAAAAAAATTGGGGCCCCAAAAAATTTAAAAAAAAAAATGTTTTTTTTTAAAAAAATGTTTTTTTTAAAAAAAATGTTTTTTTTAAAAAAAATGTTTTTTTTAAAAAAATTTTTTTTTAAAAAAAATGTTTTTTTTTTTTTTTAAAAAAATGTTTTTTTAAAAAAAAAAGTTTTTTTTTTTAAAAAATGTTTTTTTTAAAAAAAATGTTTTTTTAAAAAAAAATGTTTTTTTTTAAAAAAAATGTTTTTTTTTAAAAAAATGTTTTTTTTAAAAAAAAATGTTTTTTTAAAAAAAAAACATTGGTGGCAGGGGTCCCCTTATAAGTTAAAAACAAATTGGGGCCCCAAAAAATTAAAAAAAAAAAAAAAGTTTTTTTTAAAAAAAACATTGGTGTCAGGGGCCCCCTTACAAGTTAAAAAAAATTGGGGCCCCAAAAAAATTTTTTTTACAAAAAGATTGGTGGCAGGGGCCTATAGAATATTAAAATAATACATTGGTGGCCAGGGGATTAAAAAAAAAAAATACACAAACTGGTGTTCAGTAGAATTGAACTCATGGCTTCACTACTTCAACTTCGCCTCCTTTCGTGACTTCGGGTCTTTGCGCCGCTTCAGGACTTCGGCTTCGGCTGTTTTCGTGACTTCGGGTCTTTTCGGCGCTTCGTGACTTCGGGTCTTTTCAGCGCTTCGTGACTTCGGGTCTTTCCGTGACTTCGGGTCTTTTCGGCGGATCGGCTTCGGCTTTTCGGCACTTCCGCATTCGGCAACTTAGAGGGAGGACGTACGGCTCGGGCGCTCGTAAGGGGGGCCCGGTTCTTCAAAAAATGCAGCGCTGCCGGGCCCCCCTTCATGCCCGGGCCCGGTACGCTTGTCCCCCCTGTCCCCCCCTGATGGCGGCCCTGCAGGTGTTTCCCATCTTGGATTTTGTTAGGAAATGTCTGTGACACTCACATGCTCAGTGGGCTCTGAGCAGCTGTTGAGAAGCTAAGCTTAGGGGTTGTCACAAATAATCAAGCAGAAAATGTGGGTTGCCTGTCATATAAGCCGATGCTAAAGGGCTAATTCTTAAATCACGATTATATATATTCATTATATTGGTTTTGGGGCTGGTACAGAAAGACCAAAACATAATGTACCACATTTCCGCCCTACTTCTTCAGTATTTCTCTTTTAAGAGCTAACATCACCACTAGAAATTGACTGGATTGAGGTCTTATGATAGAAAAAACAGACTACCACACATATTAAAAAGGCCATATCTATTCACAGTTTTCTTTAATTTAAAAACAATCTTTTGCATGGTCCATGTCTGGCTAAATGTTTGGGGAGAAGATGCCAGATAAATGAACCACTAACAAACCATTTATATCTATAAAAAACTGAATGGGAAAACATATTACAAACAATAAAAATAGTAAACTGTGAAAATATCTATTAAAGGGATACTGTCATCGGAAAATGAAATCAGTTAATAGTGCTGCTTCAGCATAATCCATTTCTCAAAAGAGCAAACAGATTTTTTTATATTTAATTTTGAAATCTGACATGGGGCTAGACATATTGTCAATTTCCCAGCTGCCCCAAGTCATGTGACTTTGTGCTCTGATAAACTTCAATCACTCTTTACTGCTGTACTGCAAGTTGGAGTGATATCACCCCCTCCCTTTTTCCCCCCAACAGCCAAACAAAAAAACAATGGGAAGGTAACCAGATAGCAGCTCCCTAACACAAGATAACAGCTGCCTGGTAGATCTAAGAACGACACTCAAAAGTAAAAACCCATGTCTCACTGAGACACATTCAGTTACATTGAGAAGGAAAAACAGCAGCTTGCCAGAAACCATTTCTCTCCTAAAGTGCAGGCACAAGTCACATGACCAGGGGCAGCTGGGAAATCGACAAAATGTCTAGCCCCATGTCAGATTTCAAAATCGAATATAAAAAAATCTGTTTGCTCTTTTGAGAAATGGATTTCAGTGCAGAATTCTGCTGGAGCAGCACTATTAACTGATGTGTTTTGAAAAAAACATGTTTTCTGGTGACAGTATCCCTTTAAGCTTCTGCTTAAATTAACTGGATTTTTTTTTATACTAGCAATGCTTCCCTGAATTCTGCTTTCTCGTTTGCAACGTTTAACTCCAAAGTATGCTTTCTGTACATGTAATATTTATGTAACTAGCAGCTTAGTTGTACAATCCTTACTGGGCCAACATAATGAAAATAGAAAAATTCGCAATTTGCCTACATACAGTATGGAGTCTCCTAACAACCAATATTCAGGAGATTATGAGCTTACTTATATCTTGCTTCAATATCAAGGTCTTCTTACAAACAGCTCAGCTTTCTTATTTATTCCCATTTCTATTCCAACACTGCAACTAATTCAATATCAAGAAACAACTATAGTATCTGGGGCTTAGGGTTCCCAAATCAATTTTCTAATACTGTATGTTTCTTTCTTATTACTCTCCCCATATACCACCTTTCTGCTCAACTTCCATGGCTGACAACCCTTTTTGATCTGATTTATATATGTCCTTGCAGTGTTCAGATACATCATGCATCTTGAAATCATTATGCGCATTCCCTATATGATCCTATATAACTGTTTTCTAGCTTTGCATTCTAGCACCATGCTTTTAGGTATTTTAAACTTGCCTTATACAACAAAGGTGCACTGGTAATGCAAATCTTAGTATATTCCTTTGGATGTGTCACTTGTTAGTAGCATTTGTTTCTGATACCTTCAGCATTTCTATTGATTTATTAAATAGCATACATGTTTTTATTTTGGGACCTGGTTCCTATCCATATATATTGTCAGAATATGAATAAATTGTGTATTATGATCACCACAGTCATGGGTATCCACAGAAGGGGGCAAGAGGGGGCAATTGCTCCCCCTATGGGAAAATTCAGTTGTGAAGTGTGAAGTAATTGAACTTATCCAGTAAATTATCTGATGTATGTCGATGTGAGAAGGAAGGAGCAGCACCAGCAGCACTTGCAGGGCACAGATGAGGAAAGGTCCAAGCGCAAACTACCTGAAGGGGATGCCAGCAAACCACGCAGATCATCCAGCTACTGAGAGAGTCAGATTCGCGGAGATGCCAGGAGATTGCACATCCCTTCACAGAGGCTGAGGATGAGGGAGACAGGGGTGGGGGGTGGAAGACTGAGGGTGAGATAAGAGGAGCAGCCTGGGGGCAGCACCAAGCACCGATCCACTCAGAATGACAGCCAGACAATTGTGCTGCTAGAAGTGCAATTTAGGGCCCGCCCCCTGTTTGATCTGTAGGGATGAGAGAGTAGCGAGAGATAAATAGGCTGAGTGAGTCGCTGCCCATCACTTTTCTCCAGTGGGTTCTGCTGCCATATGCACAAAGTACAGAGTGGGGAGGCTGATGGCTCTCTTCATAAAGGGGCAGTTACATGGCAGCCTAGCAGTGCCATTTCAAGGCTCTACTTCATTCTACGTGAAATAGCACACAGGCTGCCCTCACATAATAATACCCGAATTCTTTACACCAGCAAAACAATATTCATTGTATTCTGTAATAACCTCGAGAGGTAGACTCTTTTGTGGCTGTCAAAGTATCTCAATTGCTGTATGGATAACCCTTATTCTTGCACATGTGACTGCTCAAATTTCATGCAGTCAGTGAGTCAAACGATAATGCCGAATATGAGCATATAGAACTTGCCTCTTGAAAGAATGATTTAATTCTATCATCAGAGCAAGGGGGTCTCACACCTTCCCAGCTGACACCGTAACAACCGATTTTCCCTCCTGTGTGCATCTGGGTGTGTAAATGAAGCGTAAGAAGGTCTGACAGACTGTGTGTGTTATAGAGATTATAATGAACTTGTGTATAGCTGTGTAATTATATTCATTGTTCAATCTTATAGGTACAGGTTGGCTGTGGATTTTGCCTACAACATTCTCCGTGCATTTGCCTCAAAGCCCATTAACCCCTACAGTTCCTTGCTCCATTGTATCCCCCACCTATCCATGACCTCACTCTATTCACTGTCCTCTTTTACCTTTTCACTTCTCATTCTGCTGAGTTACCCCCACACTCACCTTTCTGTCTCTAATAACTCTCTGCCTCACTCTATATATTTGTATATATAGAAATATCTATACTATCATAATATATATTATTACTCCTCACCACCCCCTCTTGCTCCTGTCTTGTATCCACTTCATTGTTTCTTTTTGGATGACTCTTATCTTTTAACCCTTCTGCCACTCTGACAACAAATCATCTATTCCCTAGACTGAAAAAGAATGTATAAACATAGATTCCATACTAGTGACATTTTGTTGTCCACAGACTTTATGTACAGCAGAACCCCCATTTAACATTTTTCAGGGGACCAGAAAAATTGTGTAACATCAGGGAAATGTATTATGCAATTTAAATATTCATGCGGCCACAAAAATGGTATACCATATGGAAGAACTTGAGGGTATGTAAAATGGAGGCTTCATTGTATGTATCCAGTTGTAACTAGAACACTAGAGGGAATAACATTCTACAAACTGCTGGCTAGTGCTGTCCTGACAAACAAGGAGATTGTATCACTAATAGAATGGCAATGCTTTATACTACTTCATATATTTATAGAAAATCTGTTGTTAGGTTTGTGTGGAAACCAAAATATGGGTACAAGTAATTTGTGTGATATCTTTTCTTCCTTGCCCCCCCCTGGAAAATCTTCTGTGGACACCCATGACCACAGTGCAAAGTTACACCCCTTTGTCATAGTAATCTCCAGTGTTCATCTGCCACAAATGGTCCATGCTGGAAAATTTGGAAGACATTAGCAAGCATAATGTACATTGGTACCAACAAGGTACCAGGACACCCCAAGGGTGTATAAATGAATCACTAAACTGGAACAATGAGAAGGGATCAGAAGATACAAATATTTATTCTTGGTGCAAAGACCAAAAATGGTCCAACATACTCATGAGATACATGAAAGAACGTAGGCCAGGCTACAGTTTTTGGATGGTGTTTGCTAGGGAATTGATTAAAATAATTTTTAATTTGATGGTTACGTGGAATCTAACACTTAACTACACACTTTGTCCTGTGGCAAATCCTGGTGTCATCAGCATTTTAGTGCACCTTGCTTATCAGTTTTTCTGTAAACATTTTGGGCATAGACACTATATTGTGCTCCCTAAGTACAATGAAGAACAGTGAAGAATAGTAAACATCAGAGTGAAGCTTTTGGCTTGAAAAGGGCACTTCATTTGTGACATTGACATAGAAACCTTCAGTTAATGAATTAATTAATTGGCTTGAGGGGGAGTAATTTAAGCCAATATCAAATAAACCAACAATCTTTAGTTCTTACTCTAGATTGTGTTTGTGCAGTGTAGTTTGTTTCACAATGAGAAGAGAAGTCCTAAAAAAATGTACATCTCACCCTAATTGCTCTATGATACACATCAGAAGTGTAAAATTACAGGGACTGTGTTCACTTAGGCTGAAAAGCCAGTACAGGTGTTGGAGTTACCAGGTCATCACCTGTGATAAAGGAGTGGGGCTGGGAATGAGTACTGGAGAGTAAAGTCAATAGACAGTGAAATATTGTTTTACTGTATTGTGTTGCCCTAACAATAGTGTTGACATTTCCATCTAAACAAGCTTCATAGATATATGGTGCCTGTGGAACTTTAAGAAATAAAGTAGTTTGTTTGCATACTGTATGTTGTGTGAAATTGGAAACACATTTATGGAAAACTCTGTTGTGTATAAAACACAGGCACCAAGTGGAAGACCTCTGGTTTTCAAATATTTTTTTGGATGGTTCACAATGAACAGCAAGAAGATAACAACATGGCAGACTCGAAATCTGGAAGACTTCTGAACACAGAATGTATTCACATACATAGCATTGAATTTACCACCCCACTGGCTTATCTTCCACTTAATGTTTTATGAAATGAAACATGCAAATTGTACATTTCTCTTTTATGTCTGTATGACCAACTATGCACCGAGATCCACAGGCTTAATACCACAGCTTTAACATTCAAGCCATAATTTCAAGTTTGCAGAGAGTTTGTTTTTGATCTGTTTAGATCTCATCAGTGCAAGATATATAACATGACAGGGGCAGGATTCGGAGAGCAACCAGACAGAAAAACCGAGAAGCTAGAAGTATAAGAAATACAGTAAAAATCATCTAAAATAGGAAGTATTTGCACGTTTCATGCTACACGCATAGCAATGTCTTGAGAATCTTTCATTTTCACTTACGCAATAGGGGTGTGAGTCTCCTTTATATCCATGTGGCCAAGTATGCATTCAGAACATCTGGATACATAGCAGATGCAGCCTTAAAATTCTGATCCATGTAAACAACTTTACATTTTTTTATGACTTTCAGCTCCCTTTAGTCCTTGTTACCCCTAACTTTTCTGTTTTTCCATTCAGTATAGTTAACAACTAAATGAATCACCTTCACTTTGATGCATTATTTCATTTGTTGGTTACACCAGATTATCTATATATTTTGGCTCTTAAAGGGGTTGTTCACCTTCAACCAACTAGTTGTTTTCAGATAGATCACCAGAAATAACAACTTTTTTCCAATTACTTTCTAGTTTCTATGTGTCACTGTTTTTCTAATAGTGAAGTGCAAAGTGTCATTTATCACCTTCTAAAGAAGCTCTGGGAGGGGGGGGGTCGCCGACCCAGTAAACTGTACATTTCTTATCTTTGTCCCAGCTGAGCAGAATCATTACAGGCAGCTGTTGGAATTAATACAATAGTTGCTTATACTCCAGAGATGCTATTGAGAAATGTATCAACTAAATGTTGCAAAATTGTAACACTGTAATTTAGGTGTAATACCTACACCTAAATTACTGAGCTGCCAGACTGAAAAAGCAGAGACAGGAGCATTTAACTTGAAACTGAGATTTTGGAAAAACAGTAAAAAATAAATAATGGAAAGTAGTAGAAAATAATCTTCATTTCTGGGAACAATCTGAAAACAACTGAACTGAAAAAAGTGCTTGGAAGGTGAACAACCCCTTTGAGGGGGGGCAGCAGCAGCACCACACTTACTCGTATTAGTCTGGCCACGGCCACAGCAAACTGGTATTGGGCCAATTGGGCTGTGCTCCTGCAGCAGATAAAGCTGGATGCTTTGATTTACTCCCTCTGCACCTCCCACCCCAACCCTGATTGGCCAAGCCCGCCCCCAACCCTGATTGGTCCAGTTTACCTCTAACTGTGATTGGCCCAGCCCACCGACATCCCTTATTGGCCCAACTTTTTTCTCAGTCCAAATTGGCCCAGCCCTCATCCATAGCAAATCAGACAGAGGACAAGTGTTGGACAGAAGAGCTACAATGGTCGGTGTGTAGAATTTTATGGTAAATGGGAGAGTGGGAGAGATTGGGGATACAGAACTAGAGAGAAAACTATTTTGAGCACCAAAATAGCAAGGAAAGGCTGGTGATCCACTGGCAGAGGTCAGAGTGTGGCTAAAATTTATACCAAGGATAGTTTAAGAGAGAAGGGATGTTAGAGAAGCACATAAGAATAAAAGAATGAAAAAAAGACAAAGGGCTAGTAGAGGAAAGCAGGTCAGAAAAATATCAGAAAATATTAATCAGACAAAAGCAAGAACAATCTATAGTTGAGCCCTAGGTAGCTTGTGTAGCAATGTAGCCGTGGTACAGTAGTAAAAGTATTTATTTTTAATTATCTGAAATAATGTGTTATGTGGCAGGGCAGATCAGTGAGAGCATTTTGAGTTTCTTGCTTTGTTTTTGTTTTTAATCATTAGGCTGGGGGCCCCTGAAAATGTTGTTGTATGGGGCCCAGTAACTTCTGATGGCAGCATTGAGGCCAGTTACTGCAATTCATAACTTTTGTACATGATTGGCTTTTCTAGTGGATGACCCCCATCTAAAAGCAAATGCTCTGTAAGGCTACACACTTATTATTATTTCTGCTACTTTTAATTGCTCATCATTCTAGTAAGGTCCTCTCCTGTTCATATTTCAGTCTCTTATTCAAATCAATGCATGGTTACTAGAGTAATTTGGACGCTAGCTACCATATTGTTTGTAATGCAAATTGAAGAGCTGTTGAATAAAAAGCTAAATAACTCAAAAACCTTAAATAATAAAAAATTAAAACCAATTGCAAAGTGTCTTACAATTTCACTCTCTATATTATATTAAAAGTTAACTGAAAGGTGAACAACCCCTTTAACTCGTACATCGAGTTTTTGGGAGTTTTTATAAACTCCCATAAACTCTAAATTGGACCCTTGATAAATCTTCCCCTAAGTATTCAATTATTATTGATGAAAAAGTAGATGAACCCTAGTCAGTTTTTAGGACAGATGTTTATTTAAATATATGCTATCTGTTTTACTGGAACACGTTTTTCGTAGAACTCAACGGGAGATGTTCCTGCTAGTTTAGGAAATAAAGTGAGTAGAAAATTCATAACTGCATTAGGCAAAATGCACAAATTTCTATGACAGACTATCATTTAAATTTAATGATATTTTTTGCAAGTGAAATATTTTAAAATTGGTAGATTTATACTGCCCTGCCAGCATTTCCATTCTTGGATTTATCTCATGGCCTCTTACCTGTGACACGATTTGCTTTACACAGTAATGAGTCTTATCAGTCTGATTTGCTTTAACCTAATTAAATATTGATTGGTAGCCGGGTCCCTGGCTAGTTTTTTTCCAATTGCAATAAATGCAAAGAAAGTGTGTTAAAAGTACAGCAATGTATTTTATTTCTAGGACCACTGTGTGGCTCAGCTTTATAGTGTGTAATATAAACAAGACTATACTGTATATTAGGAACAGTGTTCAGCATTCATCTTGCTGTTGATGTGTAGCATTGGAAAACCCTAAACCTATTTTTTTACACTGTTCACCAAAAAAGTGTGTTCCTTTAATATAAGGCAAATTTGAAAAAAATATGTAGTAAGTACCTTACCTATTCAAATGCAATGACAAATTAAAAGCCAAAAATAGCAGAATCAAACCTTTATTGCGATATATGTTTGGTTCAGTTAGTCTACATGTGCACACAATTTTTCTTTTCTCTTTAATTCCCATTATTTAGAAATGTTCAAATTGAATTTAAATTCAAATTGAATTTAACAAATGAAATCTTCATTATTCTATACTGACAAGTCAGGTATGTTGCTGGCAAATGTAGTAGTTTATAAAGTATCCTGTATATAATCCAGTACTAAACATAAAGTTACATTCATGGTAATATCAAATATACGAGAGCTTACTTTTTTGTATTAGAGCATTAGCATTTCAACAGGATACTACCAGTTCTCATCTGCACCACCTTAAAAATAATTCATTTAAATTATTGTAAAGGGAAATGGGATATAATTATGAGGGTATTCATTTCCTTATGACTATGGAAATATAAGTGTTATTTTACAAATCCGAATGGTTTTCATTTTCTTAGCAGCTAATAGTGTAAGCAAACAAATTGCACCATGACCTTATAGAAGGAGTTCAGTGAGGCATTTGGTGATTAATTTTTACTGAATGTTAAGATTCAGGAGGAGATGAAAAGTCAATGACTAAATTGTGAAAGCTCTCTGGTAACTTACTTTACATGTTTTAATGATTACTTTCAACCCAAGCTCTAATTGGGCTGGAATCATTATATAGACAAGGTAATTTTAAGTTAAACTTACCAGTGATGAGTTTGTTGTTTGAAATAAATCTCTTTCTCCTGTCCTGGTGTGATGTGATTCCACGGCAAATTTTATTGGAAAAATAAGATCAATGTACACTGTATTTTTTCCCTTAATAAAAATTCATCCTTGTTAAATGTGCCTGAAAATCTCATAGTGGAATAATGTGTATATAATTTAAGGGGCATTTTATAGAACATAGCACTTGTACTTTGAAAGAAAAAGCTGTTAACATATTAGACATAGACATCCATTTAAATGATACATATTTGTAAGGACCTTAATTGCTGCAGAAGTTTCTGTAGTAGCATGATGATTAAGCAAACTAGTTCAGAGTCCCCCTTTTTACCACTCTAAACATAACCAGAGACCATATTATATACAAAACTAATGAAAATCATAAGAAGTAGTCTGGCATACTTTAAGGGGGTTATTTACTAAACTCCAAATGCAAAAATCACAAAAAAGTCTTGATTTTTTTTTATATAATGTATTAAACCCAGAGGATGGAAAAGTTTGAATATGAAAATCCGGCATCTCAGACCTGTCGAGGTTGCATACAAGTCAATGGGAGAAGTCCCAATGATTTTTTTAATGTGCGCGGCGTTTCCCGCAATACCACAAAGTTTTCGGGTGAAAATTTAAAAAAAACGTGAAAATCGTACAAAAATTAAAAAAAAACAAAAAACCCTGCAAAGCCAATTTTCGGGAAAATGTAATAATAAATATGTATAAAAAACCCAAGAGGATTTGATCGGAGTTTGTAGCAGAAAATATTGAGATCAATTCGGACTTTGATAAAACACCCCCTAAAACTGCATTTTTGAGCAAGGATTAATGCAAAGAAGATCAATATGTAGAATATAAGGGATACATCTTAAAAGATGTCTTCTTGCAGTTGGGGGTGCCAAATATTAGGCACCCCTAACTGATTGTATTTAATTACCTGAAACCCTGGGCTGGTGCTCCTATTAGCAGAAAACTGCACCGGCCCGGGGTTCTTCCAGCGAGCACCATGAAGCGATCCTCTTCCAGCTTCTTCTTTCTTCAAATTTCCCGGGGCAGACGCATGCGCAGTAGAACGAAATAACTGACTTTTTAGTTAAAGTTCGGCTTTTCGCTCTAATGCGCATGTGGACCCGCGAAGAAAGAGGAAGCCAGAAGAGGGTAGCTTCATGGTGCTCACTGGAAAAATCCTGGCCAGTGCAGTTTTCTGCTGATAGGAGCACTGGCTCGGGGTTTTAGGTAAGTAAATACAATCACTTGGGGGTGCCTAAAACCGAACTGTTTAAACATGAACATGAAAAAATATCAACCGGGAGAATAGAATTGAATGGTGGATCCCTGCAGTTAAATACATAGGATACTCCCCCATGTCACATATTAGAATTCCTACTCATGACTGAATAATGAATTGGAAGTGCTAGGTGGGATGAACGGAAATAAAAAACAAGCAGTATAATAGTTTAACAACACAATGCAATAGAAACTTTTCAGAAATCCAGGTATATTGCTGATCAACTCATTGGGATTATATTCCACTATCTAGAACCGGATTCACACTTTTATTTGTGAGGAGAAAACAAAACCATTCCCAATCCAAAATGATATGTGCAACTGTAATGAATTATATGCAGAACTCCAGTAGAACACTTGAGATAAGAATACAAATACATCACATACAAATTCCAAATTGCTAAAGTTAAATTCCTTATCACTGCATCCTTATGGCCAGAATTAAACCCCCCAGATTAACGTACAGGTATTAGAATTATTACCTGGAATACTTGGGACCTGGGATTTTCCTGATAAGTGATATTGCTTTAATTTGGATCACCATACTTTAATCATCGAATTGCAATTTTTTTCTATGAATTTTGAAATAATTTATGGTGTTACTATATTTTTATAAAGCTCTAAAAATTCACAATTTATTACGTGAAAAAAACAAAAAAACCTTTAATACCAAACTTGACCAAGTAAAAGTTATCGAGGTGCTATTAAAGTCAATGGAAGCTGTGCTGATCTTATTGGACCACATTTAATCAAATTAAACTATTAGGGCAGATTTACTATATGGTTTGAATTGTAAATTCAAATTCTCAAATACATTTTTGGTCAAAAATCACAATTTATTAATTTAAAACTACCAATTTGAATTTGAATGTGAGATTTATCACAACTTGATCATGGAAACAGTTCTAATTCAATACTTTGCCACCTAAAACCTGCCGAGTTCATGTAGAAGTCAATGGCAGAGGTCCGTTGAATAATTCTAAGATGTTAATAACCTTACTGACATTCAAGTTTTTTTCAGAGGAAAACTCTATTCGAATACGATTTGAGTTTTCTTTTGTTCCTATCTGATCAAATGTTAGACGTTCGAGTTTTTCATAAATAATCTCCCATTAGATATGTGAGTACATTTGAATTTATTACAGTTACAAAAACTTCACATAACTTCAAAATTCGACCCTTGAGAGTTTTTTGTTATTTTTTTCACTAGGAATTGCCGAAAAACGTGGGATTTGTATTTTTTAGAGCATCATTCAGCACTTTTTTTGTTTGCACTTTTTATATTTGGATCTTTTAAGAAATTCAATGACAATTGTGGTTTTAGAGTTTGTGAGTTTAGCCGTGGTTTCCAAAACCCCTAAAACCACTAATATTTGACCTCAAGTAAATAAGCCTCCATGTTTCCTAAAATAATATTTAAACTTTAAATGGATCAATAGGATTTTTTAGTCACTAATATGGATTTATCCAGCATAGTTTCCAAGTTCAAGGTACTGATTAATTATTAAAGAGAAGGCAGACTTGTTTGCTATTAACAATCTGTCAATTGTTTAATCTCAGCTTCTATACTTAAACTAAACAGTTTGAAAAAAATATTAAAGAGAAAAAGAAGATAATTAAAAACATTACAATTCTATGCATAGATGCACTTTAAAGGGCAAATCAATAAAGAGTTTAAAAAAATGATTAAAGAGAAAAAATCATTTTCTATAAAATCATTTTTCTATACTTAAACTAAACAGTCTGAAAAAAATATTAAAGAGAAAAAGAAGATAATTGAAAATATTACAATTCTATGCATATAGGACTGTATGGGCCAAATTTAGCCAAAATGACAATTCGCAGGGACAATGCCAATTTACTAAAGGTGCAGAAGACTATTTGCTAACTAAAAAGCTCCGCGCAAGAAAAGATTTTGCTGTTTCGCCAGGCAAATTTTCTCCCTGCCAAAGGATCATTAATCCACAAATTTATCAAAGTGTGAACTTTTTTATACATTACCCTTTTGGCCAAAGTCTATTTATGTGTGATTATGTTTAAAAGTTGTAACTGCTGAATACAGTATATGTGATTTTTACTTTTTTTGACCATTTGAAGCTCATGCCTCATTTGTTTTAGGGTAGGCTCATGTTTAGGACAATAGAGGATTTTTGTCTCTATTTTGCTTCTTTGGACATTTTGAATATTAATACATACTGTATGAACTTTATCTAGCTGCAATATTTAAATTGACGTCACTGTAAGTATGTTAACAAAGTTTTCACTAGGAAGAAAGTAACACTAGAGAAAATTCGCTTTGATTAATTATCGCTGGAGAAAGTACCCCAGTGTTTTTTTGGCAAGACGAAGTTTAGAATTTTGATAAATACACATACTCACCACAAAGTCATGTCTGAAGTAGTTGCACGAAATATGGCTGAAGCAAAAACTCGCACATAAGTAAATATGAGATGGTGTTTGCATAATTTAGAGTTTTCTGGATAATTGGTTTCTAGATATCTTAGCCAAAAACAAAATGGGGACTACTTACCTGATACTTACCTCTATGGTGAATGGCATTTGAACATAACATTTCTAAAAATGCATAGAAACTGTGTAAGCTTATATTCCTATTCCTCATAAAAACCTTTTATGGTGTTAATACGAAAATATTCATATTTAAACATCCTACATTATCTACACCACTACCCCACATGTATAACTTAGAGGAAACTATACTTCTGTCCTAGCTTGAAACCATGAGCCATCATTAAACAGAAAAAAAAAAGACAGTGGGTGCACTTCCCAACTAAATAAAATGTATTATTAAAATAATTTGGAAAATGTACAAATCATCTAAAACAAAAGTAATTAACTACTGTATGTTAGTTACAAGATGGTATTATATACATTTTACATAAAAAACAAGTGTTCTCTACATAGCCCATCCAGTGTCCTAGCTCAGTGTTAGATGCCCTTTTAGCAGTGAGAAAATACAAACTACACAAAAATATATATGTAGTGCACAAAGCCAATGTAAGCAATGCCAAATAGATATAATTTCAAAAATTGAAACAGAGAAGTAATATGAAAGGGAAGAGATACTCGCAGTTCACCCCAGTCCAAGGGTGCATTCACATAATAACACAACCATGCAGATGAGTTCCTCCAAAAAATGAAGCAGCAATTAAAAAAATATAACATATTTATTAGGACATATTAGGGAAAGGTCTAATGCATTTCGTGCCTGTTGGGGCACTTATTCATAGGCTTGCAACAAGCTTGCAACAATAATTCTCTTGGTACGATGGAAGAAGGGAGAGGTATGTGAGTAAATATTCTGTAGTTATGACATAAGCCGGAATCTAATTGTCCTATACTTCAGTACCAGAGACCCTAAAAGGATCCAGGAGAAACCCTTGATCTTCTAATGAAAATGATTACTGCGACAAGCTGTATGACATGTCATTTAATCCCTCCCACACTTTGTTACCTTTGTACTAGATTTGTTCCCTTTAATTAAGGGAATCTTCTCCTAAACCCGTTTCTTAGTTGTTTAATTATAAACCATTTACAGTATTTGCTATCTTCTTCAATTCTTCCTCTTCTATAAATTTGCTGTGTTTAAGCAATCACTGAAAAAAGATTATTTCAGTACTGAAATAAATTGAAGCATTACTAAACCCTATAAAACGGAATACTTTCAGATGGTAATACAAACAAGAGCCTTATGACAGTTTAATAAAAGCATTTTATTTTCTCGTATTGTTCATAGCACTGACATGTGTTGAACAGAATGTTCAGAGATCAAAGTATAACTGCTTAATGATATTAATCAATATGATTTATGGTAGCAGTTATTTGCCCTTTTGCTACTAATCTTAAATATATGTTTAGATTTTGGAAATGTAATTACAATGATGAAAACTCTCTCCTTTGTATCAGGTTTAAAAAAGCATGTATTTGAATTTGTCTTTAATAAAGCCTGCAAAAAGGACATTTCACTAAACTGACTTGTACCTTGAAACATTTGTCACAACAAAAGACACTCCCTTAAAGAATTGTTAGGTTGGGTTTTCCATTACTAATCTGTAACATACCATTTAACCAATAATATGTAACATGTCAAATAGCTTCTCTAAAATGAAATTGTGCCAGTACCTTGGCTGACAAATGCAGTTTTGTTGACCCATTTCTTTTGTTTATAATTTAAACTTTACGAAGAAAAGTATAATTTTGCTTTATATATGCTAAGGCATCCAGCAAAATGCTTTTTCCAAAAGGTAGGCAATGTTTCACTATCTAAATTGTAGCTGTTTTTTAGCCTGGCTACTCCATGTCAGGCCAGCATGGGTTAGTTCACCTCAGTTCTCAGTGCAGAAGGACTCTCTTCCATGCAAAAATTTAAATGACTCATTAAGCTGTTATTTTCTCCAATGCCCAAGGGTTTCCCTCCAGTAGCAGCAATGAACCTCACAGAGAATGGAGCCTGTGGTCTTGGTTTTTTTTTTGCATTTATTTGCAGCATGTGTTTTTTTCAACATCATGGATTCATTTTTTGCTTAGACATTTTGGCATATTTTCCCCCTGGCTAAGAAAGCAGGAGTGTAGACTCTCTCCAGTATTCATTTGGGAGCTGGGAATGCAGGTAATACACATATGGGGAAATGTAATATATGTTGCAAAGAGAAAAGTTATTTGCACAAATAAGAATAAAAATTAGCATTTTGCATGTTATTCATTAGACTGTTATTGCACTGCAAATTTTAATTTCACATCACACACTTTTAAGAAGTGCTTGAAGATGTCTTAGTCTTTTGGAGCAAGCATTAACATTTTTTCAGTAAGAAGCTTGATTACATACACTGCGCACTAGCACAAATGATAAAATTCAAAAACTTTTTTCCACTGTCAGAAGTACAGTAACAATTTCCAGGTTTGCAAAAGCTATATTAAAGTTACTCAAAGTCATACATTTTCATATTCCAAATATTGTCTTTGACTTTTATTATATTCCCCTGATAGTGTCATATTGATTGGGGCATGTAACATTCTAATTAGAGTAGCAGCATTGAGACAAGAATGAGATAGGTCCAGGGTTTCTTCCCATTCTTTTGATGAAGAAATTAAAAACAGTAGCCTGGAGGAAGAGCATTGATGTCTTCTATCCATGGATCGCAATGTCCCAGCTGTAGAATGCCCAGTTTTCAAATACATTTTAATTTTTTTTTATTCTAATACATTTTTTTTATTCTTTCTTACCTGTTTAAAGACTTTTGCCTCCAGAGTTAAATAGCTAGAAATAGTATTGTTGGTGGCCTGATGAAACTGACTTAAACAAGTTAGCCTCAAGATGAACTTGTCTGTTGCAATAAGGAGGGTTTTATCCTTAAAACCCTGTGAGCCTATTTTGTTTTGTTGTTTCATGGTCAAATCTTTTTTGGCAAATAAAAGATTATCTCTCAAGCTACTGTACAAAGAAAAAGACATTTAAATGCTCAGTGAGTAAGTCAGCTGAAGACAAGTAATGTAGAAGAGAAAAAACAAGAGAAAAAACAAAGGGAAGAGATTTCAAGTCTTACTATTCAAGTTTCTTTAGAAAGTCCAAGGCAGGAAGGACCCAAAAATGAAACCATTGTAACATAAATGTTGGGAAAATTTTATTGACCACAAATTATGAACTATTTGCTAAATTGGATGCTTCCTCTGACTGTAATGCAGCATTGTAAGTTAATGCTGCACTTGAATTGTAAATTACCTCATCTGGCAGTGGAATTTTAGATTATAGGTTGCATCAATACACAGTGTATGTAATAGAACTTCGATGCCACCTTTAAGCAGGCCTTAAACATGCTCTAAGTGCATTTATAATTTGTAAGATAATAATTGACTAATTAAGAATACTACATTGTGAAACGTTCATTTTTGTTCTAGTTTTTTCGATTTCATTCTGTTTACAACATTTATTACATTTCCCGCTACATACATTATTTCTGTTGTTGAAATCAGTATTGGCGCCTTTTACTAATTCTAGGAAAAGGCAAGGCAAAAATGTATTCTAAATGGCATCCATCCAAATGCTATTCAGGAAGGTATTTGAATCAATACATATTCCTCAATGCTGTGTCAAGAGCTGATGAATGTCTGTCATTGTAGAGAGAAGCTGCTATACATTTGGACAGGTGAGGTTGTTAATATGAGAGATATGATGTGCTACTATTGATAGTTGCTGTGGCTCAAATGTGTTAAGATCTCTGTGGTTTTGGTGGAGAGGAATTATTGTGGTTTAACCATATAGACTAAACCCCACTGACCATCCCAAATATGGGCAAAAGTACATTTTATGGCAAAAGAAAACATTTCATCCACCTGGGCAGAACAGTATATGGTATGACACTACCTGTCTGCTTTGTATCCAAGATGGCGGCGCCCAGGGTCGCACACTGACCATTCTTAACCCTTTGACTAACATGAATTGGACTTAGTTCCTAGTGCTTCCTCCTTGGTCTGGACTTCTCCACTAATTGGGCCGTGAGGCTCTGACAGTACTTTCTGCATAAAGAACCATTTGTCTCCAAACCCCATTCATCAGGTGTCTATCTCCGATCGTTGCCAGCCATCTACAGGGACTTTTCTGATGTTTTATGTAAATATTCTATCCTATGACTGCCTGATCGATCTTCTCCCTGGAACCATGCTCCCCAGAGTGCACCAAACCCAATCACCAGCTTCATAGAAAATAAAAATTTGGAATATGTTCAGACCCTGAGTAAGCTGAATCCTCGGCAGGCATGGTGGACACTCTTCTTTTCCCGATTTAATTTTATAATCACATACCACCCTGGTTCCAAGAATCAGAAGGCAGATGCTTTATCTAGAAGCTTCATCAGTATTGATCATCACAGTGAGGACCAAGACCTAATTATTCCTTCAATCAAGATTGTTGCTTATCTGCTTCCATATTCCTCGCCCCCCGTAACACTCTCATTGGGATGCTACAGTATATGTTCCTCTTGCACTTCGTCTTTCCATCCTCCAGCATACCCACTGTTCCAATCAAGCCAGGCATCCCGATACAAAAAAGTCTTTAGAACTGTTGTCATCTCGTTTGGTGGCCAACTCTATGGAAGGACATCAAAGACTTTGTAACGGCCTGTACTGTCTATACCTCTTCCAAAGCCAGTCACATAGACCATGCAGTCTATTGCAACCTCTACAAATTCCCTCACATCCATGGACTCACTTAGCTATAGACTTCATTGTTGAGTTTCTACCAACCAAAGGTAATACAGTTATTTGGGTAGTTATTTACCACTTTAGCAAAGTGGGAATTTCTGGAAGCTTCCTTCTGCAGTGTAACCTTTTATCCGTTACATCTTCTGTCTGCATAGGTTTCTGGTATATGGTAGTTTCTGATAGAGGCTCCCAGTTTGTGTCCAAGTTCTGGCGTTGGCTATGTTAAAATCTGGGCATTAATCTCAAATTCTATTTGGCCTACTATCCTCAATATAACATGGTAGCTAATCATGTTAACCAAGCACTGGAACATTTTTTAAGAAGTCATGTCTCCCTTTGTCAAGATGATTGGTCTCATTGCTTCCCTGGGTGGAATTCGTTTACAACAATGCCTCTCATGTATTAACTGGCAGATCACCCTTCCTGACAGTGTGCGGTCAGCATTCCTAAACCTTTCCTCATGACTTTCTCTTGTCAGAAGTTCCAGCTGCTAATGCGCACACATGTCTGCTATTCGATCCTCCATTGAAGCCAATTTGAAAAAGAGTTCCTTGTCCCATAAGGACCAAGCTGATAAAAGATGGAAATCCTCTCCCCAGTATAATCTGGAAACATTACCTTCTCCCAAGTTGGGCCCAAAATGTGTTGTTCCTTTCTCTATTCTAGAAATGAATAAACCTGTGGCTATCAGACTCCAACTTCCCCCTGAGATGCATATCCCCAATATTTTCCATTTCCGATTTGCTTCCCTGTGTGGAATTCGCTCACAGTAATGCCTCTTATGCATTAAATGGCAGATCACCGTTCCTGACAGTGTACAGTCAGCATTCTCAAGCCTTACCACAAGACTTTCTCTTGTCAGGTGTTCCAGCTGCTAATGATCATGTGGCCCATATGTCTGCTATTTGGTCCTCCACTGAAGCCAATTTGAAAAAGAGTTCCTTGTCCCATAAAGGCCATGCTAATAAAATATGGAAATCCTCTCCCTAGTATAATCTAGGAACATAAATCTTAAAATTCCTTTTCCCAAATTCAGCTCCCCAAAATATGTGAGATGCGTATTCCAAATGTTTTCCGTGAGTATATTTTTTAATCAACCACAGTTAATCCCTTCTCGTCTGAACAGACTCCTCCTCCTACTGTCACTGTTGATGGCCAAACGAATTATGAAGTGGAAAAGGTCTTGGATTCAAGATTCTCTAGGTGATCATCCAGTTCCTTGTCCACTAGAAAGATTTTTGGCCAGAGGAAAGATGCTGGGTTAAGCACTCTAATGTCCATGCTCTCCCAATCTTTTAATCAGTTTCCTCGGAAACTGGGACATAGTGGTCCAGCGCCCAGTCAGGGCGTACAGTCAGGAACACTCTGTTGTGGAGCGCTCCGCTTCATATAATAAATGGTGGTGCCAAGGGCCGTGTACTGCCATACCATACCATGAATGTGACATCATCGTGCCGAAAACGGAGAGAAAATTTCAAAATGATTAATTTACTTGGACTTTTGACCTTCTGCCTTGTATCTGACCATGACCAATTGCTGCTTGCCCGTTGAACTTTCTGGCTGAATCTCAACCACTATCCTTTCTTAACCCTTTGACTACAATAAATTGAAGTTGGAACCTAGTTATTACTCCTTGGTCCAGACATCTCCGCTAATTGGGTCGTGAGATCCTGACACAACCAAGCCCTGCACATATATATAACTATGTTACATGCAAGTCTATGTATGGGACATAGTACAAGTACTGTACAAGCACTATGGGACAGAGATCTCCTAACGCTCATCTCTTAACAGACTAATTTAACAATATTCTCATTTTTGTGGTTTTAGAAGTTTTTAAAACCACAACTAAACTCACAATCTCTAAAACCACAATTATAATTGAATCTATTAAAAATCCGAATATACACTAAAAAGTGTGAATGAAAAAAAAAAAGGTTGAGCAATATGGTAAAAAAAATACAAGTACCTTGCAAATCTCTAAAATTAAAGTTCTTTCAACAATTCCTAGGGAAGAAAAATATAAAAACCTCTAAATGACTGAATTTATTAAAGCGGTCCAATAAGATTAGCTCATCTCCCATTGACTATTATAGGTCCTTGACAACTTTTACTTGGCAAAGTTTGGTATTAGAGGTTTTTGTAGATTTTTCACTAAATAAATCTCAAATGTTTAAAGTTTTTAAGAAATACAGGGAAACCTTACATTTTTCATTACATATGATTGTCAGTAAATGGGCCCCTTAGAATACAATATTTGAAAGTGTGTTTTTTTTCTATTATTATTATTATTATTATTATTATTATTATTATTATTATTATTATATATTACTGCATTTCTCTCTGTCTATTCTAATAAAGCATTATTTTAATGTACAGTATGTATATAATGTAGCGTTGAATAAACAAGTAGCACTATGTAAATAGAAATAAACATACATACAACCAGTACTGAATTATAAAATAATAACCGAGAAAAGTCTGGCTGAAACGGGTTGTTGCTATTTATTTCATAATACAAATATTAATACACCTTTAAAACCAGCTATATTTTCAAAATAAATAGAACTGTGTTTTGTACAAAGAATTTACCGCAACAAATATGAAGGTGGCATTTGTTTTACATTATTTTCCCATTATGCTAATTCCCATCTGCCAAATGCCTTATTTGCATTATACATTCAGCCAAAGTCCCTTTGTAGGAAGTTGAGATTATCTCAATGCTTTTGTAAAGAATTTCTAAAAAAAAAAAACCAATGACTTGTTTTATTTATTTTTGTTAAAAAAAAAGAATGTAGTCTTGAAAGTGTATGCAAAATCAGACCAAGGGGAATATGAGCTGTGTTTGATTTGAAAAACTAATCTAAAAACATCAGTCAGATGTATGTTTAGTCCCTAGACAGGTGAACAAGGTCAAGCAATTTGACTTGTAAAGTGTTTTATATTGTTATACACGTTTACCTGCAAAACAAGAATGTACACAGTCTTTGTTGAACTCTAGTCTATTTATCACACAGAAAGTCAAGATGTTACATTTTCTTGTTACTTTTTTTGTTAATGTATTAATCAGAAACACTTTGTCACAACCGGCACCCAATACCAGAACAAGTGCCAAGCACCCTGGTCTCGGCTTCACCAGTAGTGTGACCACCGTTGGGCTTCGGGAGGAGCCCTCAGCTTACTTGGGTGCCACCTGGACTTAACGAGAGGTGCAAGGCGCGATGTTCTGGCTGGCAAAGGGGCACGGCTGTTAGCAGAGTCTTTTGGGCCGAAGGTGACGGTACAAATGGAGCAGGCAAGAGAATCGTCAGACAGGCTGGGTCGAGGCAGGCAGATATCAAGAATCGTCAGGCAGGCAAGGGTCAAACCGGGTTGTCAATCAAGGGCTTAAGCAGGAAGAGTTGTCGTAGGCAGGCAAGGGTCAGGATACAGAATGCAGAATAGTCAGGAACAGGCTGGGTCAAACACTGGTAATCAGACAGACAAGATACAGATCAGATGCACAAGGCTCAGGAAACCACTAGAAACAAGTTCTATCACGGGCATCTGTCTGCAGTCAGAATGGGCCGTTTATAGGGGACAGAATTCGCGCCAAAAACGTGCCGATTCGCGCCAAAACGCCCTAAGGCAGGCAAGATGGCGCCGGAAGAGTCCCCGCCGATGGCGGTGCAGCAGGCGTTCCCGCTGCCCCACTAGACCACCAGGGCAGGTAGGTTTTCTTCCACACTCTCAAAAAACCATTGGGCTTATGTTCATACGTAGCACCTTTGCCCCATCCCAGTAACACCTAGGGCCTATTTATGAAGCCTCAAATGTTTTTGGTCCACTTTTAAAGGGGAAAATATCGAGACTTTTACTCCAAAGATGCTAAAAATTACAATCTGAAAATACTCCAGCTAATACCTGCAGAATAGTGATGGGCGAATAACTTCAGCAGACACGAATTTGCGACAAATTTCCAAGTTTCGCAGCAAGCAAATTAATTTGCTAAACTGCGACGACAATTCGATGACACGCATCAAAATTGGTGCACGCATAAAAATTGTTGCAGGTCAAAATTATTCGGACGGCCATTGACTTTAATGCATTTGGACCAAATAATCATGTGTATACAAATTTTGCTTGCGTCAAAATTATTTGTGTTATTTGCTTTCATGACTTTTGAGAGTTTTGGGGCTGTTTGATGTTGGTTTGATGTTAGTTTGACATTGGTTTTCATTCGAAAATTCAATACCTTTAAGTTTTCCATTTTATAATACAAATAATTCGAGTTGGCGAGGCGGCAATTCGGAAAAAATAACATGATTCGAATTATTGCACGATATTAAAGAGGCTTTTTCCACACAGACAATTTGGTTGAAGTTTTTATTATTAATATAATGAGAACAAAAATGAGTTTTAATAAATAGCCCCCTTAGCAACCAATCAGCAGTTAGTTTTTACAGATTTCAGACAGTTAGGGGCCTATTTATCATGCTGTGCAAAACAGTGGAAACAAAAAATCACTGGTGATGCTGACAATAGCAACCAATCAGATCTTAGTTTTCTAACTTGTAGGGGATTGTTGAAATCTTATTGCTGATTGGTTGCTATGGAAAACATCACCCGTGAAGAGTTTCTCCAATGTTTTACACAGCATAATAAATACTAACCCTACCTGTGCTGGGAATCCCTCTGCAACCTTTATCATGCAACTTAAAACATGTGTATTATAATAAATAAAGTACCCTTTGTTGGACAATATGAGGATATTAGAAGTTACCTCAAAGTTCCATGATTTGTATAAAAGCACAAGGCCAAATCTTTTTTAAGATGTAAACTAGGAATTGCTATATGTATTTCCAGTGGCAAAACAAGACTGTTCCCTGTGCACATAACATGTCCTGCTCTACTGGCCTTGACCCCCCTCAGTTTGAAGGAGAAGGTGGGTTCTGCTTCTGCTATAGTTACGCAACTGTGCATTCCTTATTTCAACACAGCCCCAAGACATTACACTATTACCATACCAATGCCAAGGAAATGGCTTGTGAATTAAGAGCGTGCTTTTTCCTGAGAAAGAAGGTAACACAATTCAAGTATGTTTTCAGTTACCTCAGTGAGAAATGGTTTCTAGTGTTTACAGGTTTCTAGTGTTTACACAATGAGACGCATTTCATAGACAGAGTTTAACAGAAACAAATCAATCACCAGGGCAAATAATTATATTATTGGGAGACGCAAATAGTTGATGTTTATGTTTGGAAACCACCTGCAATTTGTAGTATTGTTGTAATCTCGCTTCAGCTGTTACATGTTTGCTTACACACTTTCTACAATGATAATTGCTATTCTTTATGAGTCTCATTTTTCCCAGCTGATTTAGAATTACTTGTCAAATGGAAAGCCAAGTGAAAAACAATACCTTTCTACTTTTTCTGGCAATAGAATAAACTTTCGGCACTTTTAAATCTGGTGACAGCCTTGTGCATCTATTGTGAAAATGGTAAGCCTGTAAAATTAGTTTTTTTAGTGTTGATCAAATTTTGATTTGAATCAAAATAATAATTTTATTAATCAAACTTTACAACCACTGGTGATCCTGCAGGGACCCATTGTAAGGACCAGCCAGGACTTGAACTGGTGTTCAATTTGGTGCACTTACTGAGTGAGCCACAGGAGGCTTGTCCAGATCTTGCTGTTGTTTATGTTCTGTATTTCTGTCATTTTCCAGTGTGTCTCCTCCCTGGTCTCCTCCCTTCTTGTTACCCTCATGTGTTTTGTATTTCCTAATCACCTGCCCTTTATAAACCCCGTCCTGAGCTTTGCTGACTTGGGGCTGATTCATTGTGTATGAATTCATCTGTTCCTGGGATTCCTAGTTCCAGAGTTTTTGTTCCTGTGATTTTGTTTCAGCTTTCCTTGCCTGCCTGGTAAAGACTTTTGTTTTGACTTTGTATCTGATTTTGACCTGTTCCTGTGTTTATCTTCCGTTCCATTAAAACCTGCAAATTCACCATGCCTGCTCCAATTGTTTGTGGCTATTTCCCTGGGCTTCCACCACACCCGCTACCAAGTGTGAGACTTACTCCCGTTACAGCGCTGTGTACCAGAATGACAGCCTAACTGCAGGAAGCCTTTGGGAAAGCCCTCCATGCCTACTAGTCCGATTGTTGAACTGCAACTCCCTTGGGATGGGGAAGATGAGGCTGAAAGTCAGGTTACCACTGCTCCGCTGACCACTGAGATGCTAATTTCTACCCTCCTTCTTCTCCTAGAGGTACCTGAGAGGAAGCAGGACTATATTCAAAGTCTGCATTTTCTTTCTGACAAGCTGGATGCAGTTCAGCAAAACTCTGCTTCAGTTCCTGTGTCAGCTCCATGCTTGCAGTCTGCTTCAGTTTTGTTTGTCCGCTCCATGCTTACAGTCTGCTTCAGTTCTTGTGACTGCTCTTCCTTCCTTGCAGTAGCCACTGCTCACAGCTCCAGAGGGGCCTATCCTGCAGCAGCCACTGCTCACAGCTGCAGAAGGGTCTTTCCTGCAGCAGCTGCTGCTCACAGCTCTAGAGGGGTCTTCCTTGCAGCAGCCACTGCTCACAGCTCCAGAGGGGCCTATCCTGCAGCAAACGCTGCTCACAGCTCCAGAGGGGCCTATCCTGTAGCAGCCGCTGCTCACAGCTCCAGAGGGGCAAATTCTGCAGCGGCTGCTTACAGCTCAAGAGGGATCTTCCTTGCAACAGTCGCTGCTCACAGCTCCAGAGGGGCCTAGCCTGCAGCAGCCGGTACTCTCAGCTCCAGTGAAGCTTCTCTGGCAACTGGCTTTCCAGCCTGTGTCCATTTCCGTGCCGGCTTCCCTACCAATGTCTGCCCTGGCCTGAGGGCTTGAGGACCTTTCTGCCCTGGACTTTGGGCCTGAGGACCTCTCTGCCCTGGACTTTGGGCCTGAGGACCTCTCTGCCCTGGCCTCCGGGCCTGAGGACCTTTCTACCCTGGCCTCTGGGCCTGAGTACCTGTCTGCTCCGGTGATGGCTTCCCAGCCAGTCCTTGCTTTGGTGATGGCTTCCCAGCCAGTCCGTGCTCCAGTGATGGCTTCCCAGCTAGTCCTTGCTCCAGTGATGGCTTCCCAGCCAGTCCGTGCTCCTGTGATGGCTTCCCAGCCAGTCCAAGTTCCTGTGCCAGCAGCCCAGTTGGTTCCAGTTCCCATGCCGGGGGTTCCTGTTGATGCTGGCATTCCGGGTCCCTGTAATTGCATTAAAAAGATGGGGGACTATCTGACTTTGGGATCGCCCAGTGGTCGATCCTCAAGGGGGGGTAATGTAAGGACCAGCCGGGACTTGAACTCGAGGACTGGTGTTTCAATTTGGTGCACTTACTGAGTGAGCCACAGGAGGCTCTTGGGGCTGGTCCTGATCTTGTTGTTGTTCTGTATTTCTGTCTGTTTCCAGTTTGTCTCCTCCCTGGTCTCCTTCCTTCTTGTTACCCTCATATGTTTTGTATTTCCTAATCACCTGCCCTTTATAAACCCCGCCCTGAGTTTTTGTTCTTGTGATTTTGTTTCAGCTTTCCTTGCCTGCCTGGTAAAGACTTTTGTTTTGCCTTTGTATCTGATTTTGACCTGTTCCTGTGTTTATCTTTAGTTCCATTAAAACCTGCAAATTCACAATGCCTGCTCCAATTTCCCTGGGCTTCCACCACAACCGCTATCAAGTGTGTGACTTCCCACTGTGAACGTTACACCCATAAGGTTAATATGCCCCTATGGCCCTACCCTTCCTCCTCTTTCCTAGTTGCTGGGCAAAATCCCATCTATCTAGTTTACATTTACCTATCCCAGTTATTGGCCAAGAGGTGTAATGACCACTTGCTGCCACACTATTATAGTGCTTGGAAAGGGGTGGATCTTTCTCTTTGGCTTCTGGTGTCTGACCCATTTGGATGTTGGTCAGAATATATTTTTAGAGCCTGGGTACACTAAGGCCCAGTAAAGCCCTTTTGCCCTAGAAGGACCAGCACCTTTAGTGTTTAAGTCGGGAGTAGGGACCCCATGAACGAGGCTAGCTAGAAACAGTATTAGATCTGTTATAGTTCTCTATAGGAGAGTAAGATAGTGAGGAGATAGATAAAGAGCAGCTTTGTGCTCCATCAAGGATTTATAGCATGGATTAGCTTCCCTATGCTCCTACTGTGCTGCCTACAGTGAAGGAACCACAATGTATAGAGTGTCAGGCTTAGCTTCTTCTCCCTGATCACTCCACTGAGTGGGATCCACGCCACTTGTAAAGTATATCTGCCTGGAGGTCTGTCTAATTACTTGACTACATCTGCAGGTGAGTCACATTCTCAGATGTCTTAGCCTGTTGATATTAATCTGCCTCATTGATGTTTATGTAACCCTGTGGATCATTTGTCTCAGACAAATGAACTGTTACCTCTTTGTTTTACTGCAAGAACCTACTGGCATCCTTTCTTTTATTTTTATTTTTTTTATTGCACAGTAGGCTGTGGAAGTTGTAGTTAAACTACACCACACCAATATTCTTCCACTTAGCGAAGGCCCTGCCTTAAGTGTTGAAGTCACATGTAACCCATGCTCTAAGCACTAGCTGGACATTAACCCTGTTTGGCCTGTATAGTCCAAAATAGTGTTTACAATCCCGTGTTACTCTTGTTTGCTTACTTGTAAATACTCGTGTGATATTGCTCATGACACAGAAAGTGTTTCTCTGTATAATCTTGTTTGATCTAGCTTGAAACAGTTTTGTTTCTCTCTAGCTTGAATTAGTTTCCTCTCCTCTGTCTTTTGTTGGCCCCCAGGGTGTTACACAAATACTGTGTGTGTAACAGTGCTATAATAAGGGTATATAAAGTTTTGCTTGCTTATGAATAAATGAGACATGTTTGAACTATCAACCCAATTGTGTGTTCCTTGTTTCCCGAGATCTCGTACCCTGGTCGGAGTCCTCCCAGTCAGCCACACATCACACATAGAGGCGCAAAACTCTTACAGCCATAATCAAGCTGCAGAACCAATTTAGATCATTCAGTGGAAATGCATGGATTTCACATTACCAAATAGACAGCTAAAGACATGTAATATTTTTTGGTAGTATTTTATTCATAAACTGCATAACTTGCAATATTTCTTCCACTGTCAGAGTGGTCACTAAACAGTTTCCAAGTTTACAACGGCTATATTCAGTTTGTGCAAAAGAAAATTTATTTGTGCAAAAACATACATTTTCACATTTCAAACAAATCGTTTTCATTTCTCGAATTTTATTACATTCCCCCCTACTGTTATTTTGTTCTCCCCATAGAAAATCAGCATACAGCTTTTTAATATTAGAACCAGCTTATTTTACATACATAAGTCCCAGAGGAATGTTACCGATCCTACCTCAAATAGGATAAATGGAGAAAAAAAGGAGTGCTACGCTGGAAGTGTCTCCCTGGCTGCGACTCATGTGCATAGAGTGACTCTGTAAGGAAGGACCTGAGAAGAAACTGATAATCCTGATATGTGAATTTTAGTTTGAACATCTGTGAGTATAATCAACCACCAGAAACAGGGTCACAAATTGTGTGGGTACCCCCCTACCTTCTCTTTCACTATTTAACACAAACACACTTTAATTTGATAGTGTTTTGAGTATATATGAGAATAATCTCACTTGCACTAATCCTTTTACTATTTGAGTGGATACACTGATAGTGTGTGAATGTAATCACCTGAGGTGTATATGCAAGAACACTACACTTTTTCTCTAGTTTTTTTTCTCTCCATTTATCCTCTTTGAGGTACGATTGGTAACATTGGGACTTTTCAATTACTTTTGGAGGTTGGAGAGAACCTTCATTGCTACCGAACTGGAGAAAACATTTGGTTTGGAATTTTAATTTTTATTATTTATTGTATTTTACATATATGAAACACAAAAAATATAAAACTTCTTCAAGGTAAGTATATGTACTGCAATACATAGAACTGGCCAATCAATATATGTTGTCAAGAATTGAAAATGAGCTGAAATGAGTAGCTATCAGAGGTCTATATTATTACTGTTTTTCAACCCTATAAATTATCTGTCATAGACATATCACCGTAATATAATTTGCCACAAGAGAACATCAAAAAGTACACAACATAATCAAGCCAACAATTCAGAAAAATCTAAACTATCCAGATGTTCCCCTGAGTATGATTCAACACAGCAGTCTCTTTGCATTTGTCTTGCACTGATTAATCTACCATTAGTAGAAATGCTGTACACTGAACAAATAGGAAAACATACAAACAACTGCAGATTAAATCAGAAGAAAATCAAGTTGTTATAAGCAGAAGTATATAATAATGTAGATAACCCCAGAATCATTTCATTAAAAGTCATTTACCATTATGTGTCTAATAATGCCAGATAAGTAGCCCAAAAATGAAAGTGTGATCTACCAATACATTTATACATGGATGGCTGATGACAGTTACATAGTTACATAGTTACATAGTTAAATCAGGTTAAAAAAAGACAAAGTCCATCATGTTCAAAATGAAACCCAGCATTCATTCACACACCCCTCCATACCCTCACATAAATTATATATACCCATATCTATTCTAACTATAGAATTTAGTATCACACTAGAATTTGATATTATGTCTGTCCAAGAAATCATCCAAGCCACTCGTAAAAGCATTAACAGAATCAGCCACCACAACATCACTTGGCTGTGCATTCCACAACCTCACTGTCCTCACTGTGAAGAACCACCTACGTTGCTTCAAATGGAAGTTCTTTTCTTCTAGTCTGAAGGGGTAGCCTCTGGTACGGTGATCCTCTTTATGGGTAAAAAGGTCCCCTACTATTTGTCTACAATGTCTTCTAATGTACTTGTAAAGTGTAATCATGTCCCCTCGCAATAACCTTTTTTCCAGAGAAAACAACCCCAACCTTGACAGTCTACCCTCATAATTTAAGTCTCTGTTCCCTCTAACCAGCTCTCTCCAGCTCATTTATATGCCTCTTAAGGACTGGAATCCAAAACTGCACTGCATACTCCAGATGAGGCCTTACCAGGGACCTATAAAGAGGCACAATTATGTTTTCATCCCTTGAGTTTATTCCTTTTTATGTAAGACAGAACTTTATTTGCTTTAGTGACCACAGAATGATACTGCCCAGAATTAGACAACTACCATTTAGTGTATAACTTGCATTTATATTATTTTGCCAAAGTATGTAACCTTGCATTTATCAACATTGAACATAATTTTCCTGATTGCTGCCTCATTTTTCAACTTAGTCACATCACTCAGCAAAGTGGCAACATCCTGCACAATGTTGTATCATCAGCAAAAATAGAAATAGTACTTTCAATGCCCACCTCCAGGTCATTAATAAACAAGTTGAAACTCAAAGGAACAAGTACAGAGCCCTGCAGTACTCCACTAACAACACTGGTCCAACTAGAAAATTTTCCATTTACCACAATTCTTTGTAATCTATATTTTAGCCAGTTCTTTATACAGGTACAAATATACTATGTTCCAGGCTAACATTCCTTAATTTAACCAGAAACCTTCTGTGTGGCACTGTATTAAATGCTTTAGCAAAGTACTGTAGATCACATCCACTGCCATCCCAGAATCAAGGACCCTGCTCACCTTCTCATATAAAGAAATTATTAGTCTGGCAAGATCTATTACACATAAAACCATGCTGGCACAAACTTATAGTATTATGATTTGCTATGAAGTCCAGTATCTTATCCTTTATTAACCCTTCGAAAAGCTTTTAAACGACTGACTAACTGGCCTATAGTTTTGAGGCTGAGAACAGGATCCATTTTTGAAAAGTGGCACCAAATTCACCAGTTTGTTAACCACAGTGATCCATACATTGCTTTGATAGAATATAATGCTACACCACTTTATGGCATTGCATTGTCACCTTGACAACTTTTGATGGCCAAAAGACTAAAAACCAAATTGCCAACACACCTCATTGCTCATACCCAGAGGTATCACCAAGATGTATGACAAGATGAAAGTAAGGTAAAGAAAATAAAAATTGTACAACAACAGGCAATCCAGAGTATTATCAGATTTACAAGTAGGAGATACTATAAGGATGCAAAGAGGACACTCGTGGCAACCTGTAATAGTTGTGCAAAATTATGGTCAACCCAAATCATTTGTTGATCATACATCTGATAAGTATACCTGAAAAGAATAAAGGAGAAACATGAAACACGTAAGAAATACAGGAGAACTTACTGCCACCTTCTTATGAACCAGAAATTATGACAAACAATGACCAATGTATGGACACGTCAGGGGACTTACGGCTCCAGTAGCAGAGAAGTCCGGACCAAGGAGAAAGCCAATTTGCGGTAGCCAAAGAGTTAAGAAATAAATGTTGTCAGATTCAGGCAAAAGTTCAAATGCAGGAAGCACAGGATCAAGGTCAAAATCAATAGCAATGGTCAAAAATATCAGATAATGATTAAAAGTAATATAGGAACACCCAGGAACACCAATATTTGGGACCTATAATTGGACACTGAACCGGCGTCCTGTGCGTCCTTTTATTTTGAATCTTTGTGCCAAGCACAGTGTCATGACATCACGCGTCTATGCGACAATGTCATGACGACAGAGCAACAACCCATGTGGCGCCCAAAGGCGTTGCCATCTTGGATGCAGCACCAACAGCGGTAGGAGCACTGCCGAGGACTCTTGGCGCTCCTGACAGGACAGAACTGAGACAGTTCAAGATAAACATGCATTAGACACTATGCAATCTGAAAGCACTGAAGTTAATTATCATTCTGATGTGCTTGTACTGTAAGTGGAAGTAGGGAATCCGCGCTCTGCCAATTAGCACCTGATGAATGAATGCATCAATCCTCCCGAATAGATGTACCGAACATCCCAAACAATTGAACTTTGTACTGTAGTTCAGAAAAATTCTCAATCCCATTTCTGGGGGACAGATCAAACTTCCCATAAGATACATAGAGTAACACTTGACTGTTGATGCAGTAAAGTTCATATTGATTTACGTGTATGGCTTAAAGTTACATTAGGTTTGTTGCATACATACATAATTTAGTTGTAACTGCTGCTACAGGTGCTGACATAGTCCAATATACTACATCCCTCTTCTTAACAACGAATATTGTTATACACCTTCTTCAGAGCATGTATATATCTATATATATATAGATATATATATATATATATATATATATATATATATATATATATATATATATATATATATATATATGCATACATATATATATATATATATATATATATATATATATATATATATATATATATATACATGCTCTGAAGAAGGTGTATAACAATATTCGTTGTTAAGAAGGGGGATGTAGTATATTGGACTATGTCAGCACCTGTAGCAGCAGCTACAACTAAATTCTGTCTTGTATCTGGTAACTTGGCACAACCGTATTACAGTAGCCTCCCTTAATAAGCAGCTATTATATAGTATACACTTTTTAGTTGAAGAAAAATGTATTTTTGTATAGGCACAACATGCAAAGGGAACCCAGAAACTAGGGGGGTTATTTACTAAACTCTGAATGCAAAGATCATTAAAAAGTTTGTGATATTTTTTTATAAAACCATAAAATCACAATTTTTTTTGGAAATTATTAAACCCAGAGGATGGAAAAGTCCAAATCTGAAAATACAGCATCTCAGACCTGTCGAGGTTGCATATAAGTCAATGTGAGAAGTCCCAAGGATTTTTTGATGTGGGCTGGGTTTTGCAATACCTCAAAGTTTTCTGAGTTTTCGGGTGAAAATTTTGAGAAAATCGTGAAAATCGGATGGAAAATCTGACTTTTTCCACAATCTGACTTTTTCCTGCAATGCAAATTTACAGAAAAATGTACTAATAAATAAGCGTAAAAAACCCGAGCGGATTTGATCGGAGTTTGTAGCAGAAAATATTGAGATAAATTCGGACTTTGATAAATAACCCCTTAGGTATTAGTGCCAGGGCTCCCTTGCGTACAAGCACTCTGTACTTTGGATAGCATATTCAGAAAAGCAGCATAAAGAGTGTGTATTGATTCCTTACTTTCCTACCTTCATTCAAATAATGAGAACAAAAACAAACATTTCACAATGTAATATTCTTAATTAACCCTTTAAGTGCCACAGAACGTAGAATCTACGTTCTGTGGATCAAAGGACCAAAGTGCCACAGATTGTAGATTCTACGTTCTGCAGCACTTCCGGGTTTGCGAGCGGAGGAGCGGCTGTTAGAGCCGCTCGCTCCGCTCCTTCACGATCCCCTGCCCCTAGACAACGAGCAGAGCAGGGGATCGTGTGGCCCCTGGGGCGCGATTGCCCAGGGGCCCCAAAGCAGCAGCAGGGACGCGTTTCCTATGCGTCCTGCTGCTGCCTGCGCTGCACTTCCGCCCAGCTCCGCCCCCACATGGCTGATGACCGTTGGAGCTGCAGATCTGCTGCGTGGAGCCCTCTCTCATCGATCTGAGGCATCTACCCCAGGTAAGTGTAAAATTTACACACACAAAAACACACAAACACACCAACACACACTTATTACAGTAATATACACTTACATTCACACTTACACACACTCACACATAGATTTTTGGGGATTGGGGGGGTCACACACACTCACAGCACCCATGTACACTTGCACATGCGCACACGCGCAAATAACATGCAATTTACCCGTTGTGCACACGCATATGTACATATATGGCTTTGTGGCTTTTTTTTTTTTTTTTCTTATCGCATCGTCTCTTTTTGGGCTAAAAAAATGTTTTATTGCCGTTCCGAATAGCGTATTCGCTAACCGTACTGTGCAATAGCATTTGTATGTTATTTTGGTGGTTATATTGCAATTTTGGGTATTTTGGTGCATTTTTAGCCATTTTATTGAATTTTTAGCCATTTTATTGCATTTTCAGCTCTGCATTTGTGTTGTTCACTTGTTTCTGTCCGTATAATCGATTTGGCCCAGCTAAAATATTCAAACGGTAATTCTGGTGGCCGATTACACTAGTGTGAAAAAAAAAAGCATTGATTTTTGTGGTTTTATTAGTTTTTGGTGATTTATTTGCATTTCACACTGTTCTGTGTTATTTTGTTTTGCCTATGTAAATTTTATCTACTATATATCCATTTGTGGGTCTCTGTGCGCCACATAGTTTGGTATATCTATGCATATTGGGCATCACAGTGTTCAGTAGACCCCTGGCGTTCATATTTAGGATGTTTTATGCTGATACGTTACGAAATGTGGGGCACATAATGGGGTAAAATTCAAGCTTTGTGACGATTTTCAGAAATTTGATAAAAACCGTTATGTTCAGCATTGCTTTGCAGTTTGGCAGTTTCCAATAGAAACACTTATTTACCCATTTTGGATTCGTCAGAATGTGTACTTTCTGAAAATATATGGTTTTCTGGGGTCTCTGTACTGTTAGGGGGGTCTAATGTCGCATATTACACACACCAGGTGCTTATATTGCAGCAGCCAGCGCGTCAGCTGTGAAAATGTCTATACATATTGTCATTTGGGGGTCTCTGTGCGCCACATACTTTGGTATATCTATGCATATTGGGCATCAAAGTGTTCAGTAGACCCCTGGCGCTCATATTTAGGGTGTTTTATGCTGATAAGCTACGAAATGTGGGGCATATAATGGGGTAAAATTCAAGCTTTGTGACGATTTTCAGAAATTTGATAAAAACCGTTATGTTCAGCATTGCTTTGCAGTTTGGCAGTTTGCAGTAGAAACACTTATTTACCCATATTGGATTCGTCAAAATGTGTACTTTCTGAAAATATATGGTTTCTGGGGTCTCTGTGCTGTTAGGTGGTCTAATGTCGCATAATACACACACCGGGTGGTTATATTGCAGCAGCCAGCGCGTCAGCCGTGAAAATGTTTATACATATTGTCATTTGGGGGTCTCTGTGCGCCAAATAGTTTGGTATATCTATGCATATTGGGCATCAAAGTGTTCAGTAGACCCCATGCGCTCATATTTAGGATGTTTTATGCTGATAAGTTATGAAATGTGGGGCATATAATGGGGTAAAATTCAAGCTTTGTGACGATTTTCAGAAATTTGATAAAAACCGTTACGTTCAGCATTGCTTTGCAGTTTGACAGTTTGCAGTAGGAACACATATTTACCCATATTGGATTCGTCAAAATGTGTACTTTCTGAAAATATATGGTTTTCTGGGGTCTCTGTACTGTTAGGGGGGTCTAATGTCGCATATTACACACACCAGGTGCTTGTATTGCAGCAGCCAGCGCGCATCAGCCGTGAAAATGTATACACTATTGTCATTTGGGGGTCTCTGTGCGCCACATAGTTTGGTATATCTATGCATATTGGGCATCAAAGTGTTTAGTAGACCCCTGGCGTTCATATTGAGGATGTTTTAGGCTGATAAGTTACGAAATGTGGGGCATATAATGGGGTAAAATTCAAGCTTTGTGACGATTTTCAGAAATTTGATAAAAACCGTTATGTTCAGCATTGCTTTGCAGTTTGGCAGTTTGCAGTAGAAACGCTTATTTACCCATATTGGATTCGTCAGAATGTGTACTTTCTGAAAATATATGGTTTTCTGGGGTCTCTGTACTGTTAGGTGGTCTAATGTCGCATAATACACACACCGGGTGGTTATATTGCAGCAGCCAGCGCGTCAGCCGTGAAAATGTCTATACATATTGTCATTTGGGGGTCTCTGTGCCCCACATAGTTTGGTATATCTATGCACATTGGGCATCAAACTGTTTAGTAGACCCCTATGTTTATATTTAGGATGCTTTATGCTGGTAATGATACATGGACAATACGATGCTGGAAAGTTGAAGCTTTGAGGCAATTTTCAGAATATTTTACCAAAACCGCCAAATTTGGCAAAGCCTTGCGACTCAGTAGTTTGGGGCAGAAAGGCATGGGTACCCATTTTAGATTCTGTATAATGTGTACTTTCCAAAAATATATGGGTTTGGGGGGTAAACATATATTTCTGTGTTTTTACCCCACAAAAATGCAGTCAATGTGTTGATTTTTCATTAGCTGAAGTTACCCACAGGACTATTTGTATGCGCTAACTTCATTTTGGGGCCTCTAACTGCCATATACTTTGGTAAGCCTATGCACAGTGGGCACCAAACTGTTTGGAGGACCCCTGGCAATCATATTTAGGGTGTTTTTTTGGTGCGTAACGATACATGGGTGATATGGTGCTGAGAAGTTGAAGCTTTGAGGCAATTTTCAGATATTTCACCAAAACCGACAATTGTGGGAAAGCCTTGCGACTCAGTAGTTTGGAGCAGAAAGGCATGGGTATCCATTTTAGATTCTGTAGAATGTGTACTTTCCAAAAATATATGGGTTTGGGGGGTAAACATATATTTCTGTGTTTTTACCCCACAAAAATGCAGTCAATGTGTTGATTTTTCATTAGATGAAGTTACCCACAGGACTATTTGTATGCGCTAACTTCATTTTGAGGCCTCTAACTGCCAGATACTTTGGTAAACCTATGAACAATGGCCACCAAACTGTTTGGAGGAACCCTGGCAATCATATTTAGGGTGTTTTTTCTTGGTGCGTAACGATACATGGGTGATATGGTGCTGAGAAGTTGAAGCTTTGAGGCAATTTTCAGATATTTCACCAAAACCGACAATTGTGGGAAAGCCTTGCGACTCAGTAGTTTGGAACAGAAAGGCATGGGTACCCATTTTAGATTCTGTAGAATGTGTTCTTTCCAAAAATATATGGGTTTGGGGGGTAAACATATATTTCTGTGTTTTTACCCCACAAAAATGCAGTCAATGTGTTGATTTCTCATTATATGAAGTTACCCACAGGACTATTTGTATGCGCTAACTTCATTTTGAGGCCTCTAACTGCCAGATACTTTGGTAAACCTATGAACAATGGCTACCAAACTGTTTGGAGGAACCCTGGCAATCATATTTAGGGTGTTTTTTCTTGGTGCGTAACGATACATGGGTGATATGGTGCTGAGAAGTTGAAGCTTTGAGGCAATTTTCAGATATTTCACCAAAACCGACAATTGTGGGAAGGCCTTGCGACTCAGTAGTTTGGAGCAGAAAGGCATGGGTACCCATTTTAGATTCGGTAGAATGTGTACTTTCCAAAAATATATGGGTTTTGGGGGGTAAACATATATTTCTGTGTTTTTACCCCACAAAAATGCAGTCAATGTGTTGATTTTTCATTAGCTGAAGTTACTCACGGGACTGTTTGTGTGCGCTAACTTCATTTTGGGGCCTCTAAATGCCAGATACTTTGGTAAACTTATGAACAATGGCCACCAAAATGTTCAGAGGAACCCTGGCAATCATATTTAGGGTGCTTTTTCTTAGTACGTAATGATACATGGGTGATATGGTGCTGGGAAGTTGAAGCTTTGAGGCAATTTTCAGATATTTCACCAAAACCGACAATTTTGGGAAAGCCTTGCGACTCAGTAGTTTGGAGCAGAAAGGCATGGGTACCCATTTTAGATTCTGTAGAATGTGTTCTTTCCAAAAATATATGGGTTTGGGGGGTAAACATATATTTCTGTGTTTTTACCCCACAAAAAATGCAGTCAATGTTTTGATTTCTCAGTAGCTGAAGTAAAGTCCTGAACAATTTGGATGCGCTAACTTCATATTTGTGTCTCTAAATGCCAGATACTTTGGTAAACCTATGCATAATGGGTATCAAACTGTTCAGTGGACCCCTGGCAATCATATTTCAGGTGCTTTTTCTTGGTACGTAATATAGTTTGGGATATGCGGAGCAGCAAAATAAAACCTTTGAAATGATTTTTCAAAATTTTGAATTTTATTTTGAAAAACCGCTATGTTCAGACAAGCTTTTCTGTTTGGTAGTTGGGAGTAGAGAGACATAGTTACCCATTTTGTAATCGGCAGAATGTGTACTTTTCAAAAATGTATGGTTTTCTGGGGTAAACCTATGGTTTCAGGATTTTTTGCCTTGGAATCTAAAGCATGCCGTTTTCTGCCTTAGTGCTTTCAAAATTCAGTAATATACTGCCGGGAGTTTTTGCTGTACAGAAATCCTAAATCTCCCTAAAACTATACATATCTGGTATTGGCACGTTCGAGAGACATAAGGCTTTCCAAATACGTTGGATTTTCATCTGTAAAATTAAATATTTTTCTGGTATAAATTGATATACGATGAAAAATGGTAATTTTTCATTTTTTTTTGTTATTTAGCACTATAAATTTTTTTGCACAGGTGGAAATACATGAAAACTCAGGCAGATTTAGAAAGCTCAGTTTCTACCGAAAAAAACAATGTATAATTTTCCTAGGTAAACTATAGGTTTCCCCTCAGAAAATGCCCCTAAAGTGAGAGAGCACAAAATGCTTAAAAACGGCTGGCATTTCGCGTAACCAAAATGTGAAATTCTGCTGGCACTTAAAGGGTTAAAGGGGTTGCTCACCTCTGGGATAACTTTTAGTATGATGTAGGGAGTGATATTCTGGGACATTTTGCAACTGGTTTTTGTTTTTTATTATTTAAGGTTTTTGAGTCATTTAGCTTTTTATTTTGCAGCTCTTCAATTTGCATTTTAAGCAATTTGGTAGCTAGGATCCAAATTACCCTAGCAACCATGCTTATATTTCAACAAGAGACTATGAATATGAATAGGCGAGGCCTGATTAGAAAGAGGAGTAATAAACATTAGCAATAACAATACATGTGTAACCTTACAGAGTATTTGCTTTTTAGAAGGGGTCAGCGACGCCCATTTGAAAGCTGCAAAGAGGCAGAAGAAAAAGGCAAATAATTATAAAACTATTAAAAATAAACATCGAAAACCGATTGAAAAATTGATTAGAATTGACCATTCTATAACATACTAAAAGTTAGCTTAAAGGTGAACCACCCCTTTAAGCAATTAATCAATCTTGCAAAGCTTGGGCTTGAGAGATAATTTTTACATTATTTGCCAAAAAAAAAAGATTTGACCATAAAATAACAGGGACTTAATGAATATCCCTCGCACATAGTATTTACAGTAAAACCCCTCTTCTTGCCATCTCAAGGCTAGCCGGTTTCAGTCAGTTTCATCAGGCCACCAATAATATTATTTCTAGCTATTTCTCTGGGTGGATCAATGAAAGTCTTTAAAGGAGAAGTAAAGTTTAACTAAATGTTGTACATTATGTTTTGGGCTTCTATACCAGCCCAAGGTGAGCAAAACCCTTTAGTAGTAAAGATCTGTTTCTCCAAAGATGCCCCAGAAGCTCCCCATCTTCTTTTCTGCTGATTCACTGCACATGCTCTGTGCTGCTGTCACTTACTGAGCTTAGGGACCAAAATGCAGTACACATAGAATAGAAATGTCACAATATAAGGCTGATTAGTAATTAATACAGATAATTACTACATGGCAGCACAGAAACCAGTGCAACTAGTAGCAAAAATTAATAATCAGCCTTGTAGTATTATATTACAGTGTAAGCTCATTTTCTGCTTGATAATTTGCGACGACCCCTAAGTTTAGCTTCTCAACAGCTGCTCAGAGCCCACTGAGCATGTGAGTGTCACAGACACTTTCCAAGATGGTGACCCCCAGTGACAAGTTTGAAGTCCTGGATAATTGGTACTATTGCTATCATTGCTGACAAGCTGAAACTTTAGGCTGGTGCAGTTTTCCTTTAAAGAGGTAAGGAAGAATAAAGAATAAAAAAAAAAGTATTAGAAAATTTCCCTGGATCACAGCTCTTGCACTAGCTATCCTCCAGTTTTTCTTCTTACGTTTGCCTCCAAAATGCTGGAAAGGCTTGTTTCTTCTTGACCCTCTGGATTATGGGTTCTAACCAGCTTACCCAACAGAAACAGCACTCACCAAAGTAGCCAATGATTTTCTCCAGACAAAGTCTGAAGGTTACAGTACTATTCCATTCTCATTCTTCTAAATCTCTCTGTAGCCCTTGATAGGGATGTAGCGAACTGTTCTGCGGCGAACTTGTTCGCGCGAACATCGGCTGTTCGCGTCCGCCGCAAGTTCGCGAACGTCGCCCGACGTTCGCCAATAGGCGTTTGCGTCAAAATCGTTCGACCATTCGACCATTCGATCGCTAAAATCGAAAGATTTTCGTTCGATTCGAACGAAAATCGTTCGATCGAACGATTAAAAATCCTACGATCGTTCGAATCGAACGATTTTCGGATGTTCGAAGTTCGCAAACAGTTCGCGAACTGTTCGCATTTTTTGCCGGTGTTCGCGAACGGCGTTCGCGAACACATACTCGGCGGTTCGCTACATCCCTAGCCCTTGATACAGCTGACCACACTCTCCACCTGGACATTGTTTTCTCAACTGGCATTGATGACATTGCTCTTTTATGGTTTAAACCTTTCTTTATAATTGTTCCTTTAAATTAGCTTTCTCTAATTCTACCTCCACTTAATTCTCTTTTGCTCTGTTGGAGTTTCTTAAAGGAACAGTAACATCAAAAAAAGAAAGTGTTTTAAAGTAATGAAAATATCTTGCACTGTTGCCGGTCCCCAGCAGCCAGATTGCTGAAACGGCAAACTGCAAACTGGAAAGCTGCCACATAAAAAACAAAATAACTCAGAAACCTCAAATAATAAAAAATGAAAACCAATTGCACATTGCCTCAGAATATCATTCTATACATCATACTAGAAGTACATTTAAAAGGTAAATAAAACCTTTAAAAAATGGTCCAATAGGATCAGAGCAGCTCCCATTGACTTCTATAAGACCTCGACTACTTTTACTTGGCAAATGTTTGTATTAGAGCTCTTTGTGGTTTTTACACTTAATACATTTTGACTTTTTTGGAGTTTAAGAGAAAAAGAAAGAAGCAAACATTTTTAGATATTCGTGTAAAAAATAGACATTCATATGTTAATAAATTGGGCCTTAAAAGTTTTATGACAAACAATTTTAAAAAAAGGTAAAGAAATACCTTAATTCTGCTAAAGTTGTAAATCCTATCTGTTCTCGTGTGTGAGCAGAAGTGCAGTGAGCAAGTCACCATGTTTCCCCCTCCCCGTAATTCTAGTGTCAACACAGCACTGCAATTGTGTCGGACATGTTAGAATGAACGTACTTGCACAAGTTTTGGGAATTGAATGCAAGTTGTAGCTAAAATTTTTCATAGTGGGCACGGTGTCACTTCTGGTGTGTATTAAAAATATTGTTGTACTACTGTGAGCACAAATCTGGTGTCGGTTGACAAATTGCGCTTAGATAACCCTGGAGCTACTACCATATTCAGGGTTCTCCAAAGTCAAAAGGCACAGCTCTATATGATTCTGCACAAGTATGTGGAATTGCAAGGAGCAGCTTTAGATACATGTAAACCTTTGATGAATCAATTGCATTTACACAATTACTGTGGCCTAATGACCATGACCCAATGGATACAAATTTCCTCCCCTGGTAATTCGAAAGCCGCTGTCAACTGAGGCAAGGAAAGCTTTCTGCCTACAACAATGCACACAATATGAATAAAATTTGATTTCAGTCCTGCCTTACTGCCTGCCATAAAGCAGTTCTGTATTCCAATTTGCAATGCAAGAACTTGTGTCTTGCCAGGCACAAATTTGACGGTGAAAAATCCACTGCAAAAAAAATATATTGTTGCTCGTCAGAATAGTCGCATGCATAAAATTTTTACGTGTCAAAATTATTCAGACACCCATTGACTTTAATGTTGTGGACAAAATAGTTGTGCATATAAAAATTGTGTCAAAATTGTCAATTGACGGCCATTGACTTCAATGCGTTTCGCAAATTTTTAGCTACATTTTCAAACTTTTGTGGAAAGGCCACCTAGGCCCGGGCCTAGGGCGGCAGGATTTTAGGGGGGCGGCATGCTGCTCAACCACACCCTCATCGGTACAAAAAGACTGGGGATGTGCAGGAGATACAATCATTTTTTAAATTTCCCATGCGCCAATCCCAATTGCTCCTGTCACCCTAGAGGGGACACGGGTAGTGGGCCTAGGGCGCCCACTATGTAAATCCGGCCCTGGCAAAAAGGCACTATGCAGAATGTCTAAATACAACATGCAAAATGTCGGATTTATCCTCCTATAGTGCTCCAGGGATATAAGATTCTCATCCACGATGAGTAAGTCCCTCTTGGATTTGAATAAATACTTACTCAAATCGAGCCTGGCGTCGAAGTTCCCCATGGGCCTGACTTGAACCAAACAGATTCTCTCAGGAAATTAACCAGACAGCTTTATTTGAGATATACATTAATACAGAGTATTATAATACAGAGTATTAAATAATATCTCACACGTCCTGAAAGCTCATGAGGACGTTGGGGGACATTTCAGTAATATTACATGCAACCATTTAGCCATTTCTTCCCTCATGGGGCTGATCCCTGGACATCCAATCATCGTCCTTGGTTTAACATAACTATGCCTCTCTGTCCATTTTAGTATAATCCTTCCTGACCCAAGTATAGTCCAAATAAGTACATTTGCTGTTCTAGCTCAGTGTCCAAAATTGGTATCCGTGCACTGGGTGTGTTTTTGAGGCTATAAGTGTCTTTCTCAACCTTGCACTAGGAAAACTTGTGACATGAGACAACAGATGTATTCCTAGTTCTGTGCAAACATTCTACAACCCTAATTAGTAGAAAGGCCTCTAACCTTGAAGTGTAGAGTCTAACACAACTGTTCTGTGGCAGTATCCTATTCTATAATCATTGTAGTTTATACAATACATAACTCGTATATATATATAATACACAAAAGCCATGAATATCTTGTAAATTATATCCTTATAAACGGTGAGTTCTGATGTCATCAGTTATAAACGGTGAGTTCTGATGTCATTTCTGTCACATGACTCACTGAAACTTGTGTATTATAATAAATAAAGTACCCCCTGTTGCAAATATGAGGATTTTAGAAGTTACCTCGGAGTTTCATGACCTGTATAAAAACACTCGGCCTTCAGCCTCGTGTTTTTATATGGTCATGAAACTCCTCGGTAACTTATAATATCCTTATATTTTACAAGAGGGGGTACTTTATTCACTATATATAATTTTAATCTAAAATCCTGATATCCACATAAACAACAGAGCGGGTTGGATAGTGTATAACAGCTGTATCATATAGAACGGTTGTGACAGATGTCAGAAAATAATGACACTGGTTTTCCTTGAATCTATAAATCCAGGGAACCATTATATATATATATATATATATATATATATATATATATATATATATATATATATATATATATATATATACTATATTTGCCTTTTCTAAACACATATTTGATAAAGAGTAGCAACACATACCAGATATGATTATGAGGCACATCCCTACGCCACTTACTTAGCTTTTTAATTGCATTATACCTCCTGTTCGCTTGCACTAAAAGCATCCGAGCACTAAACTACAATGCTAATTTCAAACTATAGTGTGTTTATATGTGTCAGTAGGAAAACAAATCACATCAGTTGATGCCTTCGACATTTCTATTGTGTTTTGTCTTCTCAGCAATGCATTTTGAATGTTATCATCGTTTTATAATGAATGAGTGAAATAAAACATATTTTTACTTGTTAATCTCTTCCCCTAGCAGGTTTAACCTTATTTGGAAAAATATGTATGTATGGCCACCGCTGGACATGTGAATGTTGTTAAAGGATAAGTAAACCTTTAAAATAAGTAAAATTGACGAGGGTCCTATTCTGAGCACTTTTGCAATGTACATTTTTTTTTAAATCCAACATATTAAAGGATACATGTATTGTTCATATGAATGAAATTTGTTACACCACCTACTGATCATTTTCTGACCATTCTGACCACCAAGTAGTCAAGAAAGTTGTCAGGAGAAAGAAAGTGACTGCTCTGTTCTTTTGGTTAGGAAAACATTTCTCAAATCTTTTCCTAACCAGAAGAACATCAGAGCAGCCTCTTTCTTTCTCTGGACAACTTCCTTGATTACTTGGTGGTCAGAATGGTTGGAAAATTACCAGCAGGTGGCACTGTTGTAAAAATATCAATTTACATCAACAGTACATGTATCCTTCAATATCTTGGAATTAAAAAAAAATGTATGTACATTGAAAAAGTGCTCATGTCAGCCACATCCTCCTGACTTGTTTCACATCACTGGGTGCTTCATCAGAGACGGTATGGCTGTATTAGGTTATTTCCCTTTTACACCCTGCATGGTTTTCTTAAACCATATTCCAGGGTTCTCTACTTAATCATATGATTTAATCTGTCCATTATCCAAAGATTGTGTGGTTTTCAGGCATCAAAACCGGAAAAGTCAGTTTTCTGCAACAAATCAGATTTTTTTCATGATTTTATAGATTTTTTTTCTTGCACAAGAAATTTCTTTAAAAATATATTTATACATACTGGGAAAAAGTCAGTGTGAATTTGGTAGTAGTAGTTTTCAGAAAATAGTGAGAACTTTTCAGAATGTAATAGTTAGCCCCTTTAATAAATCTTGGATATTTAGAGCTTTTTAGAAATATAGGAAACCATGAATTTTTCGTTAAACATGGAAAAATCATGGAAAAAATTAGCCTATTTATCAGAATTCATATTTGTGTAATTTTCATTTTTTCTCTACTTTGAATAAACTCACAATTTAAAACATTGCTTATGCTACCGTATTTATTAAAAACCCATTATATAAGAAAAAGCCTAGAAAATTGTAAAAAATTAAAATACTCAAATTGAATAAATAGTTCATAAAGTATCTTAGGACAGCTCCTATTGACTTCTACATTACATTACTAGCTTTGAGATGCCAAAGTTTTACATGAGAGTTCATGTTTTTTTCCCTTAATGATATCAAAAATGTGTGCTTTTTAAATTTATTATTATTTATTATTATTCAAATTTATGATTTTTAGCTAAAAAAAAAATTTTGGGAAAAATCTATATGGATCTTGATCTAAATGTTGTCTTGGTCAAAATAAATCTAAATATTTTGAGCTTTATAAATCCAGCGAAGAATAATCTGACACCATGAACATTATGATCTTTTAACCCTAACTTCTGCCCTATACACATGTCAATTTGAAAGTTTAACATTCATTGGAGGAAAGAACACACATTTTATACATCAAACATGCCATTTTAAGACATGTATTTGTGACTAACTAACTAACTAACTAATGAAAAAACATGCCACACAGAAGAATCATAAAGATCCCTTTACAATATTACATTCTGCAAAATGTTTAATCGTTGTTTAGGAGATATAGTGTGGATTTTACCTGTAAAATTTTATTGCAGGCTAAGTACCTTCTGGGGTCCCTGCTTAAATATGTTGGATGTACTGGACTTGGATAGTTTGAGCTATGATACATTTTCAAAGTTGTCAGATGTAAAGATCCCACACATGGAATTTCAAGAATGTGGGACAGATTAATAGGCATACCTTACGAAATCAGTTAATGTAGGCCATGTATTGTATATATATGGAGGAAGAGCAGCAATGAGAAAAGACAGAGATGTATGCTACAGAAATCAAAGTGTACAGATAAATGCAAGTAAAATTTGTAGCATAAAGGGTTGAATATTTGATGAAAGTAGTGTTAGTTGACATCAATCAAGCATTTGTGAGTCCAGAACTCTCTTGCAACTTTATGAATATTGATCTATGCCTAAAATGAGATATACAGTAGATAGAGAATACAAGTAGTAGTAGTAGTAGTAGTAGTAATGTAGATCAATTTCTAATTACCTGTCAATCTATAACTTCTAATAGTCATATATGGCTCATGGATCCTTTGGGCATATCTGTCAACCTTCATGCTTATGTCTCTCTCAACTGTAAATTTGCATCAGGGAGCAAAGGACATACATAGCAAGGAAAGTATAAAAATATTTTTTACAGAGATAGTGTAGATAGATACAACATTCTTTATTTCTTCATAATTAAATTGAAGTATCCAAGACAAGAATAGTGACATTGTGTTTAAAACTACTAAAAAGGTACACAAGCTAATCTATCTGCTAAGAACAAACATCTACAAGACAAACTTTATGAGACAAACATGCTGATGTTAAGTGTTAAAATAGTGGAAGTGTTAAATAGCTAGCTAAATGTTGTTTTAAAATTTAGAAGACAAAGCAGTAAAATATAATTTGTACACCTGTAAATAAGGAAACGTATGCAACATTGGAGTACTAATTATGACCAGGCCCCACATTTAGCTAGCAGGGTCCAGGGAGAAGAAATGGATGCATGCAGCTTCACAAATTAATGAATTAGCATCACGATTATTAACTTCCTGTATTTCTCTTCTTGACACTGTAGTGTTAACTATGCATATTAGTGGAGGCCCTTTGCATAAGAAAATATGCCAATAACATCAGAGGAGCCAGGGTTTCAAGACCCGCTCAATAGGGGCACAGATGGCTCAGCCCAATCATGTCAGTGTCTGAAAGCGGATAGAATACATAATGGTTTACTCAAAATAAATGTGAATAAAGCACCAGTACCTGATAGAATACACTTTCAGGTACCTAGAGAGCTTAATTCAACTTTAGCCTTTTCTGATGTGTTTCAGCCTCACTTTTATCTGGTATGGTACCTATGGATTGGAGGAAAGCTATGCTAGCTTCAAGCATGGCAATTATAGGGCCATACATTTGGCATCTTTGGTGAGCAAGTTATTTGAATGTTTGTTAATAGATTGCATTTAAGATTATGTTCTGGAGAATGGCATTATGAGTACTAATCAGCATGGCTGTATACATGATATATCATGTAAAACAAATCTGATTTCTTTTCTATCATTAAGAAAGTAGAAAATGGGATTGCAGTATATATACTTGTATTTTGCCAACGCATTTATTACAGTGCCATTACGTCAGGCTTAGTAATGTGGTTGTATGTGTGTAGATAGACATTCTTAGTGGGTTCCTATAGGGTTTGATTTTGGACCCACTTTAACTTATAAATTAATTAATTATATATAGTTCACTAATGACCCAAAACTATGAAGCTCAATTAATTCCATGATGTATGTATGTATAGCTGCAGTGCCGTACAATGCACAAAAGTGCAATATAAATAAAAATATAATATATAAAAGTACACACAGGGAGGACAAGTCACACAATAAACATAATAAATGTACACAGAGCTCATATAAGGACACAGAGCTTAAGTGCTATATGTGGTAAGAGACACAGCAGGAAGGAGGTCCCTGCCCCATAGAGCTTACAGTCTAAGTGAACAACATCAAACTCAGACCTCAGTGAGATTTGAACTTGCAACTTCTGTTTTATAAAACCAGTTCGCTAACCCCTGAGCACTGGTCTGGAAGTGATAGATTAAATTTACATTTTTTCTGGTCAAGTTTTTAAAGGGGAAAAACTTACATTTTAAGAGGAAAAAAAACCTCAAAATTCTGAAGCTGCTAAAAATCCAAAAATAATCCAGCTAAAACCTGTTAAAATCATGTAGCAGTTATTGGAAGATGGTCCCTTTAATAATTGGAACATGTTTTATACCTTCATGATTGTCAATAGTTTTGGGCTGTTTGACACTGATCATTCGGTAATCCAATACATTTGATTTTTCAAGGCATCAATTTGAAGTCCAGTTTTCAAGGCGACAATTCAAAAAAGTTTACATGATTCAGATTGACACACGAATTTGGCATGACTTTTTACCGTACTAATTTTTTCGAGGAGACTGGTAAATTAAGGGGATCCAGGTTTTGGAGTTTGGTCTAATTTTTTTTAAATTATTGTGAAAAAAAGTTGAGTTTTAGTAAATAACCCCCTTAATGTTGATAACTGTAAAGTTAAGCTAGCTGCTTATACCCTTAATGGGACTGTGTGAGGCAAATCCATAATGGAGAAGAACCAGGGGGTATTTGTATATAATAAACTTGGCTGTAACAAGCAATGCCAATCAGAAGTTGCAAGGGCAAACAAGGTTTTGGGCATATATTTGAGACAGGAGAGGGTCATTCTTCAACTTTCGTTCAGTAATCCGAAGATTTTGTGGTTTTCCAGTGTCAAATCCGAAAAAGTCGGAGTTTTCAGTGACAAATCTGAAAATTTTGTATGATTCAATTTTTTTCACGATTTTATCCAGTTTTTTCCTGCACAAGAAATTTTTGGAAACATGTTATTGATAAATAGGGGGGGAAACTTCTATGTGGATTTTGTATGTGTAGTTTCCTAAAAAGTGAACTTTTGGATTTTGATGAATAACCCCGAAAGTCACAGGAACACAGTTCAATAGAGTAGCTTCTATACTCTTGAAATTCTGGTCTTTTCATTAAGCCCTGCTGACTCTCCCCTCCAGGGATACCAATTCACCAGCTTCTGGACTGGCTCACATTCTGGCATCACCACAACCCCCTCCAAATCAAGTAGGTGTCCAGAGAGTCTCACACCCTCGTCCAACACTGGAAGATGTCTGGAAAGCACCAAGGAGTAGTCACACACCTCTTTTATTTGCTGCTCACTTGCAGTCTAATCAAGCAACTACCTGTAGCTGGGCAGCTGCAAACACTTGATGATATATGTAATGGAGGGCCCACCCTGCTCTCCTTTATAAATTCCAGGGACCCATTTATATGGCTTTTCCTAAGACAGCAAAACTGGATTTTTGCCTTACTCTGAATTACCTGGCAGTTAGGCTGCTTGCATATAGATGTATAAGAATTAACTTGGCGGACATGTATCTTTTTCAATCTAAGTTACTGTACTATTTTACTATGTAACCACACATAATTGAAATAATAAAGATAGTTACATATAAGAATGTAATTATATATTTTATACACAGAAAAAAGTACTTGATTTTTGCATGATATAAAATAAATCTCCTGCACTGATCCAGGTCATATATTTAAAGTAACTAAGACATTCTGTATAAAAATATACCATAATAAATACGAAATAATGGAGTATTGCTTGTCTTCATTGTTTGTTTTACCCCTAGCAGTATGGCTTTGTTTTAAATTACACTGAAAGTTAATGGTTAAACTATATATGTTCTCACCATGTCCCAAGAGCCAATTTAATGTGAAGAATTTTTCTGTCCTTGTTCTGAAGAGACATTGATTTGTTTCTACTTCTGCCCACTTAGCAGCTAGAAAAGAGAAGCAGAAATCTTTGACTATAATCCTCTAATTAAGCCTTAGGGCTTTGAATCATTGTATCTGCAGTTTCAAGCTATTCTGATCTGATGCAGTGCTTAGAAAAGCAACATTTTGCATATGTGGGTGTCATTTAGAAGACCAGTAAAATAAGAGTATGTTAACAGAGAATTTCATGTCATTATGCCCCAGTCCTGAAAACATATTAATGCTGGATATTTTGAACATGTACCAAAATATTTATCATTATTTCATAAGTCCCCATTATGTCAGATAAATGCCTGCTCCTCATTAGTTATAGTCCCCCAAAATTGCAATGCTATTGTTAACATTATTTTCATGTGTTGATATTAATAATAACATTTTAGCAGTAGATGGTGGTGATCTAACAACTTTACAGTATTTTATATTCCATGTGCTTTCCCTAACTAGAATGTAAATAAAATGGTTTTAGTTGTATTCACATTTTAATTAATTATTTATCCTAATACAGGTAGGATATATGGAAACCCATTATCTAGATGCTCTAAATTATTGGGAAGGTCATCTCCCATAGACTCCATTTTAATCAAATAAATCAAAATGTAAAAATGATTTCCATTTTCTCTGTAACAATAAAACAGTACCTTGTACTCAATTTCAACCAAGGTATCATTAATTCTTATTGGCGGTAAAGCAATCCATTGGGTTTATTTAATGTTTTTTTTTTTGTTATTATTTGTAGCAGGCTTAAGGTATGGCTATCCAAATTACAGAAAGATTCCTCACATGGAAAACTCCAGGTCCCAAGCATTCTAGATAACAGATTTCATATAGGTATTTAGAGCCTCTCCTATTTTTCTTTCAATTTATCATGCAAACAACTGCCCAGTTACTAGAATCAGTGACCCTGACAATCAAATAATCCCATATTGTGATTAAGCACTTTATAGTTGCGTTATCCAAAGGCTCATCTCAGTAATCAGTCTCCTTGAGTCAGAGTCCAGAATGCTGACTTTTTGTCTGTATACTTTACCTACTTTACATTTTACTTGGAAGAAATATATTATTTTAAATAATAAATAATTATTTTGCAAGTTATTTTTAATATCTTATCCATTGGATGAGTGTTATATTTGGGAGGAACCAAAAGAAGTGTAGGGACAAGAATACTTGAACATGTCAGAAATATTGAAAGAATAAATAAACATGGAGTATCATTTTAAGACACATATATAATGGTTACCCACATAGGTTAAATTGTTATGTTTATTATGTTATTGTTATATTTAATGCCTATTACACACAGTGGAGGGAAACCCAAATGGATTTCTCTGTCCATTGTTAGTCTTGTAATGAAGGTTTTAACCACATTGATATTTGTAGACATATTTGTATGAATTTTAATTTGTGTGAGTATATGTTTTATTAGCATTTGTAATAAGGTGTGCATTTATACTGGAACAGTAATGGTGAGCCCCAATGTGTTGGCTTTCTTTCCATACATTAGGGAATTTACTTTTTTTGATTTCTATATGTGTCAAATCTGGGGGGAGCTCCCTTTTTCCATATAGGACTCATAGATCAGTTTCCACATTTTCACTGTACTCAGAAACACAGGATTTTATAATTGTTTTTATTTATGTCACTTAGGGGCAGATTGATCAAAGGTCGAATGAAAATGAGAATAAAAAAGATTCGAATTTTGAGCTATTTTTTGTGTACTTCAACTAGGGAATATTCCAAATTCGATTCAAATTTGAAAAAAATTAGAAAATTCGAATATTGAAATTTATTATGTACTGTCTCTTTAAAAATTCGACTTTGACCATTCGCCATCTAAAACCTGCCGAATTGCTGTTTTAGCCTATGGGGGACCTCCTAGAACATATATGGAGTCAATTGGTGGACTTTGAAAAATCAAAGGTTTTTTTTGGAAAACTTCAAATCGAATTCGATCAAATGCGCTGTTGCTTCCATTTGATCGAAAACTGACCTATGCGCCCAAAAAACACTTTTTTGGTCGAATTTTTGATACAATTTCTGCCCCTTAGCATCATTAGAAGAGTGGGATCAAAGAGTAAACAATGCATATTTATATTCACAGGCATCTCTGTTTTGTTGACAGGTTGCATACTGATATGTATATACATATATATAAACCATAATAATCTTAACAGAGTAGCACTCACTGCACATTATTTTCCTGAAACATATGGTTGTATATGAAACAATCCCTTGGCAAGCTGTGTGTTTAAGTGAAAAATAAAATTAATTTAAACACATGAAGCATTTGCACTACTGTACAAAGCAAAATAATACACTAGGAGGCAGATTTACTAAGGTTCGAGTGAATTTACGAAGTACAAAAAGTTCAAATTTCAAAGCAATTTTTTGGATACTTTGACCATCGAATAGGATACTACGACTTCAAATTTACTTAGACTTCGATTCGATAGTCGAAGTACTGTCTCTTTAAAAAAACTTAGATTTCAATACTTCACAACTTAAACCTGCCGAAGTGCTATGTTAGCCTATGGGGACCTGCCAGAGCATATTTCTAAGTTTTTGAATCGAAGGAAAATCGTACGATCATACCATAAAATCGTTCAAACCATACGATTCGAAGTACGAAATCGTACTACGATCATAATACGAACGTATGATGAATAAAATCCTCCGACTTCGAATTCAAATGTCGGAGGATTCTATTCGATGGTCGAATTTCGAAGTATTTTCCACTTCCACTACAGTTGTTGTATTCTAACAACTGTAAGAAATGTGTTGACAGGAGGCAGCCATTTACGTAGGCTTAAATGTATGAAATAAACTGTGACATTATTGCTGTAACAGTGGGACAATTCTTTCCACTTTCTCTCCATTGACTCTATCTATCTATCTATCTATCTATCTATCTATCTATCTATCTATCTATCTATCTATCTATCTATCACTGTTCTCAGTAAATAAAAAGAATACAAATTGTACATGACAATTCCATCTAAGTCCCAAATACTGCTGTTCATCACAGAAAAAAAATATTACGCTTTAAATATTTTCAATGTGTTATCAAAGATGGCGTATTTTCTCATACTGTACATTATTCACTTTATGGCCATTCATGTGTCTGATTCATTTCACTCACAGATTCATTCTTACAACATTCTGAGATTTGGTTACATTTATTTCTTACTCTGGCAGTCTCCTGGCGTAGCTTTACAATAAAAAGAAAGCATTATGTCTTGCTATTACTGAACATACTGTACAGAATTCTACTTCTTAAATGGTTTCAAAACAGGGATTATAGCAAAAAGGGAAAGTTGTGCTCACCACAAAAAAATCTGAAACTCTTAGGGTAGAACTACACGATGCTCTTACCTCCATTCTGACGCGACGCGAGGAAGTGCAGGCGTCACGTCGGATTCGCTGAATCTAATGTAATATGAATGTCGAAATAGAAGCAACTGTCGGATGCGAATACTGCATGTTGCGTCTTCATTTTACATTCGTGTCGGATTAAATCAGTTTCTACGTGCAACATTCCTATTACTTACATTAGATTCAGCACATCCGATGTGATGCCTGCGCTTCATTGCTTCACATCGAAATGGAGGTAAGCGCATTGTGTAGTTCTACCCTTAGATGGGGATGCAATGAGGCTGGGACCACAAAATTCATCAGACAAAGGCAAGATCCTATGTATTTACCCATATCATATATATTAGCTAATAAACAAATGACCTCCCTTTAAACAAACTAGGGGTTGTTTGTTCATATATTGCAATATATTTAGGCTGACCAACTTCATCAAAGTCTTCCCTGGTATGGCCAGTCCTACACTCACTTTCATCAGATTCATTTAGGGGCACATTTACTTAGGTTCGAATATCGAGGGTTTATTAACCATCGATATTCGACTATCGAAGTTAAATCCTTCGACTTAGAATATCGATGTCGAAGGATTTACTGCTATTCGTTCGTTCGAACGATTGAAGGAATAATCGTTCGAATCGAACGATTCGAAGGATTTTAATCCAACGAAATTTCTTCGATCAAAAAAAGATTGGAAAGCCTATGGGGACCTTCCCCATAGGCTAACATTGATGCTCGGTAGTAGTAGTTTTAGGTGGCGAAGTAGGGGGTCGAAGTTTTTTTTAAAGAGACGGTACTTCGACTATCGAATGGTCGAATAGTCAAACGATTTTTAGTTCGAATTGTTCGATTCGAAGTCGTAGTCGAAGGTCGAAGTAGCCAATTCAATGGTCGAAGTAGCCAAAAAAACACTTCGAAATTCGAAGTTTTTTTTATTCTATTCCTTCACTCGAGCTAAGTAAATGTGCCCCTTAGAATTCTACTGATTCATTATGCATTTTTGTAGGGACTGAATTTTACCTTCAACTTGCTATCCAAGTTTAAAACTCCTAAAAGGTTGTCCTTTTTATTGGTAGACTGACTGTAGCTGGGGATGATGGGAACAACATCAAGCTGGCCATAAAGCTGGCCACTGCTCCTATATAAATTATAGCAAAAAAGGAAAATTGAGCCCACCACTTAACAATTTTAAGTCATTAGGCAGTGTTGAAAACAGGAATTTACTTAGGGGCCTTTTTATTATGCTGTGTAAAACTAAATTCACCAGAAAAAATGTAAAGTAAAAAGTTATGTAAAATAAAAGGTGTGTTTTAATTTACGCCATGTGAATGCCCGATTGGCTGTCATTATTTTACACTGCTTCAGACCTTTACAAGTAAGTTCTGAGGGAAGTTGCACAAATGTAAAAAGAATTATTTTTGTGCCGTTTTGTACATGGCACCGCCTTCCAATGTGTACAGAATTATTCCGCCAATTTCTTTACAACAACACATAATAAATCTGCAGCAAATATTTTCCCTATTGATGTTATTCGATTTGCTGAACTATTTTTTTATTTGAGAAAGCCCTCAACTAACGAGTTTTATTCCCCTTAATTTTCCTTCATTATTGTTCAAGCTGAATGGCTTAAGTAGTCATAAATTGTCCCCTAAGTGCTTCCAGTTATTGATAACATTATCAGTCATTTTGATCTACACATGCCTTAAATGTTTGCTTGATGTTCTTTCTATATGATGACATTAGTGACTTTGACCAGCTGGGCTCAATTAATAATGCAGCATAGCACCTAATCTGGTGCAAGAGGATGTATGCACCATTTTGTGCGCGCACACAAATACATTTTGTTATTTTTGCAAAGGTTTTGTTTATTTATTGCAAGTCTTGCAATATAAACTGTGCAGTTTCTTGTGACACAAATGTCAGCATCCAAAGTAGCACATTCATTGCACTTAAAAACATTTGGGCACTACATTATTAAATACACGCATGCGTTGGGCAAAAGTTGGACCTATGCAACCATTTCAGCACTGTGGTGCTTTGATAAATGAACCCCAGTGACTTTTGACTTTATTTATTGGTCTAAATATGACCTTTGTGAAGGATATATGTTTTTTATGTTCACAATAGCCTTTTATTTCTTGCATACATTTATAAACTTTCATGTCAGACAAGGGGAAGAAGTTCTGCCTGATTTAAAGGTCTTGCGACCCTTAGTGCTTTTGCACTTCTTCTCTTGGTCATCGTAAATTGCCCCTGACATGTTGTAACTTTTCTGTTGTAACAAACATGTGATGGATGCAAAAATCATGTTAGTAATCTGTCTGGGAATTAATTAAATGTCAAGGCAAATAACAGTTTTGTGAAAAAAGTCTTTTCTTTTTACTGTGCAAAAAGTATAAATTTATTAAGGCAGGACTGACAGGTTAATTTGGTGTCATTACCTCACTCTTTGAAATCTCTGCTGTAAGCAAAACATATCATTTAAAATTATGGAAGAACATGAAAGGGCACATTCAAAAGGTCATCAGAAAATGCTAAATCCTAACTAAAACATTGCATATGAAAAGTTGTACATGACTATATGACTACATTGAATTCATTTTTTAGCATATAAGAATGTGTATGGAAAGAATGCAAAGATTCCATGAAATAGCAATTTATTAAATATTAAAATATGGTGTTGACAATAAGGTTAATCCATCTAAGATAAATGGAATTTATCATTCACCACAGCAAGGATCCCAAAAATACAAGAGTCACTTAAGAACAAAAAAGATGCCTGTCCAATAGACCAGTCAAACCAAGATCTGGTGCTCTGGGCCTGTTAATACCAGGTGCTCCATATTTTGAAAATAAATTAAAGCTTAATGGGCACCTGTTGCCAAAATATATTATCCCCAACCAAAGGTGTGGGCTAATAGAGCCCGCACTCCAGTTGGGGGTACCAGTCATTTTTGCATGTGCATGCAAGTGACGTCAGAAGAGCTTTGTGTGTGTGTAGGGATGTGAAAATCTTAGACACCCTTACACTTTACAGACAGGCAGATCCCTAGTAATATGGACACCTTAGTGGGTCCTTATGGGGACCTTGTGCTTATGTAACCCCTGCAGTTCACACAGTTTACTCTAGAGGCACTGTGCCAGAGTATAAAAGGTTTAGGAACCATGTGCTCTGGGTCCATTGCTTTAGCCCAAGCAAGCAGGCTGGAAGGGAATGGGTAGTGCTGACCCTAGGCGCCTTGGCCCTAGTAATTAGACAGCTATACTCGTTTTATAGATCGCTCTAGGAGTGATAGAGAGGTTAATTAGTAGAGCAGCTCAAGGCTCCGCCGAGGAGATAAGAGGGATTAAGATCCCAGGGTATTACTGACCCAGAGTAAGGAACCAAGTGTTGAGATAGGGATGTCATGAGTTCCCCTAGTCTGCCACTGGAAGATATCCTGAAAACTGGGCAGTACCAATCGCATGCTGTCAACTTACTCTCTGCTGTATATTCCCTAGCCTGTGGGGATTCAGCCTATACGTGCTGTGAGTATATGCTTCCTTTATGCTGCTGTGTATGTTCTATACTCCATTGTGGATCAATGTGCTAAATGATCTCTGTGCTATTGTTCAATAGATACTGTTCTTGGTTCAACTGTTAAAGAACTACTGGCGCCCATCAATGTGCTATCGCATCAGGTTACAGTTACACTACACCCTTGCCTCCACCTCGCTGCGAGGGCTTACCCCTGAGAAAGAGAGCTCATCGGTGGTCTTAGCCCACCATGGAAAGTAGCTAAAACTGCCCTAGCACAAGTCAGTTTACTATAGCGCTACATGTGCATGCACTCTGACTCACATGGCCAATCGCACCAGGAGCTTCCTCCCAGTGTGAGTGTCTTTACACTGGCAGGGGGCAATTTAATAAAAAAAACACAACTGATGTACATTCGCGTTTAGCACGCACCTTTGGTAGGGGATAAAATATTTTGGCAACAGGTCCTTTAACTAAAGAAGTAAGACAGAAATGTTGTACGGAATGGAGCACATTAACTAACAATCAAATTGAGAATTTTTCCATGAATCTCGAAAAATTTGTGCTTTTCCTATATTTCTTAAAAGCTCTAAAAATTTAAAAATTTTTAAGTGTAAAAGCCACAAAAAAATCTGATGCCAAACTTTGCCAAGTAAAAGTTGTTGAGATCCTATAGAAGTCAACGGGAGATGTGCTAATCTTATTGTACCACATTTAATATATTTGGACTTTTAGAGGTTTTTGGATTTTGAATTGTCTGAAATTTTCTTTAGAGGTTTTCTTATTCATATTTTTTATTGCATCGTTCAGTCCTTTTTTTATATTCGTACTTTTAATATTCAAATCTTTTAATAAATTCAATGAGATTCTTGGTTTTAGAGTTTGTGAGTTTCAGTCTTGTTTCAAAAACCTCTAAAAACACTAAAATTCAACCTTTAATAAATAAGCCTCCAGGTTTTAGTATTCTGTAGCAGCCCAAGGCAACCACAGCCCTTTTGCAGAGAATATATGTGCCAGTGAAGATGCCTCAGTAGCTCCAACGATTCCCATGCTGTGTGCTGCTGTCACTTTCCTGAGTTTAGGGGCAGACTCACAATATACTGTATATATAAAATACTGTATAAATGTCAATATATAAGGCTGATTACTAATTAATTCAGATCTACATTACATGTCAGCTCTGAAACCAGTGCAAATGGAATTAGAATTGAATAATCAGCCCTATAGCATCAGCTTGTTTGACAGCCAAACTTAATTTTCTGCATAATAATTTGCAAAGAGCCATAAGTTTCGATTCCCAACAGCTGCTCAAAGCCTACTGAGCAAGTGCATATCACAGACCCTCCTGACTAAATCCAAGATGGGAAACTCCTGTGACAATTACTGGATCTGGATCATTACTACTAGAGATGCTAAACTGTTTTTCAAAAATAGATTTCATTGAATTAAGGGAAAGTAAGTCACTTTTGTGTTCTAAACACGTATGTATTCTGTCTTTTTTCACAGCTGTTTTTATCCTGCATGTTATTTTTGCATCATCAAGCAGTGACATCACTGCTAAAAATGGCTTCCCAGCAGCTCCGATATCATTTAGTTGAAAGCACAAGCACATGACAAGTGCAGTGTCACGAACGGCATCCAGAACCAATGCTAGGCTCCCTGGTCTCGGCTCTTGTTTCTGCCTTGTTTCACCTCGGGAGGAGCCCTCAGCTAATAGGATGCCGCCAGGTCTTATAAAGAGAGGAGCCAAGCGAGGGTTCTGGATGAGCAGAGGGGACCGATCGTTTAGCAAAGTCTTTGGGCAGAAGGTCACGGTTCAAGGGGTAGGCAAAAGCGTGGTCAGACAGGCAGAGGTCGGTTCAGGCTGAGTTCAATCAAGGTCGGACAGGCAAGGGTCAAAACCAGAGAATCAATCAGAATGGTCAGACAGGCACGGGTCAGAATAGAATAGTCGGATAACAAGCCAAGGTCAGGATCACAGAAGTCAGGAAAGTCAGGCAAGCAGGGGTCTAACACAGGAATCAGATTATCAGAATAGCACCCAGGAACTCACAGACGAACCAAACAACGGGCAATGATCACAGCGCCAAAGTCCCCTTAAATATCATTTGAATTTTGCACCATTGCGCACAGAAAAGCAGAAAGTGTGTGCCGCGCGCCCTAAGGCAGAGCATTGTTGACAGCCAAGGAGGAAACACCACGCGGCAGCCATCCCTGCCGGCCCACTGGACCACCAGGAGTTTTTGTCAATCATAATGAGACCAGCAATATAAAGTACTTCAAATGATTCAATGAAGGGTATTTTTTGGGAATACTGACAACACGTACTTGGGTGAGTAAAATAGATACCATTAGCGTATCTTGACAGCGCTATATAAATAAATGATGATGATTAGACTATTTCAAATGGATTGTGTTACTGCAGGATTATGATACCTTTAAAGTTTAATACCATTCAAAAGTGTATCTTTGGAATAATAGCATTCTTTTAATGCAGTATTCACCCAAATTGTGCAGCTGACTCCCCCTGGGGAGGCCTTGTCTAAAAAGAGAGAATACCTACAGTATTTTAAGTAATTTACACTTGGGGGTAATAAAAATGACGCCCCAGGCCAGTTCTCCTATCAGCAAAAACCTGCACCAGCCTGGGGTTCTGTCAGCGAGTACAACAGAGCGATCCTCTTTTTTATTTCTTCACTTTCCAAATTTCTCGGTGCAGACGCAAGCGCAGTAGAATGAAATAGCCGCTTTTTCATTACAGTTCAGCTTTTTGCTCTACTGTGCATAAATTATAAGAATATTAAAAGTGACTGAGGGGTTTTGTGACCTTATATAGGCACAAGTCTGCAGGCTGATTTATGCAGAGATCTTTGAGCATCACTCATGTAATATTCAAGATAATGTAACCCCTTATGTAAATTGTAAGGATAGAAGTTACTAGAAGGGTTCTGTTATTATATAAAAGCACAAAGCTCTAGACAGAGTTAGATTCTAGACTCTATTTCCCCGGTATTATCTACAATATTAGAAGGCACTGAAGGGATCTGTGAGCACACAAAGACACAAAGCTACAAGCTAAATTATACAGGGAGTATCAGTCATGTATTATAAATAATGACGTACCCCCTACCGCAAAATATGGGGATATTAGAAGTCACTGAGGAGTTTTAAGACCATATAAAAACAGAAGGTTGCTGTCTCAGTTATACAGGGATGTCCATTTATCACTCATATCTTTATGATGGATAATGAACCCCCTACTGTAATTTAAAAATATATTAGATGTCGCCAAGGGATTCTGTGACGTATAAAGACAGAAGGCCGCAGACTGAGTTATACAGGTAATTCTGAGTATCACTTATGTACTGTACAGTATTTACTTTTCTAGATAAGCTACCAATAGCTTGTTTATTGTCCTAGATATTTATGAAACGATGTCTGAACATCTAATAAAACACAATTTTCCTTAAAGAGAAGGAAAGGCTTCATGCACTTGAGGGTGCCAAATACCATTGAGAACCACAGAGCGATCCTCTACCATCTTCCGCTTTCTTCAAGCAGCTGCGCATACGCACTAGACGAAAAAGCTGAACTTTAACTAAAAAGTCGCTATTTTGTTCAACTGAGCTTGAGTTTGCCCTGGAAAACTTCGAAGAAAGAAGAAGCCGGAAGAGGATTGCTCCATCGTGCTCACAGTTTTCTCCTGATAGGAGCACCGGCCCGGGGTTTCAGGTAAGTCAATGCAATCACTTGGGGGTTCCTAACATTTGGCACCCCCAAGTGCACAAAGCCTTTCCTTCTACTTTAAAAGGGGTTGAATAAAAAAAAATATTGCATTACAAACATCTGCTGCTACATGACAATAACATTTTATGGACCCTCTGTTATATAACAATTATACAAAACAACCTCCGCTTATGAATGAAAGAACAACCCCAGCAGGGTGTCCATTAGCATTCTCTTGTTAGAAAACAGGCTACATATGGAAGTGCTTTATCTGTAGGGGTTTGTATGGGAATTGGGGGACAAGAAGAGAAGAATGGGCTCTGTGACACTGTTGGGGTGGGCCTAAACAAGGGACAGAAAAGACAGTGTTTTGTGGCAGGGAAGGTGAACAACAACTGGCCTGTAACTGGAATAATTGGCCTGAATCTCAATATTGCTATTTCTGATCCATTGATCTAAAGACTGGACAACAATTAACACACAAACACAGGGGATCCATCATCCGACCCGTCATCCAGACAGCTTTGAATTACAGGAAATAATATATGTAAATAAAAATTTCAAAAATGTGTTTCCTTTTTCTCTGTAATAATAAATAAGTACCATTTAATTGACTCCAACTAAAATATAATGCATCATTATTGCAGAAGCAGAACAATCTTGTTGGGTTTATTTAATGTTTAAATAATTTTTTAGTTGACTCCAAGTATGTTAACTGAATTATGGAAATATCCCTTATCCTGAAAATTCCAGGTCCCGAGCATTCTGAATAATAGGTTCCATTACTGTACTAGCCATTAAAACTGAAACTCTAATATAATTGAGCTTTCATTTAATGGACCTTAAAAGAAGTGTTGACCCTACCCAAAAAAACTAAAACCTAATATAGCTAAAATCTAAATGAGAATGCATTATTATGCTATAAAGTGTCTATTATACTAAACACTACAGTTTAGAGTTAAAAATAGGTGTTTCAGAAAACACTTACACCATATGTTCAACAAGAAATATATTAGAAATGAGTACTTTTTCAAAGGTGTGAAAGTACAAGTTACTACTTTAATAAGTGTGCAGAATAATTATTTAGGTGCTAGACTTGCATCGAACTTTAAAGCAGGTGATATAAAATAGCATGTGTATATAACACAGAAATCTGCTACATTCTGTCAAATTATATAGTCATGCACATTGACAGAAGCTAAAGATAATTATGACGTTGCATAGTCTGTACTTAAAATAATATCATCTATATTTACAAACTGGATCTGCATATGCCAGGCTGTCAGGCACAAAAATACTTCAAATTAGACTTAATTTTTGAATGAATAAAGCACAAAATGTGTTTTCTGTCATATGAATTTATTCTAGCTCTCACATTTTGTTGCTTACAGTTGTTTATTGCTTTGCCATATTTTCCATATGGGTTTTTGCATAGGTTTATAACATCAATGTAATACTTTAAGCGAAGACCATCCATATGTCTTATTAATTTTCACTCCACATGGCCTTTTATCATCTTACTTGTATAGTAATTTATTAACAGAAATCCTTTATCAGGGAAATTAATTTTCTCTTGTATCAAATACTAAAACTGGCTGACCCTTGAGTCACTAGTACAAGTTTAATATGACTGTAGATTTCAACAGAGCATAACCATTTCTGGTGGAGATATTAACTCAAGATAAAAACCATGAGCCATTTTATATGGAGCAAGTGAACAGAATATTGTTCAATGTTCTGAATATTACATTTAGATTTGAATTCTTTCTACAATCTTATTGAAATTATAAATCTCTTTGGTCCTACAGATCTCAAATATCAAATACAAAATCTTTTGAGTTAATCACCAGCAGATAAGGTAATAAGTGTTATTAAGCTTGCACCTGTTTCAGCTTTCAGTCAGTTAGAAAGCAGTCCCCACATTTTCAAAATGTTACATTTATAGGCGCTTAAAGGGATACTGTCATGGGAAAAACATTTTTTCAAAATGAATCAGTTAATAGTGTTGCTCCAGCAGAATTCTGCACTGAATCCATTTCTCAAAAGAGCAAACAGATTTTTTTATATTCAATTTTGAAATCTGACATGAGGCTAGACATTTTGTCAATTTTCCAGCTGCCCCTGGTCATGTGACTTGTGCCTGCAATTTAGGAGAGAAATGCTTTCTGGCAAGCTGCTGTTTTTCTTATCAATGTAATTGAATGTGTCTCAGTGGGACATGGGTTTTTACCATTGAGTGCTGTTCTTAGATCTACGAGGCAGCTGTTATCTTGTGTTAGGGAGCTGTTATCTGGTTACCTTCCCATTGTTCTTTTGTTTGGCTACTGGGGGGGGGGGAAAGGGAGGGGGGTGATATCACTCCAACTTGCAGTACAGCAGTAAAGAGTGATTGAAGTTTATCAGAGTACAAGTACACATGACTTGGGGCAGCTGGGAAATTGACAATATGTCTAGCCCCATGTCAGATTTCAAAATTGAATATAAAAAAATCTGTTTGCTCTTTTGAGGAATGGATTTCAGTGCATAATTCTGCTGGAGTAGCACTATTAACTGATTCATTTTGAAAAAATATTTTTTTCCCATGACAGTATCCCTTTAACTTTTGAATGGTGTATGCTTAATAATGCAAAATAGCTATTTGAGGCCAACAAAAAAATAGCTTATAGGTAACCAAAATCACACATCTTACATAACAAAGAACCAGTTGTACGATTCCCAGCCATTCGATCTTTGATGGTATTATGACTGATTCTATTGAATTATACCAGTGATCTCCAATCAGTAGCTTGTGAGCAACATGTTGTTCACCAATTCCTTGGCTATTGTTTCCAGTGACACCAAAGCAGGTGCTTAATTTTTGGATTTCTGGCTTGGAGGCAAATTTTGGCAACATAAGACCAGATGCACTGTGAAACAGAAGTCTCCTGTAGGCTGCCAGTCCACATACGTGCAACCAGTAGCCAATCACTGCCCTTATTTGGCACCCCATGGACTTTTTTCATGCTTTTGTTGATCCGCAACTCTTTTTACAGTTGACTGTTTGTCATGGGTAGAAAAGGTTGGGTATCCCTGAATATTGATTTAACTAGTCCAGACTAGAATGAAAGGCAGGGGATTCAATGTCTGCTATGCAGTATATGCAAATGAAACAATGGCCTTTACAAAGTTTTGAGCTATAGTAAGTATCAGAATTTAAGCTTTCAAAATAACAGTATGGAAATATCAGGAGTTGCAGCCGGCACTTGCAAAAGCTTACATTTTTTTTACATGGTTTAATGGTGAAAACATATTTTCCACTATTAAGGGTCATTTTTAATAAACCAATGTAATTATCAAGTCAATATTATATCCAATCTTTAAAACTTCCTACTGTATATTATATTAGGTTTTAAGTTTCAAATGAAAATATGCTTTATCATGCATTTAAAAAACTGCTGTAAAGTGCAATTAAAATTTCTACGACTAAGCAAACACATAGGTAATTAGCAGAATTTAAAATCAATTCCATTTGATTTCACAGTTTAAATGAGAATCCCTAAATGTAATACATTTCTCTCTGTAGCACCTCTTACAGAAATGAATTTTTCCCCTACAGCAGTTTAAATACCTCAAAAGTGCCAGATCTGAGATTGAAGGATATTTTCATTTGTCTTTGTGAATAATACATTTAATTTAAATAAATATTTGATTTTGTGAAATAAAGGTACAAAATATAAGTGTGTGTTTAAAACAAGAACGCAGTAGATAAAGATACTGTAAGTGCTTCTACAGTACATGTGATTTCTATGTAGTGTTGTAATCATTCCACCTACAACAAACATTACAAACATGACCAACATTAAGTCCAGGTATTGAACATGTTATCCAGAATGCTTTCGACATGGGATTTTTCTTAAAAGGGACCTTCATACTTTAAAGGGGCAGATTGATCAAGGGGCAAATTTTGAGTTTATGGGAGTTATTTAAAACTCCCATGTACTCCCATGAACTCGAAATTCAACAACTGCAATTTATTAACAAATTCAAATTTTTGAAACTCAGGCAAATAGGATCGACCTGCAAACTCGAATCAAATTCAAATCGAATTTGATTCATGTTTTTATCAAAAAAAAAAAACCCTAAATTTTCAGGAAGGCAGCAAATAACTCCAAATTATCCCCTATAGGATAAAACAGCAATCTGGCAGGTTTACGGTGGCAAAAGTATTTTATACAAACAGACATCAATACACTGTTTATTATTATCGATAGTAGATATACAGCAGGGAAAATAAGTATTGAATACGTTAACATTTTTCTCATTAAATATATCATTACACCAGATCCTGGTAACAACCGAAATAATCCACAAATACAAAGAACACAAAAGAAATAAGTAGTGATGGGCGAATAAATTTCCAAGATTCACCGCAAGCGATATAATTTACAACATACGCTGCATTAAGAAAAAAAATTCAGCGCGTATAAAAATTGACACGCATCAAAATTATATTGATGCCCATTGACTTCAATGCATTTCCTTAATTTTTCACAGATTCACCCATCACTACAAATAAGTCCATTAGTGATGGGTGAATTTATTCAGCAGGCGCAAATTTGGGCGAATTTCCGTGTTTCGCCGCATACGAATAAATTTGCACAAATTGCCACAAAAATTCGACAGCCAAAAAGTATTTTTGACGTCGGCAACAATTCTAATGCCGGCGACAATTCTAAGTGCCCATTGACTTTAATGGGCGTCAGAATTGTCGCCAGCGTTTCGTGAATTTTTTCACAAGGAAATTCGCGAATTTTTAGGCGAAGCAAAACGGGAGAAATTGCCCATCACTAAAGTCCATCCATTAAGTTATGTGCAATAAAGTGAAATGACACAAGTACTATACACACTATACAGTACAATACAGTGTATTTGTAGCCACAGTTACATTATACGCTATGGTGGCCAGGCAATTCAATTACAAACGTGCACAAAGACTGCATACCTGTGTAACTAAACTTAAAATTGTATGTGCTCCTCTTTAACCTAGAAAACAACTTGATAAGATATGTAATTGCTTCTATACGTTAGAAAAAAAGTGTATCCTTTTCCATTTTAAATTGAAATATTACCTAGGCGGGTTGCTTTGAGAATCATGTTAATATAATTAAGCTTTTTGCTTAAATAACAAATCATTCATACTGACAATTTCATTGAAAGGTCTCAATGACATAGAAATGATACATTCAAGTGGAATAGATTCATAATTGTATTGGCAATGTCTTTCTTTTAATGCAGATTCCAATCATGTTATGCAAAAATCTAATTAGATTTAATGACTCATCTTTCTAAATGTCATCATAACAGCGCTATCTAATGAAATACTTCATGTGCTCAACATTATTTTACCACTTTAACTTAGAAAATGCTGCATGTTCCAGGTCAGAATTGCTAAATATTTTATTGATCAACTTTTATTGAACTGTTTTTTAAGGAAAGGTTTTTTCTGTGTGTGGTGGAGCTCTGTCAACAATGGTATCCGTTCTAGTTATGTCATGCTCATTATGACAAAATCAATTTTCCTTGCAAACACTTCAGATTACTCTCCTTGTTACTATGTATATGTACCCCTTTTTGGCCACATACCTGTGCTAAAAGTTATACATCATACCATTTACAGGTCCTGAGTTCCCTTTGCTAGGTGAAAGGGTACTGGGAAAACTCTTCTCTGGCAGTGCCTCCACCTAATAGGATATACATTTAAAAGTATTACCCACTACCCTGGTGAAACTGTGCCAGTCCTATCCTGGTAATTTCCTACCAGGCGAAGTCCCACACTACTCCTTTGGTGGCAAAGAGTCTCCATCCCTATCCCTACCGCCTCTTAAGTAATCAGGTTTAGCTCAAGATCTTCTGTTTTTACAGTTTTTGATTCTAAAATCTTAAAAGATAATCAAGAACTACTTCAATATACTTTTACATACAACACTACAAAATATTATTATGGTGTTTTCTGGATTACTGTACATCAACCAGTTTACACTTGAAACTGAAAGAGAAAATGTACAAATCCCTCACGATTATATAGAAAGGAAAGCCTAGGGTCTGCATGGCAAAGGGATCCGAATGACCAGCAGTCAGATTATACTGGTCTAGGTTAGAGATGGGCAGAATCACATGTAGCTGTGTTTAGGTGAGAAGGAATAAGTTAAAGCAGGAGATGGCCGGGCCCAGAGGTGGACTAAGAGAGGGACGAGATGTCAGGGGAAGAAGCAGTTCACTTCCTTATCTTCTGAGCAGGTAGAAACATAACCCCTTGTCATGTGTGTTGCTGTATCTGATGACTTGCCTTTGTAGAATTTAAATTTACTCTTCAGTGTCAGAGCGAGAATACTATGCAAAATGTAAAATGTATGCATTCATTATCCCCAAAGCAGTTGTAAAGTCTGGATTCATGACCCCAGTTTTGTAGGTACAGGAGGTAAATAAAGCTTTGTAAAAACGACAGCAGTCTAAGTTAGAAAAAATATTTTTTTGAGCAAAACTGCCTAATTATATATATATATATATATATATATATATATATATATATATATATATATATATATATATATATATATATATATATATATATATATATATATTGTACAGCTGCTGGTAATAAGGTTGCAGTATCACAAATGGATTAGGTCATTCTGCAAAGTAAAATAAAATCTTGCTTGATCGCACTGGATTTTCAAACTAAGGGTCTAAGTACTGCAAGACACATTAATATATGAAACTATTTCTTTTGATAGACATTTTTTATTGTTCATTCCCTGACTGTTTAGTGAAAAATTCTTTAGAGATCACTGGAGACAACTAAACAATTTGTTGTTGTTTGGAAGACTTTGGAGTGGGAAATATATTGATGATGATATGTGTATTTCCAATTAGTCAATATATTGCAGACATGTGCTCATGATTAGAAAGTGGATATTAAAAATCATTATTGGGTGAAAATATCAAAATCCACAAAGTGGTGGAAAAATATTTGAACAAAACATATTTGGATAAAGTCTAAGAACATGTGGGGGGTATTTATTAAAACTATAATTTTTCTCATTATTTTAAAAATAAAAATTATGAGCTAACTCCCATTAACAATTTGGCTTAATTTACTAAAAACTTAATTTGTAAGTGCGGGAAAAGTCTCAAAAAATCAAATCTTTTTGCGAATTGTCGCAAAGTTATTTTCAAAATTTTGAATGAAAACAAGTCAAACAGCCCCAAACCCTCAAAAATCATGATGGCAAAAAGCATCTAGGACATCTGCCATTGACTTTTATGTGACTTTGACAAGTTTTAGCTGGAGTATTTTCAGATTGTAACAGGTGTTCATTTAACCAAAGATGGTTAACAGGCTTTGTGATGGATTCCACTGAAATGTGCACTGCGAAGGCATGCATGAGGATAAATATGATATATCTTGAAGCTACTGTAAACCTCAGGTTTTAAAACCATAAACATTTAAAACATTATATGCCATAAAAATGAGAATTTAGTTTGTTGGGAACCCCCAGAACTATTAAAAATTACATAAAAAGACTCCAGTGAATTAGTGTTAGTTATTCAACTTTTTATTTAGTTGAACTCATCATACTCAAAGGCAGTTGATAGTAAGTTATTTTTCTCGGTTGATCCGTATATCAAAGCTAATCTGATTTCTCCTGAAGTATCTTGGTAAACAATGACCAGATAAACTTTAAGAGCACCTATCATAAAAATAGTGGATTTGTGTTGTTTCATTTATTACCTAATATGACTAAATGTTCCTTTTTTGCTTTATTATACCTCCAATATCTATTAGATTTGTTGGAAAATTTGGGAGAGCCTTTGAGGTATATCACATAATCTAGATATCAGTTTATAAATTTGTTCTTGTTTCGATATATAGATATAGTTATTTTTGCATATTTTTTCAAATACTTATGTCTATTATCATCATCAGGTCCAGAGCACTGGGGATTGGCACATGGGAAATTTAAAAAAAAATTTAAGCCCCAGAGCTTCCGAACCAATGCGGGTGTGTTTGGGCTTCATGCCACCCCCTAAAATCCTGCCGCCCTAGGCCCGGCCTTGGTGGCCTTTCCACAAATTCAGACCTGTCTGTTATATCACCTACTGTAGCTCACCAATGGGCAGTTTTGAGATTTTTTTTCTGCACTTTTTACCATGAGAAAAATGTACAGGAAACACACCCAAAACTTGTGCCATTACCCCAAACCCAATACAACAGCTCCAAATAATGCTGTACCTAAATACAATAGTTATCCAAACATTTTGCAGATAAAAAAAATAAATATTATTAGTGGGTTATTTACTAAAGTCCAATTTTTTCTGGTTTAAAGGGGAAAACACAATTTTTCGAGATTCATTATACCCTGAGGCTGCTAAAAGTCAGAATAAAGAAATACTCCATCTCAAACCTGCTGAGGTGATTTAGAAGACAGTGGCAGAAGCCTCTTTTACAATTTCAAGATATCATGATCTGTGCTGGGTTTCTTAAAATTTTTGTTTATTTGAGTTTATAGTTAAGTCTTTTCCTGCACTGAATTATTTAAATTATTTTATTGATAAATAAGGTAAAATTGTGGATGGGATTTTGGTTGAATTTGTTTTAGTAAAATAATGAGAACAGTTCAGATTTTAGTTAGGAACTCCCTATGTTAACAAAAATCTAGTTGAATACATTTCTGTGCGTAAAAAATAGAATTCAATCTGTGAGCTGATTAACTCCATTCTGAAAATCCTAATTTAAAACATAAGATATTAACCGTTATTTAAGGTTTTATCTGAGGTATTTATTTTGCAGTATATTTTTCCTACTGGACATCAATGGCCTTCTTTTTGACACAAGAAGGAAAAAAAGTATAATTAATCCAATTGCAAATAATCAATGATTTCCTCTTTCTAATTTGTAAGATTCATAGATCAGGCTATGTAGTGATTAACGTAACAGACGTCCTGGAATGTAGAGTTACTCTGAATGACTTTTGCAGGCAATTTAAAAAAATTAAAATACATGCATATGTATAGCAAAGATAATCCTATGAAAACAAATCTCACAAGTAGTTTGTAGTGACATATATACATTGGTGTTTTTTTTGATAATGTATCGACTGTCTACTGGGTGCATTTGTCTTTCCCTTACACTGATTATCTTGTTTTATTGTGCCACATGCTGCCAATACTACTGTGAGCTGTTTACACCCTTAGTACTCGATCAATCATTTATTCATACAGTTTGAAGATTATGGCTTCTCGCTCTTCTCTTTACAGTCTAACTTGTCAAGGCAAAACTCCAGGGAGAAATTCACACAGATGTATTAAAGCTATCTAACATATTCTCCATGGCAACTGAAACAAGTAGGAATCCCACAAGTCTCTGTTTGTACTTGTAGCAAAGAACTCCAGCTGAACGCTACCAAGCATCAAGAGAACAGCATGTGGCCAAAATATATTCATTAGCTGAATGCCTCCAAGCTACATAAATAATATCTTCTGATAAAAATGAAGCAATTACTCAATGATAACAAAGATGTGCCTGGGTTTACAAGACAAAAGTTTATAAGCAAAAAATAATAATCATCATCATTTTACAGGGATAAGAATAATGAGCCTTCTCTGTCCTTAGAAATGGTTCATTGGAAAAGCATTGTTAAATATTAAGTATTTTTATACAGGGCATTATTTCTATTGACTAAACATATATTTAAAACAAAAAAAAAAGTCTAAAAATGTCTCATCTCTAGCCCCCTGCTGTGGTTGAAAAGAAAACATTTTGCATGTCTTTGTGGTCTTATTCAAAGAAATAAATATGTATTTACAATCCCTAAAATCAAATTAAATGATGAAGGCATTCTTTCTGCAGGTTTATATATTAACTCAATGTAAAAGTACTCACAAAAAGGCATAAAACTATATTTTTGTGGCTCTCACCATCTTAGGTTTTTTCAGATAACCCCATTGGCTTCAGATGGAATACTCACAATGATAATGATCCTGTGCTACATATTAGTGTCACTATTGCCAAGCTCTTCATTGCCTCACCATTGTAGCTACTCCATAATCACCTCTCATTACAGCTCTGGGTGTTCCCCCACAATGTTTCCTAGAGCAGCTACCTTACCTTACCCTTAGCTACCATGATTTAGATGGAATTCACTCAATTGGCATTTTTTTTGCTTTAGTCTGCAACCACCATTAGCATACACTGAGCACCCTCATGAAAGAAAAAGATTATCAGTGGGGACAAAGGCACTACAGGTAGGGGATCCAGGATTCTGTTATCCAGAAAGCTATGGATTACAGAAATGCCATCTCCCTTAGACTTCATTTTATCCAAATAAACTAATATTTAAATAATCTAATGATTTTCTTTTTCTCTGTAATATTAAAACAGTACCTTGTACTCGATCCAAACTAAAATATAAGTAATTCTTACTGAAAGAAAAAACAGCCTATTGGTTTTGTTTAATGTTTACATGATTTATAGTATATTTTAGGAATCCAAATTATGGAAAGATCTGTTATTCAGACCCCAGGTCGTGAGCATTTTGGATAACTGATCCCACACCTGTACCAGCTTTTCTAACTAGATAGATAGATAGATAACTGTAGATAGATAATAGATAGATAGATGATAGATAGATAGATAGATAGATAGATAGATAGATAGATAGATAGGTATTTACTCATGTTTTCTCCCACATTTCAAAACTTACAGGCAGGTTAATTGCCTTCTGATAAATCTAAGATTAATTAGCACTGTAATAATTGTGCTGACACTATATAATACTAATCATAGATGGATATGGCAAATACTTGTCTAAAGAATTTTGAAATAAATATACTAATAGGTTGATGATTCATATTATGATTTGCAAAATTTGTAAAAATTAACAGAACTGTACAGTGCACATCTGTTAACTCACAGCAAAGTGTATTGTGATATAAAATGTGTGCATGTATTCCATAGCTTTAACAGATGTCTTAAGGTTTAATAAGACCTTAAAAACATTAAAATACCTGTAACGTACAATATAAATGATAGATGAAAAGATGTTTAACTTTTCACTGTGACTCAGTTTTACTGAATGCTACATAATTAGAGAGTTGGTCATTTGGGAAATGTTAAAATCTCTGCTATGAAATTGCACAAGTGAGAAATGAGGCATATCATTATGAACAGCTGCCGCTATTGCAGCTTTAATGACAATTGTATGTGAGAGAGTAAAAGAAAATATAAAATTCTTCCCGACGTTATGGGCACTTGCAAATTTTTGATATCATGTGAACTTAATGAATGTAGCAGAAAAACATATATGAAATAGTTTCAAGTGCAAATATAATGCTAATTATTCCAAATAGAAACTAAGGGGCAGATTTATTAAGGGTCAAATTGAAAACTTTAATTAGAATCCAAATTTTCTAATTTTTTTATGGTCAAAACTCTCAAATTTGAATTGTGAATTATCCAAACTCAATTTGAGTTTTATTTTGAATTTTAAGATTTATCATACTTTGGCCCTTTGAGAACTCAAATATGCCACACTTGCCAAGTTCATGTGTAAGTCAATAGGAGAGGTCAAGGGACCAATTTGGACATCTTAGTAGCCTTCCTGACATACAAGTTTTTTTCTGAGAAAAAACTTGAATTGAGTTTAGCCAAATTCAATTTGAATTTGATTCGCGTTTTCGAGTCGGTAAAATTAGTCCGAGTTTTAGATATCGATTTTTTTGTAAATAACCTCCCAGTCAAATTTTTAATATATTCGAATTTAATAGAGTTTAAAAAAAAACTCACATGAATTCAAAATTTGTCCTTTAATAAATGTGCCTCCCAATAAGGGCAGATTTATTAAGGGTCGAATAGTGAAGTCAAATTTATTTTGATGTCAAAATTTACAAATTCGGATTTTAATCCCCTAATTGGAATGTAAATTTGAATGTGAGATTTATCATTACTCGACCATGAAAACAGTTCTAATTCAAATAACCTGTCAAGTTTAGTTCATATTCGATTACAATACAAATTACATTTTTAAATCGTTCCCATTAGATCTAATTTTAATCCCCTAATTTGAATGTGAGATTTATCACACCTCAATACTGGAAACAGTTCTAATTTGAATATTCACCACCTAAAACCTGCCAAGTTTATTTACAAGTCAATGACAGAGGTTGGTTGAACCATTTGAATATGTTTATTGCCTTTCTGACATTCAAGTTTTTTTGGAGGGAAAACTCGATTCAAAATAGATTTGAATTTTTGGGTCGGGACTATTCAATTGAATAAAAGACGGTCATATTTTTTCTTAAATAACCTCCCATACGAATTGTAATTATATTAGAATTTATTATAGTAAAAAAAATCACATAAATTTGAAATTGGACATAAGTGCTTAGTTTATCTAAATAAATATTTTTGCATGTGAAGTTACTGAATTTGAGCATTTTATTAGAGGCTGGCAGCTAGGGTGTAAACAGGATCTCTGTAGTTATTTTTTAATTGTTTTTTATCAAACAATGTAGCGGTTTACAGTCAGGGAATGGAACCCCCGTGCACAAACTGGAACACTATTCTTTTGTCTAAAAAGGTTGGAGCCGATCACTCGAAAATGGTGAAAAAATATCTTAATTTTGACTTTAATACGATTTCACAAATTTGTCTGTGGGTTTGGTATATATACATATTACTTACTGGCTGATACATCAGTGTTTTTGTATCTATGTAAACATTTCAGCTATGGTTACCTACAGGTATTTACCAATAAAATGTTGGGCCATTAAACGCCCAGCGGCTCAGTTATAACATTTTGTAAATTTGACTTATTAGTGCAAATGTTTTTGGAGGTAGATCAGATGCATATTTCTCAAAAGTTGTATTTGTGTTATTTTGGAGGCTTTTTCTACTTTAAATAAGCTCACATATTAAAACAAATGCTAATATTTGGCTATTTATTAAATAATCCAAATATAAAAAAGTTGACCAAATAAAATTTTGAAAAAAACTTGAATACCTCAAATTTATGAGTTTACAAGCTGAAAAACATCAAAAACTTGCTTGAATTTGGTCTAGAACAGCTCCCACTGACTTGTACATTAACTCTGCAGCTTTGAGATGCAGAATTTAAAATTCAAGTTTTTTGTACTTAATAAATCTCTAACTCGAATTTGTGAGTTTTAGATTACAAAAATCACACACACATTGTGGAAAAAAATTGAATCTAGTTGTTAAATCATCCATCTTGTATGGGCCACAATGGTGCATTATATCTGGGTTTATTTAATGTAGATGTTGGATATTATAATATTATATGATGTTTGAGAAAATTGTATCAAGAAACAAAACAGTAAAATTAGAGAATTGATATTGTGTATAGTTTCAGAAGACATGCAAAATGCAAAGGGCATTGGAAATTCCTTGAACCTCTGACCTACAATTCTGGAGGCAATTTCCAAAATATCTCCCTCCCTTGTCAGAAACTGGGGCTAGATGTACAGAATGTCTGATTGTGTCTACTTTATATTCCGAGATACTATCATCTGAACCTCTACCTAACTTATTTCCTACTTATTTTCTTTATCTTCTATGTTACTTTACTTTGCTTGATATGCAAAATAAAATAAAAAATTATAAGAATAAAAGCCTTTGTATTTGTATGTGGTTACTTTGTAGAAGTTTAATGGACCTTATGAATTTAAGCCTGAATAATCTGTGCTGTTTATAGAACCTTGTTTGTGTAGTGATTATAAATGAGCATAAATCTTGTATAAATTATGGATGTTTGGGAGCTGCAATTTGAATTATTCAATGTTGATTCACAGCTGATTAGAGTCTGATGACTAATTCTGAATAATTAATTTATCGCATCAGTGCTTTTTATGCAGCTGAACTGGCGGGAAATTGTGTAGTAAATCAGTATGGATAAAATTGTATCTGTTTGTCACAAAATTTGTGAACTGTCAAAAGGACAAAGTTCTGTTGGGAAATTGAACAATGTTTTTAGAGGACTCAAGTTTCCCAGAGCAATGAGCACCATATAAAGTGAAACATCACAGGAAGGACAAGAAGAATAGGTTTATTATATTACAATGTAGTTTAAAAATCTTTCAACACTTCTATTTTAAGTTCTACCTAACATCCAGTTTTGTACAGCACTGTCAGTTGATATTTAGCTTGATTTACTCAATGCATAACTTTTACTTTATATTTGCTCTATTAATTGCATGCTGATTTCTTTTAACTCTACCTTCTTCCTTACTTTTCGGTAACCTGTGTTTTTTCTACCATTGCACAGTTAATTTCTACTTACTGATATATTTTTGTATTCTTGATTCATATGCTGCATTTAATAATGAAGGCAAATAATTGTTTCTATCCACTCTATATAATCTTATACAAATGACCCACAGGTGTGCATGAATGGGGTAGAGTTGAAAGCTCTAACCGATTCATAGCAACATTAAAAGGTGTCAGCAGGAAAAGAGAAGCATTTGTTCACCTGTTGTACTATTGCTTTTTAAGCTCAAGCCCCTGCCAAGTTGCATGCAAATGGAAGGCATCTCATGTTCCCCTGAATTCCCCAAAATGTTTGCTTACTTTTGCAGCAGCCTGAATCTATTATAGAAGCCACAGAGAAAATATAAAATAGCAGAACACTCTTTTAAAGAGCTACAATGTTCAAATGAGTCAGGTTCACTTAAAACTTAGCTGACCATATGATTGTGGCTCACTAATATAAACTACTATCAATTGTATGAAAGATATGGGGTTCTGCCTAGTTTAGGACTCTGATTGGGGTCAGGGAAAAGATAGAAGCCATATTTATTGCCACAGATAAGCAGGTGAATCCAAAGACACTGTTGATTATACAAAACAGGCAGGGTGAGTCTCTCAGGAAATTTTAGCACAGCTTAAATTGAGTGCAGGATCTACATACATAGTAAGTTTGGTTGAAAAAAAGACACGAGTGCAACCTTTTAAGTCTCTATACAACCTGCCTAACCACTAGTTGATCCAGAGGAAGGCAAAAAAACATCCTTTTACCTTTCATCCTTTCATAACCCTGTATTCTCTCTCTTGCTAAAAAGTTATTCAACCCCTTCTTAAAGCTACCTAATGTATCAGCCTGTACTACTGATTCAGGGAGAAAATTCCACATCTTTACAGCTCTCATTGTAAAACAACCCACCGATTATTTAGATAGAAACTCCTCTCTTCCAATCAGAATGGGTGACACATGTCAGCTAGAAAGACCTAATCGTAAATAAAGCATTGGAGAGATTATTATATGTTCCCCTAATATATTTATACATAGTTATCATATCACCCCTTAAAGGGATGATTCAGTGTAAAAGTAAAACTATGTAAATAGATGTCTAAATTTATAGCCAAAACACTGCTTCCCACTTTGCAGTTCTCTTGGTTTCCACGCAGTAACCAATCAGAGACTTGAGGGGGGCTACATGGGTCATAAATTTTTGCTTTCGAATCTGACCTGCATGCTGAGTATCAAAAGAGAACTCACTGAACATTTACATGAATGTCCCATGTGGCCCCCCTTAAAGTCTGACTTTAGTTAGAGTGCTGACAAGCTGGAAGTAGTGTTCTATTCTGTTAGACATCCAGTCACTCCAGCCTTTATAGATTACATTTTTGGCTAAATAACTTTATGAGAAACATTTTTTATTTTGCACAGCTTATTTGTTTACCCAGTTTTTTTTTACACTGAACTGTGCCTTTAAGCGCCTTTTCTCCAATGTGAACAACCCCAACTTGGCCAGTTTTTCCTCATAGCTAAGATTTTTCATAACTTTTATCAGCTTACAGTAGTTGCCCTTCTCTGTACCCTCTCTAATTTGAGAACCCTCTCTGTTTGAGAACTGAAGACCAAAGTGTATTATCAAAAGGACTCAATGCTCCTTTTCCATTATGGAGTTGACTAGTGCAGTCCCATTAAGGGTATTAGTGGCTTGGATATTTAAACATCCAAGGTGCATGACTTTACATCATCTAAAATAACCATGTAATCTAGGCTGTAAACATCACAGGCATAGAGATGTGCTGTCCTGTGTGTATCAATGCATTGCATATTGCATACGTATAACCATTTGGACTCCCTAGTCTACCATTGCAAATAGCTGGACCTTAGGATTCAGACCATGGGGCAATGTGCAAAGTATTTTGCAGATTGTCCCTGGCTTCCTAAATTAGGCTGTATGTGTTGAGAAACAATACACTGTTGCATGAGTTCGAACATATGGATTTTTAGGATAAAAGCTTGCTTGGTTATACAACATTCTATACATCATCCTCATCAATATTTTAGCCATCTATTTTTCAATCCAATTATTTCATCTGTATTTTAGTCATTGATTTTACAAGGCCACTATTGAGTAGACTAATATATAACGTAAGGCGACTAATTAACACATTATGATTGATTTGTCCTTAAAAAACATTATTTATATAGCACTCTTATTTAATAGGATTTGTGAAACACAAATAATTGAGATAATTGGGATTTAAAGGAACAGTAACACCAAATTTAAGTGTATCAAAGTAATTAAAATATGATGTACTGTTGCATTGGTAAAAGTTCTGTGTTTGCTTCAGAAAGACTACTATAGTTTATATAAACAGGCTGTTGTGTAGCCACAGGGGATGCCACTCAAGCTGGAAAAAGGAGAAAAGGTGCTGCTTACAAAGCAGATAACCAATAAGCCTTGTAATACACCATTCTATTCTATAGAGCTTCTCTGTTATCTGCTATGTAACCTGTTCATATGTCTTTATGGTGGAAATAAGGAGTTTAAATGCATCCAAGCTTTGGTGTGTAAAATAAATGGACATTGGCAATGCTGAAAATAAAAAAGTATCAGGTTTTACAGTAAGGTGTTTAACAAGGTATGAAAATAGTCAGACAGAGTGCTGAACAGGATTAACGAGCACACCTTCAACAGTAATATTGAAGAAGGGGGTAGAACCAAATGGGAAATGGCCAATTTGATTTTGTTTAGTCATTCAGTTTGTTAGATACAGTGTAAACATACAATGGAAGTGTATTCTGGAAGCCATACAATGCTGCTGTGTTGTTAAAACTCAATTATATAGGTACAGTATATTTTTTAGCAGAGGCTGCATTCAATCTCCCTTGAAAAAAAAGCATTTATAGTGTATTCAAGATAACTGCTCCTATACAGCAATGTCATGCAGTAATTCCAATGATTAGTAGACCTTTTACCCCTTTAATATTTAAAAAATGTTAGCGGGTCAAAAGTCTGCAAATGTTAAAACTGAATCGGCTTCTTTCATGAAAAAGCAAACATAAAATATATTTATCATTTATCATATAATTGGAGAGGAACAAAGTCAAATAGTCAGCCAGATTCAATTCAGTAAGATAACGTTATCTTTACAATTTATTTTAAGTGAAAACTCATAGATGAGATTCAATTAGAGTTTTCACTTGATAAACCTTTTTTCTCACCGAACCTGGTCCAATGGATGGAAAATAGTATCAACCCTATCAGATACCAAGGGTATTAGAATGTCAGTGAGATGTAGCCAAATCATATGGACAGTCAATTGTAGCTTACCTGTGATTGGCTGTTGCATCACCCACCAATCGCCTATGGTTTCTTACATCACATAGTGGGAGCCCAGCTCCATTTTATAAGCAGGTGGATTTCAAGTAAGGGTTTTTCTTGCAAGGCAAGAAGTTAATCCATTTTGCTCTTTTTTTAGCACTTTTTTTCAAGTGCTCTGGATTGGGTAGCTATGCTGTACAGCATTGAGAGGTAGACCATAAATGCTTTATTTGACAGGTCAGTGTTAACTTTCATAGCCTTTCTTTCAAAAATTAGAAAATTAGAAATCCAAATCTGACTTCTCCCCCCCACCAGTGTCTCTAGGGAGATTTTTTTTCAACCTTCTTTATTTTCATATTTTTGTAAACATGTATAGGGGATACAGAAGGCAAGGAGGGGGGAGGGGGTTCAAAGATTGTTTTATATTGTTTCCCATTGTTATGTTTTGAGACAAATCTCAACAGTAGGTTATTATCTAAACAACATCACAGTATTTAAAACATATGATTAAGGTATTCCATTAGTTGTGGCCTAAGTGCTCTCCATTACACCTCTTGATCTTCTTTTATATCTCTGTCTATCCTATGTTGGTAGGGAAATGTGTTGTTTTAGGAAAGAAAGGCAATGGTCCCATATTTTCCAATAACTACCGCTCATATTATGGATCATATGTGTAATTTCTTCCAGTTTTCTTATTTCCTCAACTAGGTTTCCCCATTCGTTATATTTTGGAGGAATCGTCTGCTTCCAGTATCTAGGCACCGGCATTTTAGCTGCACTGAGCAAGTGTAAGGAACAGTAAGGGGCAGATGTGTCAAAGGTCGAGGTTAGTTTTCAAATGAAAAAAATTCAAAAATTTGAATATCGAAATTTATCATGTACTGTCTCTTTAAAAATTCTACTTTGACCATTCGCTATCTAAAACCTGCCAAATTACTGTTTTAGCTTATGCGGGACCTCCTAGAACCTATTTGGAGTAAATTGGTGGACTTTGAAAAATCAAAGTTTTTTTGGGGGAAAATCTTCAAATCAAATTTGATCGAATACACTATTACTTCGATTTGAACAATTACAATTTGACCGAATGCAGACCTATTTATTTGACCTATTCAACCAAAAAAAAACTTTGACTTAATTTCGGTTGGTCTTTTTGAATTCGAATTTTATATGTCCCTAAGTGTGTCTGCAAATAAATTATTCTTTTCTATTATAATATTTAAAAGGATTAGGGGCAACTTTGTCTCTTTTATAGTGATTTCAGTAACCTTCACTATATCTTCAATGACCCCTTTCCAAAATTCTTCAGTTTCGTACATGTATGCCAAATATGTATGTTTTCTCCTTTCCTGTTCACATCTCCAGCATATCTCAGAGCTTTTATGGGTACATTTTTTTTAAGTTTAACTGGATGTTTTTTGTATTGCAGCCAGAGTTTTCTCCCAAAGTGCGTTTGAGATTGTAATGTTTAGCTCTTTTTCCCATTCTTTGTTTTGGAGTATTAAAGTTTCCTAATAGGAGTTTATAGTATATTTATATTGGTTAACTAGTGATAACTGGTTGCTCTATTATGTTTTTCCAAGATGTTGGTGGTGGTCTGTTCCAATCTGCTTCTTTTGTTTTTTGTATGAAGTAATGCAATTGGTTGTAATTTTCAGACATTTCTGGGGTGAGAGGCCAATCTTTTTTGTATTTTTTTTTGGAATCACTTTGTTATTCTTGATAAAATCTGTTATTTTGGTCGGTCTTCCCTTTATCTGGTGCCACCTCCTGAATGCTCCTGGTTCTGTGCCTGGTTTGAAAAGGGGGTTGTCTATCAGTGGTTGCAACAAGACATAGGAGGATTTTGTAAGTAACCTGGTATCTCTGTTTTTATACCAAAAAATGAATGTTGGTCCTATTAGTGGGAGTGTTTTTATTGTGTTGTTGAGTGTCTCTGGTGTGTTCCAGAGATAATCAATTAAGGGTATGTCCATATGAAGTTTTTCCAAGTCGACCCATTAAGTATAATTTTAGTCGCTTGGATTCTGCCTATCCAGGTTCAATTTAGTTTCCTCCATTCATCAATAGTGTGTTGTAATGAGCTGAGTAGGGGAGCATAATTACTTTGGTATAGATCATTGCAGTTGGGTGAAATTTTTATTACCAGGTATTTAATGTTTTCTTTGGCGCATTTAAAAGGGAAACTTTGTTCTAGTGAACTCCTTATGTTCTCTGCTATATTTACGTTGAGGATCTCTGACTTGGTATAATTCACCTTAAAAAGTTTCAGCTGGAGCACATTGGGAAGGGAGATTATTGGGTTAGTGATAAACATCAGAAGGTTGTCTGCATATGCATCAATTTTGAATTCTTTGTGGTTTCTTCTTTGTGGTTTCTTCCTTGATTCCTGCGATATTCAGCTTAGTCTTATATGTGATAGTAGTGTTTCTATCACAAAATGAAAAGCAGGGGGGACAGGGGGCCTTGTCCCATTGTGTATGTCAACTGGGGGGGGGTAGCATTCCATTGACTCTTATTCCAGCATGGGGTTGGTGATATAATGCCAAAATGCATTGTATTGTTATTTCTCCTAGGTCAAAGTCTATGAGGGATTTATCTTATCAAAGAAGGCCCAGGAAACGCCTTCTCGTGTTGGTGGTACCTATCAATGTGGGGGTCTTTCTCACTAGCTAAATAGATTAAGGAGATCATTTTTATATCTTCAGAATTTTCTTTGTTTGACCCATCAGTCTTAAGTTTGTATATGGTTTGATAGTATTGCTGGAAGGTCTTTGCTATACTCTGTGTGTCATGAAATATCTTTTGTTCTTTATATATTTTATCAATGTAACGTGGGTTACTGGATTTCGTTTCTTTGATATGTGAGCAAAATGTTTATTACATTTGTCTCCCAGTTTATAGAATCTCTGTGTGCTGTTCATGTAGGCTTTGTAAGTGCATTGGTCTAAAATAGCCTTCAATTGTAAACTTTTATTTTCTAGTTGAACCTGGATATCCTTTGATAGCTTTGATGTGTTTGTTCTAGAGTATGTATTTCTTGCAATAGAGTATTAATTTATTTAAAGGTTAAATGTATTTTGTAACTCTTCCCAAGAAAGAATCTCTCCTTTATTTAGATCCAATATATCTTTTAGCAAATCCAAGTAAAGAGGAAGGAAATAAATAAACAAAATCCTTTAAATTTTGAACTGGAGTAAAAGGTGTAATACGATGATCCATGCCATGGTTCTAAAAAAGAAATCTCCAAACATACAGGGATCTCTAAAAATTGGATTACTTTTGAAGTACTTGGGAATATCACACCATATCTTATGAAGAATCGACAAAATATGACCAAAAGAAGTATGCCAAGATTTAATTTATGGATTAGTATATCTAAATCCTCCACATATCCATTCCATAACATAATGTATCAAGGCTATATTAAATTTCCTGAAATAGGTACATTTAAACCACCTTTTAATGGGTGAAATTGTAACTTGGTCAAGGCAATCTTTGGTTTAATAAAGATCCACTAAAATGATGACAAAGCTGAATTTAAAACTTTAATCAATAATGGTACATTTTGGTATAAATTAATTTTGGAAATATAAGCATCTTGAAGAAAATGTTCCTCCCCTTTAAATTTAAAGGTGCATCTTTCCATTTTTTACATTGAGAATAACAAATTTAATGCACGTGGTGCATTCAGTGGTGCTGCTTTAGGGATTTGCACCCTGTGTGCCCTTTCAATGTCTAATGTTGTAGATAAATCTTTGCTTAAAATGTGCAGTAGTGCAGGTTTTATTTCCTCAATTTTAATGGACTTGTGAATTCCTCTTATTCAGATTTTATTTCTCCTCCATCTGTTTTCCTGGTCCTCTAGTTGTCTTGCATTTCATTTAGCATTACATTGTGTGATTATACAGCTGTGTGTATGCTTTTTTGGTTAGAGATCAGCTGACTTTGATTAGTTTCCAGATCTTCTGTTCTGTTGGCAAGCATTATTAAGTCCCCTTTTGTCTCTCTCAGTTCTTCTTTCAGGGTGGAGGTGACTTTGTGCAGCATGTCTTTAATGTCCACTTTGGATGGCAGATTGGCAAGGTAAGTTGAAATATCTGTTTCCTATTCTATGTTGCTCTCCTGCTCTGTAAAGTCATGCTGAGTGTCTCCTGTTCCCTCTGCTTGCTCTTGTGCTGGCGCCATGTTGTGTGTGTTCCGGTTTCTTCAGTGTAAAAAGCAGTGCCAACTCGGTTTGTGTTAGCGAATGTCTTTTCTCCTGTCATTTCTCTTTGTCCAGTTTGTGTTTTTGACTTTTACCCATCTTCTTTTTCAGTATATCTGGCTGCCCTGGCTGTTAACCGTCTGGAGCTCTTTCTCTAAGTTACCATCCGGCGTGAAGGTAAGCCGCCACCCCTACACAAGGGAGATTTGCAAATAGAAAGGTATACATATTACGTTGCAGAAAGTAAAATAAATTACAGGATTTCTACTGCTGATTTCCTGCTTCTATATTATAGTACATTAACTTTTACATATATATTTATGAATTAGTAAAATGATCTTATTATATAAATACATGCTGTATCTATTAAAATAGATGGTAAGTGTCCACATCAGTTCTAGGTGGCAAGGTCCAAAATTTGCGAACAGACCTTCTTAACAACTGTTTCTTTATCATTTATTAGTGTCAACCCATGCTGACTAGACAGAGAATTTCCTTGGTTTAATTAAATAGAGTGTGCATTGTTGGAAGTAGACAAATGGTAATGGGGAATTGTGCCATAGCAAAAAAGATTTAAAGGGCAGCTAAACACATTGGGATAAAATTAACACAAAATGGGTTGATATTAGAAGATGGATAGAAGGAACAACACTTTAGATTCAAAAGCAGGCAGTTACCATTAGCAAATGAATCTGAATAAATTAAGAACAAATGCAGCAAATTTGAAAATTTGTTTTTCAGAAAGAATGAATAAATATTTCAGTAATGTGACAGGAGGCAACACATACATTGTAAAATATATATATATATCTATATATATATATATATATATATATATATATATATCTATATATATATATCATGACAAATGGACCCGCACTATGCATCTGTGAATAAAACACAACATTATTTTCACGAAATATTTTGGAATGCGGGTCCATTTGCCGAGATGTATTAATCTTTTGACCAACGCACCCACTTTCATCGAATCCGGTAAGAGTGCATTCACCTATATGGACATTATATATATATATATATATATATATATATATATATATATATATATATATATATATATATATATATATATTCACACGAAACTGGAATGATAGAAGATGTTGCTTTAATTGAAAGTAAAATATTTTAGCAGGTATTATGCCAATCTTCATTATTAGAACTGTATGCCATTGCATAATCAAAGGTAAGCCTAACAGACATGAGTTCTTTTGCCGCCAACCACTCTATTATTGTGTTATTTTGAAGCTATTATGCTGTACTGTGGTTGTGCTTGCTTTTCATTAGTTATTTCCCTCTGAAGGAAATCAAATTAAGGCTTCTTTTTGGAGAGGTTTATGTGATCTGCAAATCTCCCATGATCAATCACATGTGATTAAATACACAATTTAGCTATTATTGGTATCCATGGCATAGTGACATAATCATATCTAATTATGTAATACATCACATGTGATTTGTAGCTCATGTCAGGAATTCCATGTAGTGCTATAAACCACAGACTGCCCAGGGTTTGCAGATAATTAGTCATTGATACTGTAAGCCTCCTATTGACTTTCTATATTTTCTGTTCCAGAATATTTTAGATAACTTGCTTGTAAATCATGACTGAATGTAAGCAAAGTCATATAATTATAATTTCAAATGTCTATCTATCTATCTATCATCTTTTTGTCTATCGATCTATCGATCTATATATATAGTGGATAATGTACCCCCTACTGTAATTTATAAAGATATTATTAGTCACGAGGAGTTATGTGACCATATAAAAGCATGAGGCCGCAGGCCGAGTGCTTTTATACAGGTCACATAACTACGAGGTGACTACTAATATCTGTATAAATTTAAGTAGGGGGTACATTATGCATTATAATCTACAGTTTTTGTGTCCAGTGTCTTCCTTCCTATATATGTGTAGTATTTTACTGGCTTTGCCCTATGTGCTGCAAAATTACGGTTTTAATGCTGTTTTCCTTCCCCACCCACTTACTTAATTTTATCCCTGTAGTTATTTTTTTTGTGGAAAAGTACCTGTTTTTGAATTCCATCAGTTTTTTTTCCAATATACGTTGTATCCTGCTCTGGGTCACGTCAGTTGCAGGGGAAGGTGAGGGGAAGGAAAGTGTCAGAGGACTGGAGAATGAGGGCTGGAGGCGGAGCAATACCGGAGATTGTGTGAGGGAGACTGAACAGCCGACACGGAGAACCATGAAAGTGAAAGTTAAGATGGTGGGTGAAAGGGAGGGGAGCGATATAAGGAGAGAGACGGATAGAAGCACTGTGCGAACAGGAGGGAGCCCATAAGCGATCGTGTGAGGCGGGATATAGACCAAACAGACACTGAGGGGGCAGGACCTGAGAGAGAATATATCAATATATATATATTTATATATAATGCACCATGCACGAATAAATATATTTTTGATATACAGCTTATGGTCATGGCCGTGAGTGCTTTCTCTGGACTATTGTTGATAAATTTGGTTAGCACCCGGCGAATAACTAAGAGATTGGTGAGTGCTGTTTCATCTAACATATATATATATATATATATATATATATATATATATATATATATATATATATATATATATATATATATCTATATATATATATATCTATATATATATATATATATATATATATATTATATATATATATATATATATATATAGATATATATATATTGATAGAGATAGAGATATATCATTCATATTAATAATATAGTATATATTATATGCTTGACAGTTATTCTGTTAAATATGATTCCTCTTACTGAAATTGTTTCCTGACTAAGACAGATAACCCCCATGATTAGTGCACAATATTTGTTGGCTAACCAAAATTCAAGTACCTAGATCTGTTCAAATGCTTCTTTTGCAATATTTATATTAGCGATTTCTGTTTTAGAAAAGGCAAACTTAAGCATAACCCCATTTCTCTCAAATTCCAAGATATACAGTATTTTTATAATCTGTGTATTTCTTGTATAAGCAGACTAATATATTTCTCGTTTATATTATTAACATTTACATTACTATTTACTGACATTAAATTTTTTTTTTTTTTTTATAAATCTCAATTTTTTTTGGGCTTTTATATATTTTTTAAAGCTCAAAAAAGTTGATATTTATTAAGTGTAAAACCATGAAAAACAAACAAAAATTGGCCAGGAAAAAGTTGTTTATGTCCTATAGAAGTCAATATGTGAACTGTGCTGAACCTATTGGACCATTGTTTAAGCTATTTAACCTAAACTCACATTTTTAGAGGTTTACGTGATATTCATATGTTTTTGTGCACCTTTCAGCATTTTTTCTGATGTTTAATATCATTCATAGAAGTAGAATCAAATCAAATATATTTGTGGTTTCAAAACATCTAAAATCACTAAAATGAACCTGTTTATAAATAGGCTGATTTTATGGATTTCTTCATAAATTGTATGTTTTCTGCACAAATCATTCATTTGTCTAAAACCCTTAAAATTCAAGGTTATTAAGGAGCCCATTAACTAACAATCAAATTCTCATTCTTTCCACTAATCTCAAAGATTTGTGGCATTCCTATATTTCTTAAAGGTACAGTAACACCAAAAAATACAAGGGGTTTAAAATAACTAAAATATAATGGACTCATGCATTGTAAAAGGTAGGTGTTTGTTTTACAAAAACTACTATAGTTTACATAAATAAGCTGCTGTGTAGCAATGGTTGGTAGCCATTCAAGCTAAAAAAGGAAAAAAGACACAGGCTACTTAGCAGATAACAAAAAGGTCCTATAATAGAATACAAAAGGATTTTACAGAGTAGCTTGTTTATATAAGTATTTTAGTGTTTCTAAACGAAAACATACCCGATATAGCAGTGCAGGGATATGTTATATTTTAATTACTTTAAAATACTTTCATTTTTTGGAGTTTACTGTTCCTTTAAAAGCTCCAAAATTGTGAGCTTTATTAAGCTGGTTATTTACTATAACTCATTTTTTTGTCACGTTTTAGCAGCATCAAACTTCCATTCATGAATTTGGCTTATTTAATAATATTTCAAGTTGAAAAAATCAGATGAAATTTTTTTTGAGTTTATATTTTAAAAAACTTGAAAAATTCGAGTTTCAGAATTGTACAACATCAAATTGCCACTTGAAACACTTGTTTTTTTTTAGTTTTTGAGCAAAAACAAAACTCCCGAGCAAACACCCCAAAACTGCCAAAATTTGTGAAGGTTAAAAATATCTTCAAATGGTTAAAGGTACAGCTGCCATTGACTTTTACATGAATTTGAAAGGTTTTACATGGATTATTTTTGGATTCAGACTTTTAGCAGCTTTGGGGCATAATAAATCTTGAAAATTTTTAATTTTTCTCTAAGAATTTGAGTTAACTAAAAAAACTTGATTAGAAAAAATTGAGTTTAAATAAATAACTCCCCACCTGTGTAGTTTAGGATGTACACTCTTAAATAGAATGTCAATACAGAGCCTGAATCCCCTTTGCTATATGAAAGATACTGGGAATCTAGTGGGATCCAGAAATGGCACCTTTGGGTGGCTACTCTAGCAATTATAATAAAGCACACAAGTGCAGCAAACAGATAGAACTTTATATATACTGGAAATAAGCAAAGTAAAACACAATTACATATCAATATCACCCCTGCCCTGGGGGACCCATGAGGTAAGTCCAACCCTGGCACAGTCTTTACCAGGACACAGTCCCACACTCCTCTCCGGGTGGACAAAGAAAGTCACAATACCTTCCCCCAAGAGCTCTTAACTTTCCCCAGGTAGTGCTACCTGCCACAATGACCTGAGGTAGTTGCTCCCATATATCAGGTACACATACAAAACCTGTCCTCACACTCTGGAAGAAGCATACACAGAGTCTCAAATCCTCAGGCTGAGATCCCAAGCTGTCCAAGCCGAGCATGCAAAGCCTTCTCCTTTCACTTCAAGTTGAGCTCCCAACACTCATCCAGAGTATGAGCACACCAAGGCCTCTTTACAGGAATCCATCCGCAGGCAGCTCCTTTCATGTTCTTTGCTGCCTTAAGCTCCAGATCATATCCTCCAGATCTAGCTCCACAATACTTGGGGCCCAGTACCCCAAGCCCTCCAAGGGACAGTCCACCCTTGGGCTCTCCACTTATGCAGTCACATGTACTCCCTCCTGGAGTAAAAATGGCAAAGAGACAGGGCACACGGCAGCTCTGTTTTATAAAGAGTTGTGTAACAGTGACAAGACACCTTGTATTCAAATCTGGATATGCCAGAGCACACTTCACTGGGAAAAAGGGGCTCTCTCCCCCTCCCATATCCAATTTAGGCTCAACTTTTAGCTGGTCACACCAGGGGATTTCCAACCATGAGGGATTTTCAGATCATAGGGGAACTTAACCCTTTGAACCCCTAAAATGCTTTTTATAATATAATCTTTTATTAACTTTCATGGTATTTGTGATTTTAGAGAAATATGAGGCATGTAATAAAAGTCGCAAAGAGCAAAACAATTTGCACAAATAAGAATACAAATTCTCATTTTGCAATGTAATATTCTTCAATAAACTGTTATTGCATTACGGATTTTAATTGTGCATTGCGAATTTTAATTCCAATGTTGTTCATACTGCTACTGAAAAATGCCTTACCCTTTAAACAAAACAGGGATTGTTTGTCCATATATTGCAATATATTTAAGCTGGCCAACTACATCAAAGTCATCCCATATCTGGCCAGTTGGAAGAAGGTTTGAATTTTCATCTGATTCATTAAGAATTCTATAATATAAATTGCTATAATGAATCAATAGAATTCTTAATGAATCAGATGAAAATTCAAACCTTCTTCCAATGTGGGAAAGTTGCTAATCAGTTTCTGGGTTTGCAAAAGCTATATTTAATTCGCAAAGGCATAACTTTTTCTATTGTGAATATTTTTTCTTTTATTACATTCCCCAATTTGAGTTTAATTGTGGTTTCAAAAATCTCAAACAACTAAATTCAACCTTCAATAAATTGGCCTCCACGCTTTATGTTTCACCTCTGTTTACTCTATAAACAGACTTTTGTTGTTAATGGTTTTGACTTAATTATGTTTTACCCACCACTCAATGGCTTTTATTTTATAGGATGATCTCTAACATATTGGATAATACAAATATAAAAACAAACCAATTAATAATAGGAGGATAGGACCACAAAACATAATTCTATCAGATCATTTATATTTTTATTTAATTGTGATGGTCTTGCATTATCATAGTGCCTGGATTTTGCAAAGCATTTAATCATGGGGAGTTAGTCTAAAAAAGCTTATGCTATTTTAGAGATTGCAGTTTCTGAATGATTATTCTTACTAAGAACATCACTGGGAAGAACAAAATATACTGGAGCCCTTGATGTTCCTTCCCATAATTTACTTTCAAGCCATCTGTAATAAAAAGTACATTACAATATACAGCATGTTCTGTGCAAATCCACTGTTTTCTGCATTTTTCTGTTTTATGTTCCAACAAAACTTGTTTCTACTCTTGCCAGTTCTTTGAAAAACAACAAAACACATTTATATTGTACAGTACAATATCTTGGCATAGTCTGACATTAGCAGTTTTATCTCATGGCTTGAGAAGAGCTCAACTTTAAAAATAGTTATTGCATGTTAAAGAGGGTTTTTACAGAATGAGAACCCCATACAGTGAGTAAAATGTAAAACAGTGAGTTATATAAATTTAACATGTAAACAAAATTAACTGCTCTATTATTGGAATGTTCAGGATCACAGTAAGTAGCTATTTGTAGAGAACCATTCTTTCCAGAATTTGAATGACCTAGACCAGATTTTTGATGGTAAAATGTAGGACCTTTTTCACTTCTCTTTGAATTGATCCTTTTCTAAAAAGTGTCCACAGTTCCCTATTTTCAGCTACCCTGCTGTGAAAACTCCCATAAACTTATATGGGCAGCTTTAGTAAAAATTCAAGTGGTGACTCATTCCTGAGAATTCTCAGAAAGCATTTGCAATTTTATTACTGAAAAAAAAGTGATTGATAAATTAGATATTTTTTTAGAGCGGATCAAAGTGTCTATTCATTCTAACTGAACTGAATATTTTGAGCACCTAATATCCACTCTTTACAAAGAGTGTTAGGGTTTAGAGGCAGTGGGATTGCATTATAAATAGGGAATACATTTATCTGTCCCCTAAACAGTATTTGTGTTTTATTTTTTAAATAAAGAAAGACATATGGGAAGTAAAAATTAAAGAGGTAACAGAAAAAAGAGTCAAATCTTTTTGCTAGTAGCCTGCACCACACAAAGAATATTTTGGTCCTAGTGATACTGAGGAGTAGAATAAAACACTAAGGGGCAAATGCAACAAGGGTCGAATATCGAGGGTTAATTAACCCTCGATATTCGACTGGGAATTAAAATCCTTCGACTTAAATATCGAAGTCGAAGGACTTTGCGCAAATAGTTCGATCGAACGATCAAAGGAATAATCATTCGAACGATTCAAAGGATTTTAATCCAACGATCGAAGGATTATCCTTCGACCAAAAAAAGTTAGCCAAGCCTATGGGGACCTTCCCCATAGGCTAACATTGACTTCGGTAGTTTTTAAGTGGCGAACTAGGGGGTCAAAGTTTTTTCTTAAAGAGACAGTACTTCGACTGTCGAATGGTCGAATAGTCGAACGATTTTTAGTTCCAATCATTTGATTTGAAGTCCAAGTCGTAGTCGAAGTTCGAAGTAGCCTATTCGATGGTCGAAGTAGGCAAAAAAAAACAAAAAAAGTTTTTTTTCTTCTATTCCTTCACTCGAACTTAATGAATGGGCCCCTACATTGTAGGAAATTAATAATTATTGATAGAGCTTGAGATTTAAAGGACAAGGAAAGCCGATTAAACTGGTGCCGTAACACTGCAACTTATCTTTTGTGTCCTTTGTGGGGAAAAAATACAGCGGTCAAGGTTCTGTTTTTGTGTCACATTATCATCTTACCCATCTTCCAAGGGAGAGCAGACTAAATGAAGTTGCAAGGGCTCCCAGGGAAAGAAGGGTAACAATGCAACTGTTAGATAGAGAAAACTCTAGGCTGGTGCTATTTTTTCAAAAAATGAAAACTGGCACTTGGAATACCAATTGGTACACCCCCAGTGTATTAGGATTTCTTAGTACTGGAGAAAAAAAACACTAAAGTTGTAGAAAAATTAACCTGAATTCTTCATCTACTTTTTCAGAAATAAACACCCTTTAAAATGTGCTCCCTATTCTTTTAACTAATATTCCTGATGCTCAAATGTTTCCCCAATTTTAAGCACACCAGATTGTTTTCTATATACTGTATAGTCCATACTGCTCTGATTGTTTTCTTGGGTCTAATCTGCATATCATTCTTATCAATTGTATTTTGCCTATCTATACTTGGTAAATAATACTGTTAAACTATTTTATTAAGTCTCTGGTTGACTGAAACAGCAGAATATGGGGGGGGCATAAATCCTCTTTGTCCTAATCATTTCACTTCTCACATAAACTTAACAATTAATCTGTATATAATTTCTTAATAAATAAAATGAATTATTTCAAGCACTGCAGCAACATTTTGCTCATTAGCAAGTTACTAAATAATTAATAGGTTTGTGTTCAGTTACCCTTGTGTATATAATCTTTCTTTAATAAAATGATCATCAGTTCTCATTTAGTTCTACTTCAATTAGAAAAGGCTAATGTTATCTTTCTAAAAGATATATTTTTCCATAAATATTGTGTGCCTTGCAGTTTAATATAATGGCAAGGTTTGTGCCAATGCCACATAAAGAGAATGTATATATGGCACTACTCAAAAAATAACTGATAAGTCAAAAATACAAAATCAGAATTTGAGTATTTAATCACAGTTCCCCCCAGTCCCAAGGTGCAAGTCCAAAGCAGTATTTCAAAAAAGATGTGAGGACCTCCAATAATAAAGAAGCAGTTAATTAAAAAATTAGAAAATTTATTAAGACATAAAAATGCGTTTCGTGCCTATCGGGGCACTTACTCATAGGCTTATGAGTAAGTGCCTCTTGCAGTTTAAGACTAATTAGAAGACACAACGAGTTTTATTGTCCAATAACAGTAAGACATTGCTACTTCAAAAACATTGTCAGACTATGTGCAAATAATTCACACCATCATCCCACTTTACATCTTAATAAAAGACAAAGGGGCAAATTTACTAAAGGGCAAATTTCTCCTCAGAAGGCTCTAAAACACCTTGCGCAACTTCATCAGATGTTAATTCGCTTATTTATCAAAAAAGTTACTTCTCTGCAACAAAAATTCATCAGCAAGGGCATTTCTAAGTGAACTTTCGCTAGCCTTACTTTCATCCTAGCGAAACTTTGTTAACATGCTTTCGCTTGTTAACAAAGGTCACATATACAGTATGTCTTTATAAGTGGCGAAATTGCTTGTAGTGGCCACTTATTATTAAAAATGTCCAAGGAATCAAAATAAATACAAAAGAGATCCTCTAATCGCGTAGACATGAGCCCACCCTAAAACATATTTGGAATGAGCTTCAAGAAAAATTATTAAAAAATATACTTAACAGTTACAACTTTTAAACATAATGCCACATTAAAATATGAAAAAACTCCAGCCTTTTGTCTGTTTTTATGACTTTTTGGCAAACAGGACATTATGTCACTGCAAGGGTGTGGCAAGGCCACAAAGGCCCATGCCTAGGGTAGCTTCAATAATGGGTGGCATTTTGCCCAGCTGCACAAGCAATTCGTTTTATTTTGGAGCACTAGCCATTCAGCTCTGGCAAGAAGACAGGATACGCGCTATCCTTTGAGAGGGAGGGTGCGACTGAGGATGATTTCCTCAGGGCAAATCCAGCCCTGGCTTCATCTTATCAATTTTCCAGGTATAACCTGGAAAAGCAGACTCTGGCGAAAAGGGTAACGTAGTGGAAACTTTGAACTTTGATGAATTTGCAGAGTAACAAATTGTTTGCCTGAGCAAAAATTCGCCTGGAGAAAGGGACTGAAATTTCATTAGTGTTGAGCTCTATCACTAGCAAATTGTCCTCTACGCCTTTTAGTAAATTGGTGATGTCCCTGAGAATTGTTGTTTTGGTGAATTTTCACTAGCTATGGCCACTTCACCCTTTAATAAATCTGCCCCAAAGTGCTTATTGAGTTAGAGAATGGAGCTGCAAGAGAAACATCTGAAACAGTTAAAGTTAAAGGGTCAGTTAAACAAGCAATAACTATTAACTATATTTTCTTAATTTGAATTACTTTATTTATTTAGAATAAAAATATTATCACAGTTTAATAAGTGCTTTAAATACATTTCTTCACATGTTGCATTTATTCAGACAGTACATCTTGCTATCTGAGTTGCCTATTACTTTGTATTGCTCCCTTTCGCAAAATTGCTCAAAACAAATCTCTGTCAACCTTTCTTTGCCTCATATTTCAAATATCTGTCCTTTGTTCTACGACTTTCCATCACATGCTATCAAGTTTGTTATTCATGTTATGAAACTCAACACGGTTATGTAAAAGTGTCTTTTATGGCAAAGCATTCTACAGAATAAATATAGCATTATACTGTGCACTACTGTGGTTAACCTATTGGCAATAAACTGCCTCCGTAGCTTTCTTTCTCTTTTAAAGTAATGCATTTTGGGACTTGTAATACCACTGTCCATAGTGAGTGATGCACAGATTCCAATAATCCATCAGTTCACAATGAAAATTAGTGAGAGAGTTGTTGCATTACATTGTACACTTATCTAACAGGGAAGATTACTGAACATGAAAAATAAATGAACAAGGATAATGAGGTGCATTTAGATAAACATTGCAGCTATATTTTTATTCCATGTAACACACATGGAATAACATCAGTAGTTCTGAAAATGATGCTTAATGGCTCTGCAACAAAGAGAAAACATAGGTCAAGAGATATTCTACTCTAAAGGTCAAGCCTAGTAGTGTAAAAACAGACTATAATTTAGCTTCTCATACATTTGGAAAAATAATAAGAAAGTGTTAGTTTTAGACGTCATGTAAATAGCTTAAATATCAAGTACATTTTATTTTCCACATATTAATAACAATACTCTAACAATATGTGAAAAACCTTAATTATAGAGTTGATCCTTATTTAATATGTGGGAAAGTGGATAAATATCTTTGCTTCGACATTTTGTGTGAAATGATTGCTACAGATAAGAACTTTGACAGGTCAAATGACCTGGATGTCCATTAAGCCACAATAATATCCCTGAACAGAGATCAATAATTCACATTTAAAAAAAATGATGATTTGCTTTTTCTCTGTATTAAAACATTAGCTTGTACTTGATCCCAACTAATACAAAATTAATCCTTATTGGTGACCAAAATAATCCTATTGGGTTTATTTTATATTTAAATGCCCTGTAACACTAAAAACTATTTAAGTGAAAATTCATTCTACCTTCCATTTATAGTTCTATCTTGGACAAAGTTTATAATTGTTAATATTTTATTAATACTACCATGCTAAAGCTCTGCTTCAGGTCTTCTCCAAAAAGGCAACAGGGTGACATTGAACAAAATCCAACTAGCAGTACTCCATTTCTCCTCTTAGCCCGACTCCTGCAAAACTGGAAGTCAATTATTGCCACTGTACATATGATTTTATAACTGCATTCAAATAGTTATCTCTCTTCTAAATTCCTTTAATTTAGGTTCTGGGAGAGAGGGCTTTTGGGAAGTGTTACTGATTATGGAAACTACATCAAAGAAGGTGAGAGAGTTGTGAGCATGCATGGGGGGGTTGCAAGCAGGTCGGTATGCTGGGGTGTGCACGAGTAGGGGGGTGCAGGGGCAGGTATGTGAAAAGCCTAGGGGTGTGCTATATTTAAATCCATGCCTGCAGAACCCACTCTAACAACAACATCCTTTGATTTGGCAAGAAACTAAACTCCAGTTTCCCAGTTACCATGGTAAATGTATTTTCAAATAAAGTATTTAATTGATTACTTCATCAGGGGTTTTAGAGAAAATCCCCAAAGCTCATTTGCATTTCTTGTACTCAAGGGTTTACCTCAGAAAGGTTTTATAGCTAAAATATACAGAATAATTAATGATGACCCTACTTTTACATCAGTTTATAAGCACTCATACAGTATATGTGTGTTACAGGACACAAAATAGTGATAGAAGATGCATCTGGGAAAACAATAAGAGAGGGGTCACTTGCACTAAGTAAAGTAAGATTTTAATGTTCTGGTACCTCACCCATATCACACTGCACAATAATTCTGATGCCTCTCAGACATGCAAGTGTTGTGCTGTACCTAAGCTTTGTAGCAAGGTTTTGGGACTGTCCTCTGATACAAACCCCTATGGGAAGAGACGTAGATCCTAATATAATGGCAAGTATATGATGTAATCCAACTAGTGATGGACGAATTTGCGCCATTTTGCTTCACAGAAAAATACACGAATTTCCCCCGAAATTCGTGAAACGGCGAAAAATTCGTGAAACAGCACCAGCGTCTCGATTTTGACCGTTTTTTTTTGGCTCCGGCAACAATTTTTTTTTGACGTTGCCGTTTCGCAAATTTATTCACCTATCACTAAATCCAACTGATAACCAGCCTTTTTGAGGGGCAAATGTATATACTGGTTAATCATATTTTAGTACTTATCTCCAATGCAAATGGAGATATTAAAATCTGATTTTTTCTGATTATTTAATTAAAAAAAGTCTGACCAAATTAGAATCCACAATGTGACCTTATTTATTATTAAAAAAAAAGCTCAATTAGATAGCACAATCCTACATAACCTGGGAATAAAATTACCAAAAAAACCCATACAGAAATATATTCACTTAATATTCGACATACCATAGATAACATGCAGCAAGAACTCAAGAAATGGGAAACATTTAGGGGGTTATTTATCAAAGTCCAAATTTATCTCAATATTTTCTTCTACAAACTACAATCAAATCCACTCCATTTTTTATGCTTATTTCTTACTACATTTTCCTGAAAATTTGCTTTGCTGGGGAAAAAAACGATTTTCACTACCTTTTCTGACTTTTTCATCCGATTTTCACTCGAAAACTTTGGTGTATTTCTCGAAACCCAGAGCACATAAAAAAAATCACTGGGACTTCTCCCATTGACTTACATGCAACCTCGACAGGTCTGAGATGCCGGATTTTCAGATTCAGATTTTTCTATCCTCAGGGGTTAATAAATTCCGAAAACGTTCGTGATTTTTTAAAAGTCAGATTTTATTTAAAAAAAAAAATCACAAATTTTGCATTCGGAGTTTAGTAAATAACACTTTTACCAATAATTTATCTCGAAAAAGGAACACTAACACCAAAAAAATTTGTATTTTAAAGGCATGACAATATAATGTACTGTTGAAAGTACTGTTTCTATTTTTGCAGATGATACTAAATTATGCAAAACTATGGGTTCCATGCAAGTTGGGAAACTGGGCAGCAAACTGAAAAATGAGGTTCAATGTTGAAAAATGTAAGACTGGCTTGAATGATTTCTTGGACAGACATAATATCATAGGCTATTGTAATACTAAACTCTATAGTTAGTATAGGTATGGGTATATATAATTTATGTGAAAATATGGAGGGGTGTGTATGGAGCCTGTTTTTTCATTTGGAGGGACTGTAGTTGATGGACTTTGTCTTTTTTCAAACCGATTTAACTATGTAACTATGTTGCCCTGCAAAGGTAAAACTGGTGTTTTGCTTCAGAAACTCTACTATAGTTTATATAAACAAGCTGCTGTGTAGCCATGGGGTCAGCCATTCAAGCACAGGATACTTAGTAGATAACAGATACGTTCTGAAGAATCCCATTGTATACTACATGGCTTATCTGTTATCTGCTGTGTATTCTGTGCCTTTTCTCCCTTTTTCCAGCTTGGATGGCTGCCCACATGGCTAAACAGCAGTCTTTTTATTAAACTGTTGTAGAGTTTCTGAAGCAAACACACCAGGTTTAGCAATGCAGCACAACAGTTACAATATAGTTTCATTTCTTTAAAAGACTTTCATTTTTTGGTGTTACTGTTTAAGCAGGATCAAAAATTGAAGTACAGACACAGGTGTAACAACCCTCTTGGCGACCCCTCTGGTGCCAAGGTTGTACATTATTACTGACTTACAGGTCCTGAGTCCCCTTTGCAAAGTGAAAGGGTACTGGGAATTCTTCTCTGGCAGTGCTTTCACCTAATGGGATCCTGGAATACATTTGCGGGTGGCCCCATTTAGAAAACAACACACACTTTACTTTTAAAAAAACTTCAACTTTATACAAAGAAAGTGTAAATTAAAGGGTAAGTAAAGCTGAACATTTGCATTTATACAATTCACCTACTACCCTGAGAACCTTTGGCAGTCCCATCCTGGCACCTCCTTGCCAGGCAAAGTCCCGCAGTACTCCCTTTGGCAGAATCAGAAAGTCTCAGTCCCTTTACCCCTAAAGAGTATCAATGTCCCAGGTAGCACTACCTGCCCAAATACCCTTGCCGCTGGAAAGCACTTGTTCCCAAGTGGCAGGCACACAAACAGCCTGTTTCCCAAACAGGAGATTGTTGGATCCTTATTCTTTTCCTACCCTCCCGCAGGCAACACTCACCTGAGGGATTCCCACAGACGGGAAAGCTCCTCCAGAGCTGGAACAGGCATCCACTGCGATTAATTATTTAGAAGCTCCAGGCTCTCCTAGCCAAGTACACAACAAGGCTTTAAATCCTTCAGGGTATTGCTCCCAACACTGTCCATAAGGAGATATTGAAGGAAGTATCAGGTTTTATAAAAGTGAAATGTACAAAAATGTATGTATACATGAAATTAATATTGTTTTTTTGGTCTTGAATTCTGCTTTATCAATGTAATATTTACATGGATCTATTATACAAAATTCTTAAGACCTAAACTTTTTTTGAAATGTATGTCTTTTTGTTATTTGTATCACTGTTATTTAAACCTGAAATAAATACAATAGGACCTGTTTTTCCAGCAATTTGAATCATGCAGTTTAGTTACCATCAAGAAAAAAAATACTGTTTTATTATTACTAGAGCAGAAAACAGATTGTTGAACAATTCATATCCAAAGATGTGATAATGAGGTGTCATTTGGCAGAAAGGTAGTGACTTTTAGGGAAAAAAATATAATACTGTATTTTTACAAATGTTCTCATGAATAAAAAATCCAAAATACTCAAAATAACTTAAATAACAACTACATATATTGCCATGTGACATACATGTATTTCAATACCATGGTATCAAAGGCTATTGTGATACTAAAATCTATAGTTAGTATAGGTATGGGTATATATAATTTATGTGAAAGTAGGGAGGGGTGTGTGTATGGATGCTGGGTTTTCATCTGGAGGGGTTGAACTTGATGGACTTTGTCTTTTTTCAACCCAATTTAACTATGTAACTATGTAACTATGTAACTATGGAAATTTGATTATTATATTTTAAAGGTATTCTGTCATGATTTTTATGGTTTACTATTCATTTCTAAATTACACTGTTACACTGCTAAAATGTAAAGTATTTTTACCATCAAGAAAAAAAATACTGTTTTATTATTACTAGAGCAGAAAACAGATTGTTGAAACTGGAAGGATCATTTCTTAATGCTTGGTAAAAAATATATATGTAGATCCATTAGTATCAAGTTATTACTTTACACAGAACATTTTTTTATTACTTTAAACAGAACACTTTTTTAAAAGGTTCAACAGTGGTACATGATTTACCAAATGTATTAGTGTGTCATATAAATGACTGATAATAAATACATGATGAAATGCAGCAGAAGAATATGTAGAGTAGATAACCAGGTAAAGAGGAACTACAATAAATAAGAAATTACATCATATAGAAATGAACACAAGCACCTGCTGCTAGGAATAAATTATGGCAATTTTGTAGAGGTGAAGGATTTAGATAAAATGACACCTCATTATCACATCTTTGGATATGAATTGTAGCAGGGATTATTTCCAGTTATTGAAACTTTGGCAGAAAGGTAGTGACTTTTAGGGAAAAAAATATAATACTGTATTTTTACAAATGTTCAATGAGAGCAGCAAGTTATTATTTTGGATTTTTTTGTGACACATAGCTAAACTGTGTTGGGCTTGCTCTTAAAGTTATATCTGTATGGCATGAAAATGAATGTGCGCCTGTATTAAAGACATAATGATAAAAGCAAATTAGTGCAGATGCTATGTTTTATCTTTTCTTTCTGCAGCCCAAATACAACTGAAATATAAAATGGGATCTTATATATTTTACAACATGAAATACCGGCAGTTTTGATATTGCAAGCAGGGTTACAGGGCCACAGGCAATGGGTAGTTTAATTGGGCCAAATTAGAAGGATGAAAATTGCCCTTTTACAATCTGTATAATACAGTGTCACACAGACTGATTTCTCCAGGCAGATAAACAATCAAAGGTCGAACTGCAAAATCTAGACTGTAATTGAATGTTTATATGATTTACATCTCATGGCAAAAAATTTAAGCCCCTTGAATGATATTATATTCATTGAGATGGCCAGAGAAAAGCTGACATTCTTCTTGTTAATAGGTTTATTCCCCAATTATATTTTTGTAAAACTACTAAAAGAATAACATTTCAGGTATAGAACACAGATAATTGCATATTCCTGCTGAAATTAATATAGTTAGACATATACTTCCTGCCATCATTAGACAATACAGTTCTAATAAAAATAAATACATAAAAAACACATATACAGGTATTGCTTATATGGGATTACTCATTAGAATCATATATAATTCATTATACATTTAAATAGTACCCTATTGTTACCTGTTCTATTCATGCAATCAGTGGAATGGAATATCTAAAGAAGATTTATTTTCATACTGTATATATTGAAGATCAGCTGACCGTTGACTTTGCGAAATACTGTACATGTATGGGACCTATGATCTGAAACCCATTATCCAAAAAGCTCTTAAGTACAGCTGTCATTTGTGTTTGCTTATTAATATAAGCAATGTTTTATAAATCAACATATTGAACAATGCTGTACAATAAAACGGTACATACATGAACCATATAGAATACTTACAAAATACTTACAATCCTCTGGATCAACTAGCAGTTAGGCAGGTTAAAATAGAGTTCAAAGGTTGAACTTGATCGACGTGTGTCTTTTTTCAACTAAGTTACTATGTAATACATACAATACTTACAATACCTATCTTTGTATTTGTATTCACAAAGACAGTTCTTTGTTTTTGGTGGCAACTAAACTACATAAGTCCATGTTAAAGGCAAAATAATCCTATTGTTTTTTTTAAATTGTTTACATGCTTTGACTAGCCTTAAAAGGGCTTTTCACCTTTGAGTTAACTTTTAGTATGATGTAAGGAGCGATAATCTGATACAATTTGCAATTGGTTTTCGGTTTTTATTATTTGTGATTTTTGAGCTATTAAGCTTTTTATTCAGCAACTCTCCAGTTTGCAATGTCAGCAATCTGTTAGCTAGGGTTCAAATTACCCCAGCACCCATGCATTGATCTGAATATGGAATATTAATAGGGGAGGGTCTGGACAGAAAGATGAGTAATAAAAAGTAGCAATAACAATATGGGGCCGATTCATCAAGGGTCGAATATCGACGGTTAATTAACCCTCGATATTCGACTAGAAACTAAAATCCTTCGACTTCGAATATCGAAGTCGAAGGATTTAGCGCAAATGCTACGATCGAACGATCGAAGGATTATTCCTTCGATCGAACGATTAAATCCTTCGAATCGTTCGATTCGAAGGATTTAAATCCAACGATCGAAGGAATATCCTTCGATCAAAAAAACTTAGGCAAGCCTATGGGGACCTTCCCCATAGGCTAACATTGACTTCGGTAGCTTTTAGCTGCCGAAGTAGGGGGTCGAAGTTTTTTTTAAAGAGGCAGTACTTTGACTATCGAATGGTCGAATAGTCGAACGATTTTTAGTTCGAATCCTTCGATTCGAAGTTGTAGTCGTAGTCGAAGGTCGAAGTAGCCCATTCGATGGTCGAAGTAGCCCAAAAAACACTTCAAAAATTCAAAGTTTTTTTACTTCGAATCCTTCATTCGAGCTTGATGAATCAGCCCCTACATGCAGCACAATACCTCACAGTCCCACCCTACAATGGTACAGATGAAATTGATCCACGTATGGGTCCTAGGTGGAATAATTTCCTTCTATTAGTACTTACTGCTACAACATTTGGTGCAGCATTGGGTTCCATATTAAGGTTAGTTTGTTTAATCAATGGAAGCAAAAATTAAAGTAATGTTGCTAACACAACCTTTGTAAAGAAATACGGTCCTAATATAATCAATCATAGTCTGGGTGTCTACTTGGCAGAGATTAAGGGTTTTTTATTTATTAACTTAGGTGCTGATACATTGAGGCAGATACCAACAGAAATAAAAAAGCAATGCATCAGGGTAAATGGCAGGTGCAATTTATCAATCACAGTATATTAGTAAACAGTGTTACGATTCTGGATACACTAATATATTTAATGGGAATGTGTCAAGTAAATACTTGATGGAGAAGGATCCAAGAGTACTTGTTGATGATAGATGATCTGCACCAAGAAATGCCAATTTGTTGCCGCAAGGGTCATTTAATATAGCAAATGATTATAAGGGATATAGCCTTGAGTGAAGATTATAATATTTACTTTAAAACCTTAGTGAGAAGTTGCCTTGATTACCCAGTTTAATTTAAAGAAAAGGAATAGAACAAGAAAGGCACCCTGAAGAAAGTAGCATAGTAATATTTCTGTTGTCGGGAACTGGCTTGGAAGTAAGCTTGCTCTGGTGTGCACTGAACAGATCTGCTACATACCACAGCAAGCACAAAAATATATGTGAAGAGTTAAGCTTCTATGTTAAATGAGCTTCTAAAGACAGTAGACAGAATTGCAAACATGGATGCAGTATTTATAGTAGTTTGTTAACCATATTGTAAGAATTATGTCATAGAAGTTGTTTTAACATTTTTCATACAGGTAACACAATTCAGGGATTGAAGATGGAATAAGTCCAGAAACAGATACTAAGAAATGTTGTGAAGACCAAACACAAGGGATTGGTTTTGTGAAAACCTTAGTCCAGTGGTTTTCAAACTTTTCAGATTCCAATCTTCTTTGAGGTCCAAATTTTTTTCAGGGCCCCCTATAGTCCCTAGCAAAAGCCCACTGATATACAAAAAACATATTTGCATTATAAATTTACTCTAAAGCAGCAAATAAGCTTTGACTATAAGGCTTGATGACCTTCTGGTTGGATTTCCTAGAAATAAGAACTCAGCAGACTACTGGCCTTCAGACTGATCCGCCCAACCAATCTTTTAAATCCCCAAGGGAAACAGCCTCACAATCTTGGAACCACTTTATAAACCTCAACTTGCATTTTGACAGCAATGAAATATATTACAGTCTACAGTATTGCAATGTTCCACCTCCAGGATCACTGGGGTGTGAGGCAAGTTGGCTGTGAACATTAAGTGAGATTCTAGGCAAAATAATTTTAGTTAACCTCAGGGTTCTTGATTAAAATTAATGACTACTGATAAAAATGTGGAGATAGATTTTCCAAAATGATAAATTCTATGTAACCAATTTGAAAATTATAATAATTAGGATGTTTTACAATGAGGTTCTTAATCCATTGTTTGACTTGAAGTTTAGTTTAATTGCAGCTGTGATGAAACTCTGCACTTCAATAAAATGTTATTACATAAAATGCATAGCAGAACCACTTTTAAATCTAATAATTATGTAATTTATCTGTTTTGCAAAGCATCATTAATTTAGCATGAACTATGGTTGTCAAACAGTGTATTGTTAAATTGAATCTCATTTTTATTCTATTATCTAAGTAATTGTACTGTACACTTATTCATTCAGTTGTTGTACTTTATAAAACATTACTGTTGCTATCTTTCTTAGTTTAAAGACTTTTCTAACATATTTGTTAAGTCAGGGACACATTTCAGCATATTGTACACAGGGAAAATATGACCAGAGTCAAGAAATGTCCCTACACCACTGAGATACACAGATGCTTGTGTTGCTTGAAGATAAAGCTTCTTTGTCAACACCCATGCAGGAGAAATATACAAAATAGGCACTTCTGGTTTAATAGTTGCTGTATAAGAGTTTTTAGAGCCTTTCAGCTGTCATTCAAAAAATGGACTCATATCCTAAAGAATCTTGTCTCCACCAAAACCCATTGAAGAGGGAAACCCACATGCTTTATCTATTACTTACATACAGTTTCCTATCTGTTTTATGAGTAGAATGGATCCATAAAAAGATAGAGCCTATTTGCTGTATGATTACACATGCTAGCAAAAATATTATCTGCAAGGTCAGTTTTACAATAGTTGGTGCCTTATTAGAAATAGACCATATACATAACTCTTAAAGGCACAGTTGCATCTTATATTAAATAAGGCAAATATAATAAATAAGTATTCATATGCAATATTACATTTTCAATTCAAACAGCTGGTTCTATGGCATCTACCTTTTTACCTCCTCATTAGCAATATATGTCTCAAACTAAATGCAATTGGAAAGGAGCACATAAAACAGTAGAATTTATGCTGCAGATTTTGCTCCCAATTACGTATTCCCGTGTTGCAACATGTCTGCTGTTTGGTGTGCTCCTTTATAGTCTCTGGTGCTTCTCTCTCCATTTTGAGCACCAGGACCATGTTGTATATACTGTAGGTCCTCCTTCCTTTCCACATATCTTCCCAGCATGCTACCACAGCCAATTAAATTTTGCTGATGACATAGCATGATGCCATTATCAATGACCGGGGCTAACAATAGGAGTTGGGAAGTCCAGGAAGAATGGGGGGGTATGGATTCTCATGAATAAAAAATCCAAAATACTCAAAATAACTTAAATAACAACTACATATATTGCCATGTGACATACATGTATTTCAATACCATGGTATCAAAGGCTATTGTGATACTAAAATCTATAGTTAGTATAGGTATGGGTATATATAATTTATGTGAAAGTAGGGAGGGGTGTGTGTATGGATGCTGGGTTTTCATCTGGAGGGGTTGAACTTGATGGACTTTGTCTTTTTTCAACCCAATTTAACTATGTAACTATGTAACTATGGAAATTTGATTATTATATTTTAAAGGTATTCTGTCATGATTTTTATGGTTTACTATTCATTTCTAAATTACACTGTTACACTGCTAAAATGTAAAGTATTTTTTTGCTCTTATATTGGTGTGTAGGCAGCCATCTCCAGTCATTGTGCCTGATCCCGTGCTTTCAGAAAGAGCCAGCACTTCAGTATGGAACTGCTTTGAGACAGCTATTGTATCTCCCCTTCCCATTGTGTTTACCATGCCCATGGCTGTGCTCCCTCACCTAGTGTTAGACATGAGAATAGCACCTAAGCAGGAAAATGCAGGGTTCACCTTTAGCAATGCAAAAAAATCCTTCAGCAGGTGGAAGGTAGGTGTCAGGTAGCTACTTTATGGTTAGCTGCCCATTGTTCTGTTGATAGACTGCTGATGGGCTGTTGGAGAGGGAAAGGAGGGGGTGATATCACTGAAACTTGCAGTCTAGCAGTAAAGAGTGACTGAAGTTTATCAGAGCACAAGTCACATGACTTGAGGGTGCCTTTGAGACTAACAATATGTCTAACCCCATGCCAAAGTTCCAAATTAAATATAATAAAAGTCTGTTTGCTCTATTAAAAAAATCGATTTCAGTGCAGATTTCTACTGGAGCAGCACTGTCAGTATCTCTGACACTATCCCTATAAGTACAAATACCTATAACATCACAAGAATTTTGGATAATGGAGCACCATTCATTAAAGGGATGGTTCACCTTCAGGTTAACATTTAGGGGCCGATTCACTAAATTCGAGTGAAGGATTCGAAGTAAAAAAACTTTGAATTTCGAAGTATTTTTTGGGCTACTTCGACCATTGAATGGGCTACTTCGACCTTCGACTACGACTTCGAATCGAAGAATTCCAACTGAAATTGTTTGACTATTCGACCATTCGATAGTCGAAGTACTGTCTCTTTAAAAAAAACTTCGACCCCCTAGTTCGGCAGCTAAAAGCTACCGAAGTCAATGTTAGCCTATGGGGATCTTAGGCTTTCCTAAGTTTTTTTGATCGAAGGATATTCCTTCGATTGTTGGATTAAAATCCTTAGAATCGTTCGATTTGAAGGATTTTATCGTTCAATTGAAGGAATAATCCTTCGATCGTACGATCGCAGAATTTGCGCTAAATCCTTCGACTTCGATATTCGAAGTCGAAGGATTTCAATTCCTAGTCGAATATCGAGGGTTAATTAACCCTCGATATTCGACCCTTAATGAATCAGCCCCTTAAAGTCTTGAGCCTATAATGTGTATGGAAGACATTAAATGCCATGCATATTAGGGGTTTTCCAATGGCTTCCACCTTCTGCACCCAATGTATGCAAGAATACCATAGTGTAAATCTTTGCCAAAGAATCTGACCAAGGTATAAACTGAAGAAAACATGGTGGTTTGTGCCATTTTTCTGCACATTTCACTTTGCTTTTCTATGATAAATGAGCCACTGTACATACGCCAATAGCAATTGGAGCTACAGTATCTCATATTAGAAGGCACAATGATTGTTATAGAATGAGTGAGCCTAATATCAATGTGCAAAACACTGCATTGATTGGAACTGCTCAACCATACCCAACACTTCACAAAAATGATCTACAAATTAGCTCTGCTTGTAATGTTTCTATTTATTCCAAGTGTCAAAAGTATTTTAAGCTGTAAACATTTTTTTTCTAATATTGAAAATATTTGCAGTAACAAATATACTGTCTACTCGATGTTGAATAATTATTTCACAGGAGGAGCCAGATTTGCAAATAGATCCTCCCTAATGAGGCTCCAAGACTCTACCTGAACTGGCATTTGATTACCTGGAAGGTCAAAAGTCTTTACAATATGGAGTTACAGTTGGGATTCTGTAGGCAAAACACTGATTACAGAATTCTGCCAGTTGCAGATTAGATTGAGGATGCCGTCATTTGAAGTTTGACTACAATATCTTAGAATCCGATTAAAAGACCTTTTATGCAAAAAAAATGAATGAACTAGTTTGTATAATTATTTAACAAAGTACTGTGAAGTGCTATGCCACCATTTTCACATGAGGGCTCATTTACCAACAAGAGCCAATAAAAGTGCAAAATCACAAAATATTTTAAATGCAATAAAATGCTTTTCATAAAGATATGGGCATCTATGAATGCTCCTTACTCCTCTACCTAGTGCCATTGTACAATTTCTGCATGTTTTGATAAGTTTCATGCTAAATAATTGTAATTATGCCATGAAGCCCTAGAATCACATCTACCTTGAGAAGTTGCTACTGCCAGGGTTCTGCAATTGACTTCCACTACAATGACACTACAGCTTGATCCGGTTCAACAAGCTGTAATGCACACTGTTTTTTTTATGCCTAATATGCTACGTTATGGGGAACAACATGTGTATGTGTATGTTTGCACCTAGGGCATTGCACTGGTATTAGTAAATGAGCCCTAATCTGTTTGATTTCTAACAATTCTTCATTTTCTGCAGAGCCCTGTGTTTTACATACAGTAAAATATGACTGTACAACTCTTCTGGTGATGCTGTACAATCTTGTGCAGTTCTTATAAAAAAAGTTTTTCTGTTGAATCCCATGCTTACTCACTATGCCTTGGCCAACATGAAGCCATAGATCACTGCAGCAGTGAGTTTCATGTCACACCCTGTCCATCCCCTCCCATATCTATACATGCCATAGTCGGGATCTTTTCCATTCTTTAAGACATAAATATTTGACAACAAATGCACATCTTGTGTTTCTAACTGAAATGTACACAACTGTACATGTGTATGCTTGGAATCTAAAAATAAAGCTTTGTCCCAGTGGCTTTTGGAAAAGCAACACTAATAATTTGATTTTAACTAAAGAAAAAAACACATTCGATATAATTTAGCCATCTGGACAGGCTCTGCATTCAGATTTATATAAAACTTGTTAAAACTGTCATTACATAAGTATATTAGATATTAGGACTGATGATTATTATTTCATAAATTTAGTCTCCACGGGATCTATTTCTGTTTTGAACTCATTTTTCATCTCTTCAATTAAAATGTGATTGTGTGTAATTTGATCTGTAATTTGGCAGGGATATCATTCATTACTCATATGCGAAGAATGTCAGTCATTTTAAGACATAGACCTAAAATCCATTGCCTCATCCTCCCCCGTGGGGGCATATGGCAGATAGAGTATAACACAAACAGAAGCATAGGGCAGGTATAGTATGGCACATACAGGTAGAGTATGGCACACACTGTTAGGTTGAGCAACAGGTGCGTGGCTAGCATGTAGGGCCTTGGTGCTGTGTAACACGGATAAAGTGGGTATTTAAGGTGCTGATAAACTGGGAACATGTTGTCACAAAGAAGACTGATTTATAAACACAAATGAAGGAAATTTTCAGGACCAGCCAGGAGCGACAAACCCTTGTGTGTTGGGTTTCAGGACTTTTGCATCTACCTTGCGAGCCACTGGAGGCTCTTAGGGTTGGTTCTGATCTGTTCACATATGTTTTACCTGATTCTGCCTGTATTCTTGTCTCCACCCATCTCATTTGTATCATGTTACCCATCTTGTCATTATGACCTTTTATTAGACCGGCCCTGACCTCTGTTAAGAGCTTGGTCATTGCTTGCTTCCCTGCATGACTTGTTGGCCTTCATTCCAAGTTCCTTGTTTCGAGTTCCTGAGTCCTGTTCTGAATTCTTGTTTCCTTGTTCCAAGTTCTGAGTTTCTGATTCCTACTGCTTTAGACTCTCCGGTTCTGACCATAGCCTGTTTCTGACTACAATTCCTGCTTGACATTTTCTGATCACTGCCTGTACTTTTGTTTGCACCTGTTCTGTAAGTTAATTTTTAAAACCTTGTTTCCTAATGGCTTTAAGACTCTGCCCTGCTATCTACGTGTATACCCCAGGCTTACCACCTTACTTCATACCACCCAAATACCTCTCCGTAGTGTCAGAGAGTATTAGTAATACAGTAATACAGCTGGTTAAATGCAATATAAGAAACAGTGGTCAGAGACAGGCTGAAAACAAGAAGGATCTGTTGAACAGGCAGAAAATCAGGACTGGTGGCAAACTAGGAGAGTCTGGTAAACTGGCAGAGGTCAGGGCAGGCTGAAGGCAGAGAATGGTCAGAGAGGCCAAGTTCTAATACCAGGAGATACAATAGGCAAAGGGAATAGGAGCAGGGAACAAGGGCACAGAGCAGAGAACCAGGCAGGACACGGAATAAGGAACCAGGCAGGAATTGGGTGCAGGAATCGGGCACAGGAAAAAAAAGTATCATACGAGCAAGGAAACACGCTCGTTTAAACTTTTGAGGCTTCAATGATCAAGCAACATGGGTTGTACAAAGCAGGCTTATATAGTAGACTAATTGTGGATTACCTACACATATACTTAATAAGGGAGGCAGAGGAGGTAGAATAGCAAAAAGATATAACCTTGAGAAGACAGACCAGCACTAACTCTGACAGCCTCCATTGACTCAGGAGACTAGTGTACGTAGTGTTCAGTACAGAGTTTGATTACAGGGGATTCCTGACACACACACAAGCAGAATAGGGCAACAAGAGTTTGGCACTCCTAGAGAACATAATATGTAACACACAGGTTGGCAGAGTATGGCACATGCAGGTTGGCAGGGATTTATGTTTTGTATGCTGAAATGGTCACCCCTAGGCTGGAATGTACTGAGTATGTTGGAAATTGGGAAAATAAACCCATGTTTACCCTGAAGATCCGTGGTGTCATTGTCTTATTGCTCCTTAGACCTATGCTGCCTGCCTACCAGTTGCTATCTCCCCCAAAATGTACGTGTAGAAGCTACAGTACCAGTTTGTCACATCCTCTATAGGGATATATATATATATATATACATATGTATATGTAATTATTTCACTGACACTTTAAAAGATTTTAGCTTTTAAATGCATCAATACATGAAAATGCACTATATGTACATTCTCATTTCTCACATTTCTCTAGGTACAATGCATACCTTTTTAGGCATACTCTTTGTATAATAGAAGATATTAGTATCAATTTCACAGAACAACGTATGTTTAGTCTACATGAAATAATTACATGGGTTTCATGCAGTCCCTATGCGACACCTTAGTTTGATGATTGTTGTTATTTTTTTCCCCGATGGTATCAAATATGTTTGTCCTTCACCTGTCCATTTCGAAATGGCTTCAAACTCTACATGACAGATCATTATGGGTACATTTTTCACTTCAAACTATAGCTATTTTTATAAAGAAATTGTGGCTTAATAACTACAGAATATTAAGGATATATTTGTGTCTTATTAGTTTATAGGCTTCAGGTTATTTGTTGTTAGAGGTCCTCAATGGGAACAGTCAGTATGCATTTTCATTTGGCTGGGTATTCCAAAGAGACACTGTGTTCCATCTGTGCATAAATCACCATCCAGTGTAGACTTTGTCCTAAGCTACTGAAATTAATGTTGGGTAATGACAGCTTTCTATACCAAAAGTAATGCAATGTACAAATACTAGCTATAGCTATGGATTTAGTTATATAGTAAAATAATTAAATCGGGTTGAAAAAAGACCAGTCAATCAAGTTCAACCCCTTCAAATGAAACCCAGCATCCATAAATACACTGACCCCTCCATACACTCACATAAACTATATATGCACTCAAACACTAGCTATAGATTTTAGTATCACAATAACCTTGGAAATTATTCTTGCCCAAGCCACTCTTAAAGGGATTAACAGAATGAGCCATCACAACATCATTCGGCAGTGCATTCCACAACCTCACTGTCCTGACTGTGAAGAACCACCTACGTTGCTTCAAATGAAAGTTCTTTTCCCCTAGTCTTAACGGGTGGCCTCTGGTTTGATGACCCACTTTATGGGTAAAAAGGTCCCCTGCTATTTGTCTACAATTTCCTCTAATGTACTTGTAAAGTGTAATCATGTCACCTCTCCCAAGCGTCTTTTTCAAGAGAAAACAACCCCAACCTTGACAGTCCACCATCTTAATTTAAGTCTTCCATACATCTAAATAGTTTAGTTGCATGTCTCTGCACTCTCTCCAAGTTCATTTATATCCCTCTTAAGGACTGGAGTCCAAAACTGCACTGCATACTCCAGATGAGGCCTTACCAGGGACCTACCAAGAGGCAAAATTATGTTTTCATCCTTTGAATTTATGTCCTTTTTTATGCAAGACAGAACTTTATTTGCTTTAGTAACCACAGGATGACACAAAAATTCCCAACACAATGCCATTTAGTGTATAATTTGCATTTATATTATTTTTGCCAAAATGCATAACCTTAGATTTATAAACATTGAACCTAATTTTCCAATTTGCTGCCCAGTTTTCCAATTTAGTCAAATCAAAGTGGCAGCATCCTACATGGAATCTATAGCTCTGCACAATTCAGTATCATCAGCAAAACTTAAAACAGTACTTTCAATGCCCACCTCCAAGTTATTAATACACAAGTTGAAAAGCAAAGTACCCCGTCAATATGAGCTTAATATAATCAGTCAATATTCCTTTTTTTTACTTTACATAATATCATTATTGATATCATTATTGATATTATTTGTTAAAGCAATACCAGCACGAAATTTTGCAGAACAGCAAAAAAAGTTGCCAAACGCATTGAAGTCAAAGGGAGGTTTTTATGTGTCATAATAAACCATGCAACAATGTTTCCATTATAGTCTATGAGATTTTTTTTCTCAGCAAAATGAGGTGAAATATTTCTCTCATCCCTATTAAACAATACTTTTGGCACAGTGGGATTTCTGTCTGGAGTTGAACTACCACTATCATGATGTCAGGAGCACTCTGTTGAGGAGTGATCTGCTTCATAATCAAGATGGTGGCATCCAATGTAGCGCACTGACGTCACCTCGCAACACCGTGCATGTGATGTTATCATGACATCCTCTAAATAAAAGGAATCCACCTTGGTCCAGAAATCTCTGCTAATTGAGCCGTCAGGACACTGCTATACCTAAAGATCAGAGTGGTTTCACTATGGGGGCACTAACAAGTGTGCGGGTCATGCTAATGCAAAAGATATCGATTAAGAAATGTGTTAGTGTAACTTGCATTGGATATTGTATCACATTACCTTATTTTCGATTTAGGGTCTTCAGACTGCAATTCTTTGTATACATACAAAATCTTTATGTCTTTTTTTATGTACCTACAGTAAAAAAAAATTCAAGAGATCTATTTTCTATGATTATACAGTATATTCTAAATTGCCATTATGGATATTGGTTACAAGGACATTTTTTTTTCTTTGTGTCTATAAGAATTAAAGCATTTTTTGGGGGGGGGGGGCTTTTCTGGTTGCTAATTCCTTTCTGCTGAAAACACTAGATATTCACTGATGACCACAACAAATATCTCACGTGAAGCCGTTTACATTTACTGCACTGTTTCCTACAATGCATAGATAAAACCGAATGTTAATTTAATTTTGAATTACATTTCGCATCATATACACAGTATTTCATCAAGACTTGATTAGTTTAGCTATAGCCTTCATTATATTGTTTCAGGGACAATGGTTGATTGCATTAACTCTGATTTGTGTGATTACAACTAAATGACAATTTCTGCTGGAAAGATCTAAAATGACTCCAGCACAACACCTCTCTGTTCTCTTGTGAATGGCTATGTACTGTATGGAGCTCCTGATTGTAATTATGTTGAGTTTTTCTAAACATTATTACATATGATCCATTTTCTATAACCAATTTTCTAATCATTTTTTACATTATTATTTATCTTTAGTATAAATCTAATGTACTTATAAAAAGAAAAATAATCATGTTTTGGCTACTCTTTTCCCAGATGAAGATATATATGTTTCATTTGTATATATTATAGGCCTTCTGCTTTTTTTTCTCCTGGATTCTACAGTGTAGTATATAATGCAGTATCTGAAAACAGATATATACTTCTAAAGAATGTAGTAATCAATAAAATGATTTCTGCACCACACTTATGATTGCTTGAAAAACAGAAGGAGAAGAAACAGTACTTGAGAAAAGTTAGAGGTTATTGATGACGAATAGTGTAAATCATGTCAAAAATTGTCATGCAGTATCATAGAATGATTTTAATGAATTAGCAGAACAATGACCAGAAGCATAAACTATGCTGGATACAGAAAAAACAGCACAATGTTTAAATGTACTGTATAGTATCAAAACAGCAAAAACACGGCTTGGAAGTTTATTTCAAAATTCAAATATGTTGAAGCTGATGTTGTTCTTTAACAAACTTTACTGGGTAATTTACATTTAGCAATTTATTGTCAGCCATAAAATTATCCAATCACCTGGGGAACAAGGATCTGAACAGGTGATAGTGCTCAATGCACAACTGGGCACTCTCACGCCATAGAACTGAATGTTCCAGGAAAAGACTGTTAATAGCTCTACTACCATAAAATAATGCGAGAGTCCTTGTTATGCTGTACTAAGCTTAATTCAGCTTTAAATTTCAGGCTGTTGCAACATTTTTCTTTTGTGAGTTATTCAGTTTTCAAAGCTATGAACACCTGTCTCTGGGGATTACTTTTTATAATACGTGTATAAATAATAATGAGAAAATGTATGCATAAACTTTCAGATCAGCACTGCTTTCATAATCAATCATTTATCCTTCAGCTAGCATTCTTTTTTTTGGACAGATCTCATACTGCACAGCCTATTGCTAGTATTGATGGTTCATCCAGCAGTCAAAGCACTGGGTGACTTTTAGGGCACAAAAAATTATTTTGCTGTATCTCTAAACCTCTTCCTTAGGGCAACATGGTGGGGCAGATTTATCAAGGGTCGAATTTCGAGTGTTAAAAACCCTCGAATTCGACCCTCGAAGTAAAATCCTTCGAATTCGAACATCGAATTGAAAAAAATGATAAAATTGTTCGAAGTGAATGGTTCGAACGATTTTAAGCGATCAATCGAAGGAATTTTTATTCGACCAAAAGAAACTTAGAAAAGTGCTGGGGAAGGTCCCCATAGGCTAACATTGGACTTCGGTAGGTTTAAAGTGGCGAAGTATGAAGTTGAAGTTTTTTTTAAAGAGACAGTACTTCGATCATCGAATGGTCGAATGATTTTTACTTTCATTCAATTGACCAATTCAATGGTCGAAGTACCCAAAAAATTACTTCGAAATTCGAATATTTTTTCATTCGAATTATTCACTCGAGCTTAATAATTCTGCCCCGGGGGCTTTGTGGTTATCAATGCTGCAAAGCATTGGGGGCCTAGGTTTGATTCCAGCCATAGCACTTGGTATTCCCACCATCCAAAAACCTACATGCAAGTTAACCGTCTCCTGTTAAAAGTGACTGGATGTGTGTTAGGGATTGTAAGGGACAGGGACTGTGAATGATATTATAATAATAACCCTGGAACTTTACTGCAGGTTTAACTGGTTGATATTCAAATCAATATGAATTTCCATCAAAAAGTAGAAAAGTCATAACAAACTCATAAAAATATTTACTGTGACCAGAGGAATTGATTTTTACCCATGTAATATAATTTGGACATATTAAAAAATATATAAGGAATCAATGGTCTCAAGTTACATTTTGGAACCCTTGAAGCACAAAATGAAAAGCTTTAATTTAGGTTTCCAAGGATTTTTGTCCAGAACGCCCATTGATTAGTTCTACCTTGAAGGCATTTGTGCTCACAATACTTTGCAGCTATTACTAATTTCCCCAGTGTCACAGGTGCAACAGATTGTGAGCATGTTGCAATTGTTTTTCTCAAGCACAAGAACAGATGCTGTATAATAGAAACCATTTCTATTCATTTGGTTCTCAGATAGTATTGTAAACTGTTGTTTTAATGTATTTACAAAACTATAATGTTGCAACATTTAGCAAAGAGAAACTGTCTGCAGGAAACACTTTTAGTTGACTATTCTTTTTGGGGATGCACATTGTTGTGGGAAGAACATCATTTATCTTTGTTTAGAAGATAAATTTACAACCTGATGTAGGTGTTTTGCAACCATTTATTTTGGCATAATGAAACTTATGTTGCTGTATTTTCAAGTGTCTGCACTTTACTGAAACTGGTAAATTATTTGTATACTTCGAAAGGTACCCAAATGTAATGAATTACGTTTTTAGCGTTTCTCCTGATTTATGTGGGTTTACAAGAAATAAGCAAGAGATAAACAATGTGGAGCTCAATTTCTAAACAGTTGACAAATTGCACCAGTGTTCTAACCAACAGCCCAATATGATAGTTGCTTTTGTTTTACGCAAAGGACTAATCAACATTTATTGCTGGTTTTGTTAACTCTTTGTTAGAAAAAGGGCCTACATGTATATGTGTTTTTCATTTCAGTTGATCTTGTTACTGTTTTTCTAGGAGAATCAGCATGGGCAGTTGGTACTAGTCAACTGATAAGCTAGAATTAGTTAAAAAAGACACTTAGCAATTAAGATTAGTGATGAGCGAATCTGTCCCATTCGCCAAAAAATTCAGGAAATGCATTGGGTCAATGGGTGTCAAAATGTTTTTACTCAAGACAATTTTTTATGCGCACAAACTTGTTTTCTCACTCCAAATGCAAAAAAGTCATTGGGCATTTTTCTTGAGGTGACTTTTTTTGTCTCGTTGACTTTTTTGTCTCTGCAACTTTTTTTTGTCCAAATGCACAATAAAGTCAATGGTTGTTCTTTTATATGGCAAAATTATGTTGTGGCAAAATTTTTTGCAGTGGAATTTGGTGCAGTTTTTCAAAATGTGGAATTACACCGTGAATAAATACTTGACGAAAATATTCACTCATCATGTTTTTACATGTTTTTAACACAATGCCATATTAATGGAATTTGAAAAGGAACAATTTAATGCCTTCCATATTAATAGTATTTTAAAAGCAGTAATGCAATCATGTGTGTATGTCTATGTATGTAAATTATTCCCCACTTCTAAATCAAGAAGGACATTTCATTATATACTGTATGTACAATGATCATATCATTTGGTTTTTTTTCTACCTCACAATATACAGGATAGTGTTGTACATGTAAGGAGAATGTACATGGGTAGCTATGAGCTATTTTCAAGCTTGGTCCTTACATGGAAGTTTAAGTTGCACCTGCCAGCATTCAGTTGGTTGGTAAAAACAGTTTTTTTTAAAACATGGTTGTGATAACAGTGCACATGAACACTCTCTATGAAATTCAACGAAGACCACATGCCGCAGTCAACATGTGAATCTATATAGAGCTATTAATATATTAGTCAAGACAGCAGAACAGAAGAAAGTCAAATTTGTGTTTTTCCCCTTTAGATTAACGGAATTGCATGGATGTATTTAGCATGACTATCAATGAAGCCTGTGTGATCTTTACCTCAGGGATATCCTCGAATAAGAACTATTAATATCTCTTTGAATTTACTTTTCTATAAAATGTATTTCCGCTTGGCTGTCATCACACTGACCTCATTTAGTTCATATATTTCTCCCTGCACATTTTATTGTCATACTGCTATTGCAAATAGTTGAAATTAATAATATTAGCCCTGAGCATAATTATGAAAAAAACTTGTTTAAACTATAAAAACAAATATTGCGTATGAAAAATTTAATGCAATTATACATAACAACAAATAAGTTGCTTGCTTTTCAACAGTAAAACCAGTAGCAGCCGTTGTACCTTTTATTTCATAAACCTGTTTAATATTTTGTTGTTTGACTGATGCTTGCCTACGCTGTGTGAATATGATGCTCTTTCTCCATCTGGAGTTTTGCCTATTCATAATACAGTCAAGCCTAACAATGGGAGGATCACAAACTCCAAAGCATCCATAAGGGTAAGAGCTGTTGGCCTGTTTCCCTATGACTTCACCTGCTTTCTCCTGCTTGAGTTTATATCTCATATTGAAAACAAGAAAGCTAATCTATGTGTTGCATGTGCACTGGTGACTCGACAATGGAAAGGAGAAGAGTGGAAGATAACTGTCAACTTTTCAATTCACAATTCCTGGCTTGACTGGTATGTTATTCCTTGTTCATATATGTACATATTATAAACAAAGAAGCCATGCAAATTAGACAAGTAGTCTAATGTATGTCACCCCTCGCCACTCATCACTGCAGATAGGGTGCAAAACACTGCAAAGCTCTGTAATAAATAAAATAGGGAAAAAAACAAGGGAAACAGTTTAGTTGCACAACTCTGCACTCTCTGAAGCTCATATATATCCATTTTAAGGACTGGAGCCAAAAACTGCACTGCATACTCCATATGAGGCCGTACCAGGGACCTATAGAGGGGCAAAATTTTCATCCCTCAAGTTTATGCCCTTCTTTATGCAAGACAGTACTTTATTTGCATTAGTGGCCACAGAATGCCTGTAATTAGACAACTTGTTATCCATTAAAACCCCTAGATCCTTCTCAGTTAAGGAAACTCCCAACACACTGTCATGGGGAGGCCCATTTAAAGGTCGAATTTAAAATTCCTGTGATTTTTTTTTAATTCGAATATACTCACAATTCAACTGGGATGTAATTTGAATCCCCAATTTGAGTTTTTCTCCCCACAAAAAACCTTAAATGTCAGGAAGGCTATTAACATCTCCAAATGGCTCAATGGACTTCTGCCATTGAGTTGTGCATGAACTGGCAGGTTTTCAGCAGGCAGGTGGAAAATATTCAAATTCGAGGACTGTTTCAGTGGTCAAAGTGTGATAAATCTCACATTCAAATTTACATTCGAATAGGGGGATTAAAATTTGAATGTGTGAATTTTGACACTTGAAAATTTGATGAACCATGCAACATTAGTTGTATTACTAGATTTGGGGCTATTAAGAAGGAAACCTTCATTAACTGGTTTCTCATTTGTGTAGACAGATGAAAAATAACAGTTCAGAATCTCTTTTTCTTTCTTTTCACATCAACCAGCTGATCCCCCTCTGATATAAGGGGCATATTTATCAAGGGTCGAATTTAGAATTCAAAAAACTTTGCAATTTGAATTCAAAAAGACCAACCAAAATTAAGTCATAGTTTTTTTTGCCCGAATAGGTAATTTTGTTGATTGAATAGGTCCGTATTCTGACAAATTTGAATCATAGGAGTTGAAGAAATATTGCATTTGTTCGAATTCGATTCAAAGTTTTGGAGGTCCCCCATAGGCTAAAACAGCAATTCAGCAGGTTTTAGATGGCGAATGGTCGAAGTCAAAATTTTAAAGAGCCAGTATATGATAAATTTCGATATGCAAATTCTGAATTTTTTTCAAATTCAAATCGAATTCGGTCAATTCCCTAGTCGAAGTACACAAAAAACAGCTCTAAATTCGAATTTTTTTTCATTTGAAAACTCACCTCGATCTTTGATAAATCTGCCCATAAGGGTACTAATGCATGTTGCATTGGTAACATTTTAAAAGAAGTGACATTGAAAGACATTACGTTTAGATCCTAGAACCCTTAACCATTGCTTAAAAGAAAACTATACCCCCAAAATGAATACTTAAGCAACAGTTAGTTTATATCATATTAAGTGGCATAGAAATTTACCAATTTGGAACATATATTTAGGTAAATATTGCCCTTTTACCTAGAGCCACCATTTCATGATGACCTGTAAGCTGCCTCAGAGATCACCTGACCAGAAATACTGCAGCTCTAACTATAACAGGAAGAAGCGTGGAAGCAGAAGAAAGAACATTCTTGATTAATTAGCTCATGTGACCTAAAAAATGCCTTAGATTTCCTGTAAATATGCCATTGTTTGTTATCCCACTTAGAAAACACAAAGCATAACATTTAATAACAAATATTTTATGATGGTTAACTTATTGTTTAATTCATTTTTTTATGAACCCAGTTATAGACCCAGACTTTCTGTTTGGGGTGTCTCTTCAGGTGCAACAATCAAACTCCTTCCACCTCAGTATTTCAGATTCTGGAAAAGATTTGTAACCACCCCCCCCCACATCAAACTTTGCTATTTAGCACCAGGTGGACAAAGTTACAGCACAGCAATTATACACTTTAAAATAACAAGTTTTCATTAAAAAACTGTTTGGTTGTTTTTATGTTGCTTTATTCAACCAGCAGCAGCACGATATTAATGTTGTTACGAACATAGAAGATGGAGCATTAGTAACCTGAAAATGTTGCACGGTATTGGGCCAATCAGTTACAAAGGACATTTCTACCTTTATACTCGGCAAACTGCTTCCCAAAATACGAAAGAAAGTGCAAAAATTGATTAACCACATACTGACTGCAGCTCGTCAGGCGCTTGCAGCAAAATGGAAGATGTTTTACCCACCTACCCTGGCAGAAGTCCTTACTAGAGTGGAATCTAATAAGAACTTTGAATCTAGAATCGCTTACATTCAGAATACAAAGGCACAATTCCTGGAAATATGGGCTCCGTGGGAACTGTGGAATGTAGATTAGCTGCAATGTCAATGAATGCTTAATGATAACCAAACCAGGTGAGGGAGTTACAATATTTTCCCAGTCCTGTTATGCACAATCTCATGTTTTTTATTTGTTAACATGATCATACAATGATTTTTCGAAAATACTGCACATTCATAAAGCAATACTGTCCTAAAAAACAGGTGTGTAACCTTGGATATTAATATATGTCCTTCTAAAAAAATCTATTTTATTAATTAACTTGCTCATTAAAAATCTACAGTACAAAGTTCATTTTTCATATCTCCTTAGAACTTTTTATGTTGTTGGCTTTAGACATACTATAGAGCAGATTAAATTTTTCATGTTCCTGCTGATGAGTTTGTTGTAAAAATAGAAGGGGCTTTGCTTGAAAGTCACTAGAAGACCTTTGACAGTCACAAAAATTGGAGCGCTCACCTCTCAAACAAACACCGTTGAAGTGCCAGGTGCTGAACTAAAAGACCCAATCCTGTTGTCGGGTCACATCAATCCATAGACAAAAATTAGCAGCACACTGTTAAGTTGCAAAAGTGCTCAAGTGCATAATTTATTTAGCCCACAGCATACAAAGGCCTTTGTATGCTGTGGGCTAAATAAATTATGCACTTGAGCACTTTTGCAACTTAACAGTGTGCTGCTAATTTTTGACTAGAAGACCTTTGAGTCATGGCTCAGTATATGAAAATATAAATCATAGTCATCATAGTCATCCAGCATGAATCACAATATCCAGCATGAATCATTGGTATGTAGGATAATGACAAAAAAAGTGCAATATTGTTGCACCATCCACTATGATTCTTCTGTTGTACACCCCTGGTTTTTAGTGCACTGGTCTTTGTTAATGTGGATCACAACAAACCCAGAATAGTTAGGTAAAATAGTTTATCAACTGTAAATTGTTGTAGTCTGCATGTAGTACTTTCGTGCAGATAACATTATTATTATTGCCCACTTAGAAGTTCAAGTTCATGTATACCCTCTGGCATATCTTTAATTTAGTAGATAGTTCTTGTTTCCTGGTTTAAACCTGATACGTGGCCAGGGTTGGTGCTGGCTATGCCCCAAAACACTCCAATTTAAAGTCCAAGTTGAAAATATTGGGAATTGTGATGGGTGATTTCGCTTAGCCAAAGAATCAGATAAACACATGTCAATTGCCGGTTTTCCACGGTGACCACTCAACCTTTTTGGAGCACTATACATTGATGTCTATGGGTGTTTTTTCACTGAAAAATCACTAATTGGGAAGTATGTGTACAATCCTTTGACAGTAGCAGACTTTTGGCTCCCCTGCTTCTTTTATTTTTACAGGGTAAGAGAAATGGAGACAATTAAACAAATTGATAAAGATACAGCACAGGTAAAGACTGCAGAAAGCAATAGTTTTTATTAAATGATCATCACCGCTGGGATATTTTTGTACGTCTCTGTACTTATCAAAACACTGTAGTTCATATAAAACTGCATCAGAAATACCCTAATGGTTTGTTGCATGTCCTTGTGTAAAAGATATACTGTAGATTCACAAAAGACTACAGGGTTACAGATGTTATTTCAAGAAATAATGATTCATTATTTTATTAAGAGTAACATACTACAAACAGTGGATCTATTTTAGAGCAATCACATGCAATTTCGCTATCCACTGGATAACCCAATAAACAAAACAACTGGCTCCATTAAATAACAGATGTGACTTGTTTTCATAGGGTGCATTTCATTTTTATATAGTAGTCTAGCTTAGACAATAACTGTTTTTACAATTTCCACCAAAAACTCATGGTGTCCAAATTAATTGGAATATGGAATTTCTACTATTTTAGGTCAGGACTAAACTAAAACTTATGTGTACATAAAAATGCCCAGTCATTAAATAATATAGTCTGTTACTGAATACAAAAGTTGTCAAGCCTTTGGCTAGGGCCCCCTTAGAAGGTCCAACCTTTGGTCAGGGACCCCAAGCTTATTTTCTTTTTTAAAGCTGATCTCAAGACTCTTCTGTTTTCTAACATACCCCCTATATGTTCCAAATTATGCAGGACAGTCCTGAACTGCACACTCCAAAGGAGCATGGTTTGCAAGAAATGGGTTTGATTATTGTGTAGATTGGGGTATATCTGGGTATAAAATATTGAAATAAGGGCTCGCACTCAAGAAAATGAACATACAAACATGCCACCTTGTATGTTCATTTTCTTGAGTGCAAGCCCTTATTTCAATATTTTGTGTTGTTTGAGGCCTTATATGGAGGCGTTTATTGGGGCTTATTTTACCTACTTATTTGTAGCTACAAAACCTTCTCTTTTGAGAGAGAATTGGAGTGCCCTCCACTGATTTATATTTGTGTATCTGGGCATAACTAGTTGAGGTTTAGTTGGAAAAGTGCATAGTCAAAACTGTTCCTATTTTTCCCTTTAAGGGGGTTATTTATCAATATCCGTTCTCACTATTTTCTGAAAATGACTCCAACCAAATCCGCATTGACTTTCCCCCCCTATTTATCAATAAATGTTCACAATTTTTTCTTGTGCTGAAAAAGTCACAATAAAATTTTTTTGTGCTCAAAACCTTTGGTTTTTTATATAAAATTGCCTGAAATCTAAGATTTTTTCAGAGACCCAGAGCAATGAACAATCTTCCAATTGTTAATGGGACATCTGCCATTGACTTTTACATGTTCTCGGCAAGTCTGATTTGGAGTACTTTTTTCATCTGACTTTTAACACCATCCCGGATAAATTGAGGTTTTTTTTCTCTGAAAAAATTGTATTTTCACCTATAAAGTCCGACCAGAAAAAATCAAAAAACAAGAAGAAGTAAATGTTTATATCTATAAATTTACTCTAAACAGCCCCCCCAGATAAAAATCTATTTTTGTACTTACCGTTAAATCCTTTTCTCTTGTCCTACATTGGGGGACACAGGCACCATGGGGATGAAGATCCTGTTGCTTGGAGAAAGGACACTAAAAGGTTAAAGTGGCTCCTCCTCCTCCTGCTCTGGGCTTCATCCCAGCCTACCTCCTCAATCCTCAGTTTTCTGACAGAAGAAGAGATGACGAGCCCTACCAACTGCCCATGTGAAGAGAAGGAGCACCTCCCAAATGCAAGCTAAGCAGGGTATGAACCACCTGCTGTTTGAACTTGTATTTGAACACAACAATTATATATGATATTAACTGATCAACGGTAACTTTAAGTAATACAGGGAGGGAAGGCCTGTGTCCCCCAATGTAGGACACTCGGTATTCTCATCACATTCGGCGCTGATCCAGGACACGGTATGCAGGCAACAGCATCGGTGTAAAAGGTTAGGCTTTATTTCAACACACACATGAATGAGGATTACAGCGGTGGGTAGTGGGTGATAGTGAAATCTGTACCATTGCTCCCAGCCACAAAGTGTCCATCCTCCTTCTGAGGACACTAAAAGAAAACTGGGGATTGAGGAGGTAGGTGGGTAAGGTTGCCACCTTTACTGAAAAGATTACCGGCCAGTGGGGGGCAGGCACAAAAAGGGGACGGTCAGTGACGCAAAAGGGGACAGAGCCACGTGGTGTGCCGCAAAAGGGGCAGAGCAACATTGCAGAGATGTCCACAGCGCTGGAAAAAAGCTATGTTCTGTGCAAATTGGGGGCAGGCCAAGGGCTTTTTTTTTTAAAGTGTATTACAAATTAACGGCAACTGCATTGCCGGTAAATCTGTAATACCGGCCCCTGCCTTGGCAGGTGTTTTACCTGCTAGGCCAGTAAAATACCGGCCGGGTGGCAACTCTATAGGTGGGGATGAAGCCCAGAGCAGGAGGAGGAGGAGCCACTTTAACCTTTTAGTGTCCTTTCTCCAAGCAACATGATCTTCATCCCCATGGTGCCTGTGTCCCCCAATCTAGGCAAGAGAAATGTACCTTAGTCCCTGCTGCCAGTCTGCTCTGGTTCCTGTGTTATCAGCAGCTTGTTTCCTCTTCTTCCTGGTGCAGAGTGAAGCCCCGCCGATTAGCTTACTGAGCTCTCCTTAACTCTCTCTGACTAGTCAGAGAGATCATTTGCATGCTATGACAAAGCAGGGAGGAAGGAGGGGCCAGTGTGTGCACGAGCAGCTTTTTTTTTTTCTCCTCAGGTGCCACTCCCTGCTCGTTCTGGTTCATTCCAGATCACAGTAGCACTGGGAGGAAGAGCTGGAAGACTTCTCTGATACTGCTAAGGGTAAGGACACACTGGACGATTTGTCGCCAACGTTTTAAAAAGCAAATCGCTGCGACATATCGCTCATTTTGTCTCTGAACAAAACCAAATGAAAGACGCCAGCTCCTGTGCCCACAGCGCGTTTGTGAATCGCCTGTAGCTCCAAAATGCACTGAGACCCTTTTCCGAGCGATTTATCAGAAATAGCATGTACTTAGAAAAGCACTGAAATCTCCTAGACACGCACACACATACAGATAAGTAGCAGCAATTGTATTCAAATTACAATGCGAACGCAATGACGCAAGAACGTAAAGACGCCAGGTTACAGCGGGAAGCACAAACTGTTTCCGGTTTGGGTGGAGCACGTACCGCACAGAGTAATGGGATACAAATCGCTCTGTGCCAATAGTCGCTGTGAATCGTCTGTTCAAAAAAGACGATCGTCTTGTCGCCGCGATTTACTTTTTTAAAACGTTGGCGACAAATCGTCCAGTGTGTCCTTACCCTAATCCACTGTAGCTAAACTAACAGCCCTTTCTGAATTTATAATACATTTTAAAATGCTTAGGATTGTTATGCCTGATCTTCCCTCTGGTTATGTAAAGAATAAAGTTTATTTTTTGTTGAACTGTTTACTGAGTTTGATTAACTCATTAATGTGTCCCTTTGTCTTATTTATGGATCTATTTCTGTGTTAAGCTATGTTATGTACAAATATACCAGGCATTATATCAGCCAAGTACTACAGTATGGTTATTAATATGAATAAAAATGTGTTCTTTTAAAATAAATGTGCAAAACTTTTTTGACAGTGCAGTGAGATATAGTTCAAGAGTCATAGTTCAAGAGTCATATCAGCAAGGCAACATAAATTAATGGCTGGGAGACAAAGTATACAAAAGAAATGGCTAATTAAAATACTTTTTAAAGGCTTGCAGTCTATCCTCAGAGCAGATCTGTAGCATTTTGCAATGCAGTGCATTTCAGTGACACGGTACAGTAGGTAGAACTAGATGATATATTGTAAGGTAGACCGAAGAGGGGAAATTACATTTGATACTAAAGGTGTTTTTGATGTGTGAAAGTTTTATCAATAGTTTAGCAGCTAGAAGGGCTCATATAGTGTTGAGGCTTTCAATAAACAACTATATAGCAATGACTCATCCAGTTTTTACAAATACGTTTTGTTAGCAATATAAAGTAGCTAAGGAAAGAATCGAGGCATTCTTAGGGGTCAAACCCTTTGTAAGAGTTATTTAGGTTAGCCTGCAAATAAGTCTTACTTTGGATATACTATATTTTTAATATGGCTCATGCAAATATTTAAACATTTGTAGAAGGCCATGGTTGCCAACTGACTGCTAGGATGGTTATGGTCTGATGAATTTAAAAGAGAATAAGCAAAATGTTTAATATCTTCTGCTTCAGTTCACAAAGCATCATAGCAACGAATGGCCAATTGCTCAATCTACTCTGTTCATTAATGGTATAAAAGGATTTTGGGCTAGAGATATTGTTTTATGTACTAAATCTAGAATTTTAGCCCAACAACATCCTTATGTTTTGTTATGATTTATGCACCAATCAGTACAGCCTCTGTATCCATCTCATTGTTTTATCACACATATATTGCATGGGCATCTCCTGGAACAACTCCTACCTTGTGTGTCTCAATGATGATCACTGGCAGGGTGCAAGGTGCTAGCAAGCCCGGACGTCATTGTCTATGGTTGTTACGTACAGGGCTTCCTTGCACTGGGCACTGCTGCACTCTGCACCTTGTGCCATATTTTCAATCCACTGCAAGATATAGAACACAACCTGCACTGTTAATTGCAACTTGTGCAAGTGGTTTTTGCACGAAGCTCCCTGTAGTGTTTTAGGACTTGAGCTCTTTGCAGTGTTAAATGATTCATAGAGAATTACTTAGGAGATCTCCAGATGTATGAATCTTCATGGCTGCAGTGTCTTTGTTCTTATAATCTGCATTTATAGCATGTATAATCTGCATTTATAGCATTGAAAAGATCTGGTTCTTAAAATTCCTTTTTATACTTTCTTTTTTTTTTTTGTAACTTCAAATTTTATTAAGCATAAAGAAAAAAAATATGGTTGTACAGACAAAAGTTATAACCAAGCAACAAATTCTTACAAATGGTTTGCATTAAGAACGGCTGCCAAAAAAAAATTATAAGGTTATTCTAGACATCAAGCGTGTTTTCCTTTTTATACTTTTTATACAGTCAGTGTCAGACTGGGGTGTCTGGGGTCCAGCAGGGCTGGCCACCCCAGCCGTAACTGCGACCAACCCCCACCAAACAAAACACCACCGCCTCCTTTCCCCCCTGCACTTCACTGCTTTCTTCTTCCCCGCACGATAGTGCATGCAGGGGAAGAGGGGAGCAATTTTAATTGTTTTCTTGAAATACACTCTATGGGAGATAGCCTTTCTGTAATTTGGAGCTTTCGGGAGTTTCCAGATATGTGATCACTTGCCTGTACACTTTGCCTGTTTTATTCTCAGGTTGAAAATATTTGTTTTGTGAACAAATATATTACTGCATGTTCTTTGGGCTGGATTGAGAGTTTCTCGAGTTGCTTTTTTAGCTGACAACACATATTGCTTTGATTGAAAATGTGCACTATATGTTAGAATAAATCGATTTTGTGTGCTTTTTAGTCCATATCTGTGGAGCTGTTTATTCACCTACCAATTACATAGTGCAGTGTTCTGTTGCCCTTGCTCTGTTGGGTCATTTTAATCTTTTTCAGTTTAAAGACCATTTTATTGAGCTGTACAATGACATTAAGTTTTCTTTGATGGTGATGATCGGTTTGGCTCAGTGCTTATTTGTTGAGGTCTTATTTTCAAGTGTTCTATAGACTCTTGTTAGTTATACTGACTAGTGATGGGCGAATTTGGGCGCCGGCGTCTCGTTTTTGACGCCTGCGCCCGTTTTTGACACCGGCGCCCGTTTTTTACGCCGGCGCCCAATTTTTTTCCGTGAATTTTCACGGGTGTTTCACGAATTTATTCGCTGGCGGCGAATCATGCAAATTCGCCGCAAATTCGCGCCTGGCGAATAAATTTGCCCATCACTAATACTGACTCCTCATTTCTTTTTGTTTTCGCTACTGAGTACCTTGCTACAATTACAGCTAAATGTGCATACCATCCGTTTACTACATTATTGGTATGTATTCTGATCAGTACAAATATATGTGGTGCTGATGGTGTACTGATCCCGTTCTCATGCTCTGTATCTGATCAGTGGTTCTTGCATTTCTTAGATATGCACTAAAGACTCTACATAAGCTGGTAGGGTCAGATTTATAAAGGTTTGAATGATAAATTTGAATTCTCTAATTTTTTTTTGGTCAAAACTCACAAATTTGAATTTTAAATCACCAAGCGAATTTGAATGGGAGATTTATCATACCTCGACCCTGGAAACAGTTCTAATTTGAATATTCACCACCTAAAACCTGACGAGTTAATGTTTATTGCCTTCCTGAAATTCAAGGTTTTTTTTCAATAATTTACTTGAAAGCGTGAAAGTGTTTATGGATATTTAAGTCCAAGCAACATTTTGGATCATTGGAAAGTGTTTTAGGAACTCTCCACCAGCAACTTTAGATCCAGGAGAATCAGCCTATTTGTCACAGTCTCCTCAACTTTTTTCCTCCTGACTGGATGAACTTCAAAGTGCTCACAGAGATGCTGTTGCATTAATTTCTTTCCCAGGTCTGGCTGCTCCTAGTGCTTTATTATGATCCTAGGAGCCCAAGGTCCCTGCACCTATCAGTTTTGTGGGTGATCTGCTCGGGGTTCTTGAACTACTGTGTCATTCAGTTTAAGCTCTCTCTCCCACAGAAAAATCCAAAGTGGCATAAATCATTACTTTGCTCTATGGTAAAGCTATTGCCTGTCCATCTCCTCACTGAGAGTGAGACAGTCCTCTTGTTTATGATTGTGTCATCCTGTGTTCCAGCTATCTGTTCTATCACTTATACTACTTCCGGGTTTCATTGGTTAGATGGGTTGTCATAGCAACCGAGCGATCGTGGCACTAACAAAATCATATTGGGGCATCTATCAGAGTCCTTTACATATTATTGCACATGAAGGTTCTAAAGCGTCATACGAGATACGTGCTGTCCATATATAAATCAATAAATACATCATCCATATCAATTACAGTTCATTCCATTGGGGGTATTTACAGAGTGTTCTCATGGGCATTCAAGTTACTTTATCATTTATAGACTTCAAATTTTTCCCCTTATTTCTCTATATTCAGATATAAATCTTTGTTTATTTTTATACCCTTTATTTTGAATAAAGTATTTAATATCAAGTAAAATGTATTTGCATATTTTGTGTGCTGATTATGTTAATAAACTAATTAACCAATTCATAAATTATCAATATTTTATACCATAATTTATTCCAAAAAATTTTCAACATTTTTTTCATGATATTTGGATTGATCATACTCAATCGATTTATTTGGCTAATTATTGTTATTTAAATACATTCAGTAATGTGCTATTGTGCCCTGAACTATATCCCAAGTTACTTTCCAGTGATGGTGTGCTATAAAGTATATCCTGATTTAGTGTGTCTAAAAAATATTAAACACATTAAAGTGCTCTATGCAATAAATATTCTCATGAATTATATCTATAAAAATGCTTATTAAAATTCAACTGTCAACTAGCTCATTCAACTAGCTCATGCTGAATGAATGTGTATAATGCTTTCACAACTAATGTGCATAGAAATGTATCTTTGTAGGATTTTATCTACACACTCAGATAGATTACATGAAATTGAATTTATGCTTGATATTATTGGTCTCCCGGGCGGGTTGGTTACATTTTTATGGATCTTGGGCAAACAGTAGAATACCAGAATGTTTGGGTTCTTCTTTTATAGATATTCTCTTTCTTTCTGTTCTAGGATTCCCTGGTTTGTTATTAAAATGTTGTTGGATCTTCTCTAAACTGACTATTAGGGGCCGATTCATCAATAGTCGAATATCGAGGGTTAATTAACCCTCAATATTCGACTGGGAACTAAAATCGTTCGACTTCGAATATCGAAGTCGAACGATTTAGCGCTAATCCTACGTTCGATCGATCGAAGGATTTTTCGTTCGATCGAACGATTAAATCGTTCGAATCGAACGATTCGAACGATTTTAATCCAACGATCGAAGGAAAATCCTTCGATCAAAAAAAGGTTAGCAAGCCTATGGGGACCTTCCCCATAGGCTAACATTGACTTCGGTAGCTTTTAGCTGCCGAAGTAGGGGGTCGAAGTTTTTTTTAAAGGGAAAGTACTTCGACTATCGAATGGTCGAATAGTCAAACGATTTTTGCGTTCGAATCGTTCGATTTCGTTCGAATTCGAACGAATTTAACCAATTCGATGGTCGAAGTACCCAAAAAATACTTCGAAATTCGAATTTTTTTAATTTGAATCCTTCACTCGAGCTTAGTGAATCGGCCCCTAAGTGTTTTGGTTCGATTAAATCCAGACACATTCTTTCATAATCACTTGTATCCATAATCATTAGACCACCTCCCTTATCTGCTGTTTGAATGTTGATGTTTACATTGTTCTTTAAGTTTTGTATGGCTTCTTTTTCCTTTTTGGTGAGGTTGTGGTTAATAGGGTTGTTTCCCCACTTTTTTTGTAACACACTCAGATCCCTTTTTACCAATTCTTCATATAATTGAATATAGAGTCCTTTGTCTTCTTTAGGGATATATTTTGATCTATTCTTTAAACCTGTACGGCAATAACGTGGTTGGTTTGCCATTGGTTCCACTTCCTCTCTAGTTATAATGCCACTGTTTGAGAATGCTTTTTTCAAATATTAGTTTTCTTATCAATTCTTCTGCATCAACAAATAGGTCAAAACCATTTATTCTATTTGTTGGTACAAAAGGCAGGCCTTTACTTAAGACCTTTTGTTCTACTCCTGAAAGTGTAGTGTTGCTTAAATTAAATATACCTAGGGGCACATTTACTATGGGTCGAATATCGAGGGTTAATTAACCCTCGATATTCGACCATCAAAGTTAAATCCTTCGAATATCGAAGTCGAAGGATTTACCGCAATTCGTTCGTTCAAAGGAAAAATCATTCGAAAGATTTTAATCCATCGATCGAACGATTTTCCTTCGATCAGAAATTGCTAGGAAAGCCTATGGGGACCTTCCCCATAGGCTAACATTGGTGCTCGGTAGGTTTTAGGTGGCGAAGTAGGTGGTCAAATTTTTTTTTAAAGAGACAGTACCTCGACTATCGAATGGTCGAACGATTTTTAGTTCGAAGTTGTAGTCGAAGGTTGAAGTAGCCAATTCGATGGTTGAAATAGCCAAAAAAAACATTGAAATTAGAATTTTTTTTCCTCCTAATCCTTCACTCGAGCTAAGTAAATGTGCCCCCTAGTGTTCCATCTCTTTCCCCTTCTTTCTGTATTACTTATGATTACTTCCCTCCTTTTTTCGTTTCTTCTTCCCATGTGTCTTTTGGGTTGGAACTTTGCTGTTTGTCCTGTAGGTGCCTGTTGTGTTTCGCTTTGTATTATTCTTCCATTCCAGATTCACTGACCTTGATTCCCCTGCATTTGTAGTTGTTCTCCCCTTAACTCCCTTATTTTGTTTCTTTTGTGATAGTGCCAGGGGGTGTCTTCTGTGTTTTTCTTTTTGTTCAATCCTAGAAAAACATTTTTAGTTTTCCTCCTAAGGTTATTTTTATGTTTTTGATTATGATCTCTTTTATTTGTGTTGTGACACCTACAGACGTGATTTTTACAATGATTTGGTGGAGATTCCTGTTTGTATTTATTTCCTTGTGCCCAGGACCTTGTCTGTCCACTATTATAGTCTTTCATATCTCTCCTGAATTTGTCTTGTTTGGTTGTTTTTATCTTTTTTCCTATTTTCTTGTGTCTCCTTGAATACCTCTTATTTGTTTTGTAGATCCCTAATTTGTTGTTCATACTTGCTCAGCTCAAATTTCCTTTGTTTAATAATACGTTTGATCAAATTATTCGTATTAGTTTTCTAAAACATCATTCCATTCCTTTAGGAATTCCACATCGTCATCTCCAAAGGTTGCATTTTTAATTATTCTCAAACCCCTGTGTGTGATGTTATATTCTAATCTAAATATTTCTGTAAGGTGGTTTTATCTCACCATGCACAAAGTCCTCAAATCCTGCCATGTGAGACCTAAATGTCAGGTAAACACTACCACCTAGGATAAAGTGGGACATCTCCCAGAAGAGTTTCACTCCTAGAAAAACAATTTTCAAGAATTTGTTCCTGCTGGATTATCACACTCCTCAAAGTACCGGTCAAGAGTTTTTGGATTCCAGAACAGTAGGGAGTTTCCTTGAAAGCATTTTTGAATCCGGGACAGTAGGGAATTTCCTAGATGCTTCCTTTGTTGAAAAGTGCAGTTTCTCGCTATCTCTATCAAGCTACCACTTTCCGCTGTAGGCAATAAACCTGTTTCTCCTGAATGTTTAACCTCTACCACTATGCCATTGCTGCTGTGAGTGGGGTGGTTACACTCCGAAGTTGAGTCTGTAATGCTTCTATTTGGGGGGAATCGCATGTGACAACAAATGTTTCTGTATGGGTAGTCGGGACTCTCCAAGGACTTGGTTCTCTTCTATGTTTCGTAAGTTGGAGCCTTGATTGTGTATTTTGTTTTATTGTAGAACAAATGCAATTATAACTTACATTTTGTAGAGTTGCACCTTGTAGTTTTATCGAAACATTATTATGTTTAGTAAATGCTAAAGTAAATGCTAAAACATATTTTTTTTCATTACAAATATATTACACGTTTTCATCTTTTAAGGTAACTGTCTCCAGGCTTTTTCTTTGTTCAGCTAAACTATTAAGCTCATTGATGTTCATAAGTACAGTATGTTCTTGCAATTTGTTGCTTGAATAGCATAGTTATAAGGGCCCCTAAAAAGAATATCTAAATATTCCATGCATTTAAGATATACAATTCATAAATTAAATGAATACTGAACAATGTACATTAAAAAATTAGAAATTAACCATCACAAAAATATAATTTGTGGTTTGAAACTAATGGACTAATTGCACCAGAAATCAAATATCAATGTAGTACAAAGCAAAATTCCAAAAATATGAATTTTTGTTGTTACTGTTGTATAAGGAAATATTTAAATAAGGGCACTAATAATAGTAATAAAAAGAGGCATTAATCAAATTTGATTGATGACCAAGCAAGCACAAATCAGTGTTTTAACTACACAAAATAGAGATGAGATGGGTATCTGGCACACACAGGCATAAACTTTTGCTATTTGCATTGGGTGGACCAAATATAGTAGAACCCCAATTTTACCTTTTTCTTAGGGGATCAGAAAAGAAAAGTGTAAAATCCAAGAAACTGTAAATCAGGGAAATATATTAAAGTAACTTATTCTTCAAGTACTCAAAGGCTATAAGCACAGGAGTCATTTTTACTGTAAATAAAATATTTACTGTGTTAATGCATTACAGCATTAATGTTATACAAAAGATTTGTGTGTGGCTGTTTAAGGTGCAGACTAATTGGGCTGGACAATTTACAGTCTCAGACTGAAACATTTTTTAAAAATGCATTTGGTTAGTATTGTAAACCTGTTAATTTCACAAATAACATTCACATAGAATTATTGGGCATTTTTGGCAACATCAGGACAAAATGTTGGTGTAAAATCCAGGAAAACATGGGGGCCCATTTACTTAGCTCAAGTGAAGGATTAGAATAAAAAATACTTTGAATTTCAAAGTATTTTTTTGGCTACTTCGACCATCGAATTGGCTAATTCGACCTTCGACTACGACTTTGAATCGAACGATTCGAAACAAAAATCGTTCAACTATTCAACCATTTGATAGTCTAAGTACTGTCTATTTAAAAAAAACTTCGACCACCTACTTCGCCACCTAAAACCTACCAAGCATCAATGTTAGCCTATGGGGAAGGTCCCCATAGGCTTTCTAGCCAATTTGGATTGAAGGAAAATCGTTAGATCGATGGATCAATGATTTTCCCTTCGATGGTCGAATATCGAGGGTTAATTAACCCTTGATTTTCGACAATAGTAAATGTGCCCCATAATGTAAATCAGTAAAAGGAACCCACTGAAATGCATTATAAATTGGTGGGACCACAAAAATCAGTGTGAAATGCATTGAAATTATTTTGTTTCTAGGTGTAATATACAATATGATGTTTAATTGAAATTGTATACTTTGGGTAGCCAGTGCTACATTCATTATTGTGAGCTACATACGGTGTTATCTTCTCTTAAAATTTGCTGTTTAAAAAAAAATTGAAACGCATTGAATTACGTGATAAATTTCAAGGGGAAATGTAAAATCTGAAAACACGCAAAATCAGGGTTTGACTGTACAGCTTTTTTTTTATTATTTAGAAGCAGTAACACTCATAACTCCCCACAATATGTGCTCAACAGTTACTGTATGTGTACAATCAACAATTCAGATGGCTGTTAGAAGTGCTGCTGTATGGGCGCTTACTGTCCCATTTCCTTGTTGTGCACAGATATCAAAATATTAGAAAATTTTCCATCACTTGGGATGTGCAAAGTTCTACACAAAATAATTTTGGGGCAACCAAACTGGCTTTTATGCCAGGTAAGGTTACAGCCCTGACTATAATATGAATCTATCTAAATTTAGTTAACAAGCACAAATATGGGCAAAGATTGCTAACAGATTTAAATATAGGAAAGCATTAGATACAGTTGAGTGACCATACTTATGGGGGGTTCTGAAATGCTTTAATTTCTGCCCCATCTATTGTAATTGGGTAAAACTTTTGTATCTCCAACCCAAAGCCTCCATAATAACCAATGGTACCAACTCACAGCAATTATAACTTAAACGGGCACAAGGCAAGGGTGTCTCCTATCCTCACTTCTATTTGCCCTGGCAACACCCAGGGTTGGTGGGGTGGTGTTTAGGGGACAATGAAGAATGCATTCAACTGTATGTGGCTGACACTCTAATATATTTGGGTGGCCATTGTCCTTCCCCACTACTAGCTTTGCTCACCTCTCGGGACAGGTAAAGAGCTTAGCCAAATTAGTGATTTTAATCATAGACAGTTCACTGGTTCTTAAAGAACCCCTGAATTTGCCATTTTCAGTTGTAGATCAATTTACTTACACATACACATGGATGTTGGGTTTCATTTTGCAGGGGTTGAACTTGATGGACTTAGTATTTTTTATTTTTTCAACCCAATTTAACTATGTAACTATGCGAGTATATTGTATAACCTGTACTATTTTTTGCTAGACCAATCACAAAAGGGATATTACTGAATTACCATACACCAATGCTTGTGTTTTTTTTAAGAAATAACCATTGGAGAGGGATATTCTTACCAACTATGAGCTATTCAACTTGCACAATACTCTCTAATTGATTACTTATTGCAGGACTCACAAGACCTTATCTCAAGATTGTATATGGCGTTTCATACTGATGTATTTGACAAGCCACTCAATATGCTTAAGGACAAATGAGAAGGTGGCATAGGCCTGTTTGATGACAAGGAATGGGAAGATTTGTTAGGTTCCCCTCTTTCATTCTCCCTGAATTACAGAGAGAGGATGATTCAACTTTATTTTAATCATGGGTGTATTACTACCAAGCTAAACTCCATCAAATATTTCCCAAATCTTCCCCAGAATGCCACTTAAGCAGCAGGCTTCTTTAGTATATAGGGTGTGGGAATGCACAGCCCTATCTTCATTTTGGTTCAAGTTCAATCTAGATGAAATCCTGGAGGTACAGCTATCCAGAACTCAACTAGTCTGTTTATTTGGAATTGGATTTAATGATACATTTGCATTCTATCAAATCATTTTCATTGAAGAATGCCTATTCCTTGCTAAAAAAAACTAAAAAAAAACTTCATTACATGTAAATGGAAAGACTCCTTTGCCCACCACTTCTCCACAATGGGTCTCAGAGATGAAACATGTTCTAGAAGCCCTTATATACAAAACTAAAGGAGGCACTAAGAAATAACAAAACATTTGGGATAATGGGCTGGACTGGGTTACATAAAGTTAAGAGTAATCTTCAAACATGTTGCCTGCCAATATGACTTCTTCAGTACTTTATATGTTAAATATCCCTCTGCCTTTAATTGTACTCAAAACCATTGTTGGTAAGCCTCTTATGTTCCTTCTTTGCTCGTAATGGACAATTGTGCTTAGTTATAAGCAATTGTAACACACACTGTATACATCTGTCTTTCTAACTGACCTTAATTAAACTGTCTGTATTAAACACATTCATTGTATTCGAGAAATGTTTAATTAATGGGGAAATTATTAAAATGCTGGAAATCCCGCTTGATTCCCCAGTTCCATATTTTAAAAAAATCTGCCCCTATTTTAAAGCAATTTTTTTATGTAAAATGTAAAATATTATAAAATAGCAGATATTCTAGTGGGGAAAAAAGACTTTCTGGAACCTACTGTAAACATCTAAAAGAGTACACTGGGTGCCAAATATGGGAATGAATGATATGTCCGCTGGCCATCTCACTAGGTAATTATTAGAAGAAAGATTGCAAAAAGATGAGCAGTAAAATTACTCAAGGTCCTGCATTTTTCATTACATCCTATTATGAAATCTCTATCCATCATCAAATTCTGGAAGTGTAACATTTAACAAGAAGGCATTCATTTAGAACATGGGTCAGACCAGTACGATAAATACACTAGACTGAATACACTTTATAAGCATTTTATACCAACAGAAATATTTTAAGATTATTTTTGATAACTGTGTTTTTTTATATACATTTGTAATATTTATTATAATTAATACATAGGCGACACAGTGTTTCTAGTTGGGTATTATCTGCAAGGAGCTTGCAAAAAAGCCACAATTTTAGGATTCAGCCGAATCTTTTGTAAAGGATTTGGGTGAATACTAAACTTTATCTGAACCCTAATTTGCATATGCATAGTTATGTATATATTTGCATATGCAAATTAGGGAACTAAAGTGTGAAAGAGAAATGCAAATGCAGCTCATGACTAAAACTATTTTTACTTCCATGTGTGTATGACTAAATGTCATATGATTTTTAAGGTTTGGATTCTAGGCACTTGGATTTGGATGATTCCAAATTCTGCAGAAAAACGCCAAATCCTGGCTGAACCAAACCGAATCCTGGATTCAGTGCATCCCTAGTTAATTGGCACACAATAAAATTGGCCTTACTGTGTGTTGTGTGTTCTTATGTGATTGGAACCTAGGATAGTAAGCTCCACTAGGGCAGTGAATGATGTAAAAACACTTTGGAAATATTTTAGCGTTATATTAAATAACAGATAATAAAATAAACGTGTGATAGGATTATTGCTCTTTCTAATCATTTATGCCATTGACTATAAAAAGATTGTGTCAGCACCATTGTATATTCAGATTCACTGTTTGTTGAGGGGCAAAGAATTTTAAAGCACAAAGAATGCTAATAAGCATTTACAACTACTAATACCTCATGTTTCATATTTTTAGCATCTGGTCTAACCTAGTATGTAGGTTAGGTTGAGCACTGGCATTATGGTGTTTCTAGCAGTTGGTCAACACTATAGTATGGGTTGGACCAAGTGCTGGCGACTTCTTTCTTTGTCTGGTTAATTAGATGCATTAGTTGATCCTCACCTGTGCTTACTTTACCTTTGACCTTAATTGTGGTTGTATGCAGCAACTGGTATGAGCACATGCACTTAAGTTATTCAACGTATTTAAGTTATTCAACGTGGATTTAATTAAGGATGATAGATTTTGACACCTGACAATTCTTTTTGATGCAACATTCGTCTGTGGCTAAACACGAAAATTCCCAGCGAATCCATGCCTATTTCTTGACCAGGCCTGATTTCTTCCTTTTTTGACCATTGGACTGACTCCTAATGCTGAACTTGTGCCTCATTCGAGATTTTCTTGAGTATAAATTTGTCTACTCCATTAGTAGCTCACTTATTTTTGCTAGATTCACTGGCCTTGGCCCATTACATCAGCTCTCTTTTCTCATCTCTTAGTAAAAAATGTACTAGAGGAATTTATGGGAAATTCTCAAACCCTTAATCCCAAGGAGAGAATGACATAGGATTCTCAAGATACAATAACAAATATTTTGATAAATTAAATTTTCTAAACATTTTGAGAAAGTGTAATCGTTTGATAAATTGGTAATAATTTGCTCATTTAAAGTTTAAAACAAGCTGTAATAAAAGATATATTTAGATTTAATTTTTTTTAGCAACAAAGAAAAATATCATAAATGTTGCTTCTTTTTGATTGAATGAAAACAGCCTCCTATAAAAATCTAGAATTTTTTTTTTGAGATTTTTCAACAACATGCATGGTGTATATGCGTGACACTTATTTATGAATCAAATATAAAGGTTGATCCCAAGCAAAGCTGTGACTGGGATGCAAGCTGAGTGAAGTCACCATGTTTTCCCAGAAAGTCAGTTTGATGGATGAAAAAACCAATGCTAACAAGGAGCTCCAGGATAGATTTCTTTGGGGAGGAAGGCAGCTCGCTGTGATTGATTGACAACTTCTGTTTGATTTCTTTTGCAGTTTTTTCAGAGTATCTTTTTATTCTTGTTTTTTTTCTGCACCAGTTTGTGCTCCTTCTTCCTTTCATATAGAAATATAGCCACAGCTTGGACAGCACAACTAAAACAATGAAATAGAACTATTCCATGATCAAATGTCTTAACTGCATGGATTTCAATATTTCCTAAAACCGTGATGCGATCCATGGCATGATTTGGCACAATCCATGGCAAAATCTCAATTACATTTCCGTATTTGTTTTTGTGTTTTTTTCAGGGATCATGGCTTTTACTTGATGGAATTTTCAAACCATAAAAATCTCTCCACCTAAAACCCATGTGAGATTTACATTTTTCCCTGTGTACTTTGCACCAGATATCTAAACTGGCACAAGATGCAGAGTGCAACAATACCTCAGACACGAGTACTTGCAAATAAATTGTAACTAACCCCTCTTATGTCTAGAAGCAACACATCTGGACCAGACAGTAGCTCCAGGGTTCCCTCTATGCCCTGCACAGACATAGACATTTTTCTGCGCCATTGTGTCTGATTTACAGCAAACCGTGTTTGTTTTGCCTCATATGTAGTGATGGGCGAATTTGCGCCGTTTTGCTTTGCCGAAAAATTCGCGAATTTCGTGAAACGGCGAAAAATTTGCGACCGTTTTTTCGAAAAACATTTTTTGACGCCGGCGAATTTTTCCCGTGAATTTTCGCGGGAGTTTTGCGAATTTATTCGCTGGTGGCAAATTGCGCAAATTCGCAGCGAATTCACGCCTGCCGAATAAATTCGCCCATCACTACTCATATGCCATAATTGCATAGGGGCAAAATTACAACCACAATGATGTTGGACTTCTGGGGGGGAAATGTTGTATTATGGGAAAAAATGGTAACTATGCTTTGAATTTCACTTTGCTCACTGCATTTGCTCAATGCATTTGTGATCCTAAACAAGACACTTTGTTTGCAGGATATGGCAGAAAATATGTAACCTATGCAAGCCTAGATAAAATAAACTGTTAAAATGCATTGGCACCCTCCTGTTAAATCAATATGGCCTAGAACATGTGTAACATTTGCTGCCCCTATGCTATACTGAACAGTGCTAAATATTGATTGATTTTATCAATAAATATTGATATTCCACAGAAAGGCCTTGATGGTGTCATATCCCTTCAAATAATTTATCATTATATGATTTTATACAATATGCTGTGTCTTCACTGTATTAAACATGATCCACAAAGAAAGAAATTTGTTTATAATAACTATTTTTTATTATTAAAGGAATGATATATATGGGGATTATTTTCTTATGTATTGATGAAGAGAATAATCTGTTCTAGTTGAATCCACAGAGGAGTAATTCAGTGTAGTACAGTGAGTGCAATTTCAAAGGGAAAAAAAAAACCTACATCATTAATATCTACAATCATACCATTCATCATCAAGTGAGTGAGTGCTACTGGAGGCACTTTGATCATTAAGATAACCTTCTTTGGACTTCCTAAGAGTACCTAGGGAGATGCGTTTACTAAGCTGCTTCTGCTGTAAAGGGAAGCTCTATAGAGTGATTTATTTAGCTACAGTATCTCTTAAAATATGATTAAAATTTTTGTTTAAAAAGGAAAAGCAAGGGTAAAACTCATACCATTAGTACCTTACTTTTCAAACTTTGAAATTATTTGTAAAGAAAAAGAGAAGTGCTCTGTTCAAAATATTTCTAACACAATCAGATTTCTTCAGGAATTATTACCAAGGGGGTGGAGGGCTGAAATAGAAAACACATTTTTTCTAACACGCAGGGGCCCATTTACTTAGCTCAAGTGAAGGAATAGAACAAAAAATACTTTGAATTTCGAATGGTCGAATCGAACGATTCAAACTAAAAATCGTTCGACTATTCGACCATTCCATAGTCGAAGTACTGTCTCTTTAAAAAATTCTTCAACCCCCTAGTTTGCCACCTAAAACCTATCGAGGCCAATGTTAGCCTATGGGGAAGGTCCCCATAGGCTTCCTAACAATTTTCTGATCGAAGGAATATCCTTCGATCATTCGATTCGAAGGATTTAATTGTTCGATCGATTATTCCTTCGATATTCGAAGTCGAAGGATTTCAATTCGGCAGTCGAATATCGAGGGCTAATTAACCCTCGATATTCGACCCTAGGTAAATCTGCCCCGCAGTGTAATCACTCACTACTGCAAGTCCTTTTGTTGTTTTGATGGATGTCTGCATGCTACATGTTTCTCCACTGGAACTGTTACACTGTTTGAGACTGGAGCACCAATGGCCCACCAGAGAATATGATTTCAAGGGTCCACCATGGAACTTAATAGCAAGGACACACCAGACATAACCCCTTAATTGTATTCTTCTTGCTGAGACCCAACTGATAGCCAAGGTATTATTTTTGAAAACAATATTCCACTAGATGCCAGTTGATCTCTGACATCTATGTGAATATTTGATACATAGAGATATCACAACAATCAGTGTGAAAGCTTCCAATAAGACACATCCAGGACTAATTCTATGTGGGCAGTTGTGCGCTTCTGCATGTTCTGTGTTAAAGTATGTCATTGCTAGTAAAAGCTTTGCAGGAATTACAGCAACACAAATGTGGATACAGACAAAGGCCTGGATTCGTGGGAAGGGCCATATAGGCCCAGGTCTAGAGCAGCATTTTAGGGGTGACATGCTGTCCAGCCACTTCCTAATTTTGAGAACACGCATTAAATCCTCAGTGTTTTGGTGGAAAACCCACGCATACATGAACGTATATGGGGGAGTGGGTGCAAGTGGGGGATTGGCCCACACTAGGTAAATCCAGGTCTGTACAGAAAGACTGCAGAGGATAGCACAACCTGATCTTTTATCTCTTACATTCTCATTTACACTATGCAAAGTCTACTGGAGAAACTCCCCCTGCCGGCCCAGCCCTACATGATAAAAAGCCTCCCTGGGTTCTTCTGCCTACCTGTGGAAATCATTTTGGCATTAGTCATTCCCTGACTCCACTACAGAGTCCTAAACTAACTCTTTCCTATCTATCTCATTGCTGGAAATAAATGGAAAAAAACAAGCAGCATCTGGAAATGGTAGAAAAGAGTTAATAATTATTGTGTATGAAAGGATGACTATAACAGTCACACTGCAATACATCACAGTAAAAATCTACTCTTCCCAAATTGTTTTTGAAGAAATTATATACTTTTGAAAACTATTCACATGCAGGTTGATTGAATGCATTGCAAGCAATTAAATAGACAAATTGATCCACTCTCTTTTACAGTTTTTTTTTTTTTACGATAAACCACAGTTAAACCATCTTTGAGAGTCAGTTCATTCAAAACACAATGATATGACAGAACTAATGATGGCATGGAAGGCCTTAAGCACAATATTCATTATGAATATGAAAAAAACTTGGTCCATAGGAGTTAATTTATGAGCTACTACCAAACCATTATTACTAAACCCACCAACTGTTTTGTTTAGGGTGAGAGACCAGAGCTTTTAGCTACAACTTCTAACAATTGACAGGTGTTCTATTCAATCTATCAGTTTATAATTAAAAATACCTACTGTATGTATATTGGTCTCTGTGGGAAGCTACCATCTGGCTGTTAAATCTTTGTGACTTTGGGGATTTACTTCATGCTGCATCACGCCTCCAACCAAAACAAATCTCAAAGGACCCTTGTTTATTATGTGAAGTTCATAATTGCAAACACAAATGATTCCTTTACCACTATACACTGTTGTTGTTTTTTAAACAGGCAGTACTATATTCATAGGGGTGGCCACAGGCTCTGAAATGGAGTGCAGAGACCTGTGGTAAATCAAAGAAAGTAGAAGACAGGGTGCAAAGTGTTAAAAAATACAGATTATGCCGGTTTTGCACTTTACACATTTTACACACTGCCTTCCATACTGAAACTGACCTCTCAATGAGCAGCATTGCTAGATTAAGAAATCATAATATTCACCAGTAATCCCTCTTAACATTCTGAAAGAACTACAGCTCTATAGTATTTTATTAACATGTATTTATATAGTGCCAACATATTGCGTAGCACTATAGTATCATTATACTGTATATGGGACATTATTTACTAATATCTGAAAAATGCTCATTATTTATAAATACACTTCAACCAAACTCCCATCCACATTTTTACCTTATTTATCAATAAATTAATTAGAAAAAATCTGGTGCAGAAAAAGACTCGATAAAATTGCGAAAAATTTAAATCTTAGATTTTTCAGATTTGACACGAAAACTCTATTTATCCCCCCAAAACCTCAAATGAATCCTATTATTATATGAAAACCAGTGCAGATCATGATATCTTCCAATTGTAAATGGGACATCTGCCATTCACTTCTACACTGACCTCGGCAGGTTTGAGATGGAGTACTTTTTTATTCTGACTTTTAACACCATCTGGGTTTAATAAATAAAGAAGAATTTGAGGGGGTTTTTTCCACAAAAAATTGTGTTTTCCCCTTTAAAACGCCAACCTGACAAAATTGGACTTCATATAATAGTAATTTTTACTTAACCTCCTCCTGGAGAAACCTGTGCAAAAAAAGTTCTGGTTGAAAAACCTCTAAAAGTACACAAATTTGTATTTTGTTAAATAGGCCTCCCAATGTTGTTACTGAATGACATGCCCATAACTATTAAATGATAGTTTATTGCTAATGCCATTTTGTAACTTCTCACCTCAACACCACAAAACTATATTTCCAAAGGGGCATTAATCTCCTCTTTTCTGATGTAGCTTGCTTTGTTTTACATTGGATATGTTTCAAAAAATATAATTCATAATATTTAGGGGACACAATAGGTTGAATGCAGTGCATGCTTTGGGTCTTGTAATGCTAGGCCTGGCTAAATTATATTTCTAATGATCACATCAACAGGGGGTGTATTTCATTATTGCCAGCACAAGTATGCTTACACCACTGGGAATGAAGTTTTCCGCATAAATATTAACACAGAAGGAAAAGGGCAGGAAGAGTGTTCTTTTGTTATGCAAAGCAAGTTAAAGCAGGATATTTATGCAATGCAGTACTCCACCAAGTCACAAGCTGAGAGCCATTTAAGGGCACAGACATCTGGGCTATCAAGGTAAAAAACAATTAACGCTAAAATTACTATACCACGTTTTTGCCAAACTAAGGGGTATATTTATTAAACTGTGTAAAAAATGGGGGATCATATACCACACATCTACATGCTTTGCTGTGTAAAAAATGGAGCAAAAAGCATCGTAAAATTTTTCTTGTATGAAAATAATGGCGTCAAATTTGCCATTTATTTTACACCGATTTTTATGAATTTTTTTTTATGAAAATTAGTAGTTTTTAGATATATTTTTAAGGGAAGATGCAACAAAACGCTAAGCAAGGTGTCCAAGCATTAATGACTTTTTTTTCAAAATAACTGGTTGTAAAAAAAAAGGAGCATGAAGAGGGACAGATTGGTGAGAGGGGGGGTTAATGAAAAGTTACTTTATTTCATGCAGCCGTTCTGGATTCTTTGTTGGCCACAGGGACATAAAGGAATCCATAATGTTTTATATGAGAGTTAAAATCTCATTTTTGGCATGAGGACAGTGCTATGTGTGTAGCATGAGGCATGTAAATACCTTCTGTTTTCAGAAAGCTTTACACTGCATGTCAGTTTACCTTGCAATTTCAGTGATTTTTTATTTATAGTTTACGAGTCCTTCTGCACCCAGGCAAGTTGGGCAGTTGAGCAGTTGGGCACTCTATAATGTACATCTATTTATAATGGTTCATATAATAAATGGATACACAAACAGTTTATACTTTTCAAACTTAGATAGTGATCTCAGAGTTTACAGTCTGGTGTGTGAACTGCAATATCATAAGTTTTAAACCAGGAGTTATTCCCAAACCATGTTGAATCTACAGCCTTCCTTGTGTCTACTTATCTATGTAGGTCATTTTTTATAATGAAAGATGCTTAATTTATATGAGCACACCCTGTTACCAGTTTGTTAAAATCTGTTTCAATCAAGAATAAATTTAAAAATGACACATTAGATATAAATCATTTGTCAACAAATCCCTGAGATGCAAACATATTTGGCATGTATATACAATATACTCAGTTTGGGAAATCATTTCTCAGCAATTTCAGTAAATATTGAGGGAATACTCAGCCATGTTTACTGTATTATCTGGCTGTTAGCACCCATTATACCAATTTTAAAGGTGAATTGGAATTGATTACCCCTGCAGAATGTATCTAATTCTATTATATATTTCACCTTGGCCTGTAAATTGAGTTTACAGGCGCTTAAATACATTTTATTGCTTCTTATCAAAAAAATATCGCAGTACTCATAAATTACTCATTTCACAAAAATAAACAGGACTGAAACAAATAATCTGCAGTTTCAGAAAAAGTCTTTTTTTAAAAGTTGTTCAAGTTAAAGTAATCAATAATAAGTTAAAAGGGTAGTTTATCTTTAAAAGACCAGTAACATAAAAAAAATGTAAAAACATTTGTTTCTACATAATAAAACAAAAACCAACAAGACACATTTAACTTTAAAATTTCGCAAACATCAGAAAACTTCTCTGTATTCCTTCTGAAGGAATATGTCTTTGACTGTATAGTTACCTGAACTGACCAGCAGGTAAGCAACAGGTACTGCTATTACAAAATTTATCATATAGCCAGTTAAAAAAAATAACTCTGAAACTGGGAAAAATAATTAAGCAAATTGTATTTAGAAAAGCACCTTGAGAAAGGTTTATCCTTTAGAGAAAAATTGATCCACAAACTTGTAAAAGAGAAACAATAGAACAGCAGCAGATTCATTAATGAAGCAGATAAAATGCGGATTTTTAAACATTTGAAAAAACAAAATAATTAGAAAAGCTATTAAAAAAATAATAAATGACACAACTCAATGTATATGCTTTTCATATGTTTCATGAAATAGGACATAGAAGTCCCTGATTACATAACAAGGCCGTTCAGATGCACTCATTCCAGATTACTTCACAACATGGGAGTGCAGCTCCATCATTTTATGATTATATCTAGTGATAGGCGAATTTGGGCCGTTTCAATTTGCCGAAAAATTTCACGCAAAATTCACGAAACAACGCACATTCGCCGGCAAAGAAAAAAAAGGAATTCGCCATGAATGTGCACCTGCCGAATATATTCGCCCATCACTAATTATATCCACTGATTGAGGCCACAGAGAATTAATGATTATTGGTTAATAAGAAAGGTCCTGACATGAAGAAAACGTTTAGCACCTAAGAAAAGAGTATACAGTATATAGAAACATAGGTTGCATTATGTGTATGGTATCCCTTATCTTAAACCACCTAGTTGGGAGATATGTTTTTGAACATTTTAAATAAAATGAAATAAAAGTTTCATTCAGTCCTTCTGCAAAGGCTTTTTTCTCACAGACCTATTGAAATGTCATTGCTTTGCTGATGAAGGTAACATTCAGCTGCCAGTTTGTAGTCAATAAGTAATCTTTACCTCATTTGAGGCAAAATTAAATAGTTTATTGGAGACTTACAGTATTTAGCATTCCTATGGTTTGAGATAATAATAATGATAATTAAAATAAAGTATGTTCTAGATTATTTCAGAAACCCTGCACTTCTGAGCAGATCTAATAGATTTGTTTTTCAATGTTATAATCAAAAGCTCCTTAACTGTTTAAAATTAAAAATTATTTTGAATATATATGATTTCAGAGAACTATATTAGTAACATGCCCATAATGGTTTCTGTTTCACTTTTTTATTAAACCTAAATGAAATCATTATGTCTGAAATGGATCTCACTGAGAAACAATCTTGGCATTCATTTGGTGAACTAATTGATACCATTAAAACATTCAGTGCTTCCCAGATTTGCCAGTTCATAATGCACCTGCTACCATTAGCTTGCAGCATTAAAGAAAATTAAATATGGACAGAGACCATGCAAATTTTCCAAATGGTCAATCTTTTTATTTTTAATCATAAGTTATAAAATCGCACAAAAAAGGGCAAATATCAGTGGAAACATCATTCATGGAACACATCGTTTACAGTTTGGCACATATTGGCACTGTGTAGAACATAGGCCCAGGATTCTATGGAGGATATGTAACAGAAGACTCCAAGTTTGCCCAGATGCAGAAACCCATAGCAACCAATCAGCAGGTAGCATTTCCCAGTCACCTGTTTAAAAGCAACCATCTTTATTTGCTGCTATTGCTTACTGCTCCTGGGCAAACTTAGAGCCTTTAATTACATAGAGGGTTGACTTTCATACAGATGAAGCCACTTGGATTTGTGTGTTAAATGCGTCATGACTCGGGATTAACTGAAGAAACTGTGTTATCTAAAGTCATCTTAACTCATTTAACCTTTTCAGTAGCATACCAAAGCAACATTGTTTACAATGGTGAATGCTTTATTTAGATGGGATGCTGTGACAATTTTCTGTGTTAAATGGGATAAGTGGGATATCTGTGTTTAGTTATTCTGTGTCAAACAGACAAACCAAAGTGGCTTCATCTGTAGGTATGAATCCCATGTATTCTATAAAAACAATGTGTCATTGTCCCAAGTCTTCAATATCCATTATCCCAGACCAACTAACTTTATGCATAGCAATAATCTGTTAGACCCCCTGCAATCTGTGTTTGAGCCTGCAAACTCTGTTGAGACTGCCTTGTGTAGGATTACAAATGATCTTCAGGTTGCCAAAGCCAAAGATCACTTCTCTATTGTAATCCTGCTAAATAGTGATGGGCGAATTTATTCGCAAGGCGTGAATTAGCAGCAAATTTGCGCGATTCGCCGCCAGCGACTAAATTCGCGAAACGCCCGCGAAAATTTGGCCAAAAAAATTTGCCGGTGTTGAAAAAAAACGGACGCCGGCATCAAAAACGGGCGCCGGCGTCAAAAACGGGCACAGATTCGGGAATTTTTGGCCGTTTCGGTTAAGCGAAACAGCGCAAATTCGCCCATCACTACTGCTAAACCTATTATTTGCAGTTCACTAATGATGAGTGAATCTGTCCCATTTCATTTCGTCTAGTATTGACTAAAACTGGGAAAAGATTTGCATTGAAGTCAATAGGTGTCAATTACAATTTTACACTCAATATTTTTTTATGCACACCAATTTTTCACTCCAAATGCATTAAAGTCTGTGGAGATGTGAATGATACGGCTTCATAGTGTATATAATATGTACTAAAATCTGTCACACTGGTTTTAATGCAAGTGTTCACATGGACTGACAGACCTATGCTGGGTGAATGGTATTCCTTTCTGTTACTTTTCCTTTTCTCCATTAGGCTGGCCACCTAATGCACTTTCCTTTCTTTACTCTAAATCTGTCAGCACCTGTGAACCATGCGTGTAATTAACTAGCTTGTGTTAAAAAACCACACTGGTATTGTGTATTACATTTAAATGTGCAAGGTAAATGCTACAGTGTACACATATGCATAGGAAATGTAATTTGTGTTAACTATATTGGGAAGGATTTTAAAATACAGCGTAATTCCAAATGCAGCTTTGAAGTTAAAAGTTTTACCTGTGATACAGCCTGGTGTAGAGGCAGGCCAGAAGCACTTCTGGAATTTAAAGGGAATGCTGCAGTGCATGGTGGGAGTTCTGACTCCTATAAAAGGCTGGAGTGATTAGAAAGCAGGGGAGTCATTTGTAAAGCACAAGTTGGAAGTGCTGGTTTAAACAAGTGGTGCTGTATGATGTAGAAATCTTTTTTTTTTTTGTAACAGTCTGCTTTGAAAGTTTCTAAACTGTTAAATAAGAGTCTCTTTTTTTTTTTTTTTTTTAATTTGAGATTTTTATTGATTTTCAGACAACAATGAAAAGTTCCAGTAGAGACTGGGGAAAAGAAGAGAGGAAAGAAGAGAGTGGTGAAGCCAGAAAGGTAAGTAGTAGTGGGGAGGGGGGGGGGGGTGTAGGAGGGTCATAACGCTTAGAGTCCATGAAATCATAGCACATATCCTGAATGAAAGGGGGGGGGAGGTTTGATGTTCTTCCTAATTTCTGGTGTCAATGGGTTGACCAATGCAGCTAATGAAACTGCAACATGGTTTTAAGTTTTGTAAATCCGTTTTATCCGGCACATTTGGGTGTTTGGCAATTTTGTTTCCATTTTTCCCATAATTTGTGAGTCATTAAGTCTTTGGAAATTTGCGCGAGAGACATTACAGCATACTTTTCATGTGAAAGGTTAGAGTCTATTAGGTGGGTTACCGCATCTCTATCAGGTATTTCCGTAGATTTCCAGTGTCTTGGTATTAAAAGACGGGCTGCAGTAAGAACATGGAAAGTCAATTTCCTTGTTTCTGGAGGTAAATCTTGTATTCCAAGGTTTAATAGAGCCATGGCTGGCGTTATATGGGTTGGAGCGCTGAATAGTTCTGAGAGTAAGTCGTCAATCGTGTGCCAGAAAGGCAATATTTTGCGGCATGTCCACCAGATATGCATCATGCTGCCTTTCGCACTGTTGCATCTCCAACATTGGTCTGACACATTGGGGAACATTTGGTGTAGTGTTGAAGGTGTTTTGTACCACCTGAAAAATATTTTCCTGCAGTTTTCGATATGATTAGTGCACCTGGTGTATTTAGAAGCAATATTCGCCAATTGTGACCATTGTGCTATTGGGAGATCAATCTCGAGGTCCTGTTCCCATCTCTGGATATGTAACGTGTTTGCGGTCCCAATGTCTGGCATAATGGCGCGATATACTTTAGAAAGGCCTTTCTTCGTACCGGCACTATTAAAACATATGCGTTCGAAGGGAGTTTGAGGTCTGGATATGCTATCTGTATGCGGACTCAAGAAGTGTCTGATACGTAGATACTTATAGAAATCCTGTTTAGGGAGGTTGAACTCAGTTTGGAGAGTCTCATAGAGTTTCAAGTCATTGTTCGAATACAGCTGTGCTATGCGTGTGATTCCTAGAGTCTCCCAATTGGCTAGGGAGATATCCGGAATTTCCATTTCCAGTATCTTAATAGTAGAGTGCTTTGTGGGGAATATATGGATGTGTTCATGTTTCTTCAGCAAATTCCAGACTGTCAGAGCAGTCATTGTAGTGTGGTATAATGAATTGAGGTCAATTTTGTGTACTGGAGATTTGGTCCACATTAGTTGTTGTAGCGAAAATGGATGAGCTTGGTCTTGTTCTATCTCCAACCAGTGTTTGCTGTCAATTGGAAGGTTCCATAGGGTGAGCTGCTCCAATATTGTAGCTTTGTAGTAGTATTCAATACTAGGGACACCAAACCCTCCTGCTTTTTGGTGAAGTTGCATTATACTGCATTTGAGTCTAGGCTTCTTACCACCCCAGATGAACACGTCTATGGTTTTTTGCGATTGAAGGAGAAAAGTTTTGGGCACCGTGATTGGGAGGGTTCTGAACATGTATAGGAATTTGGGCAGTAACATCATCTTGACTGCTGCTATTCGTCCCAGCCAAGAGATATAAGAGGTTTTCCACTTTTCTAGTTGGGTTTGGGTTTCCCTCAACAATTTTGGGAAGTTGCTGTTATAAGTCTTCGCCACTGTGCTGCCTAGATCAATTCCGAGATAAGAAATAGTGTCTTTTCTCCACTGAAATGAATATAGCTTCTGCAGTTTGTTCTTTGTTTCCGTTGTGACATTTAGCAAGAGGGCTTGTGTTTTACTAACGTTGAGCTTGTAATAGGACACTTGGCTATAAGAAGTAAGTACTTGAGTAAGCTTTGATAGAGATAGCTCCGGGTTTGTAAGTGTTAGCATAATGTCGTCTGCAAAAAGTGCTACTTTATGTTCTGACTGAGTGGAGGATATTCCCGTGATGTCTGGCGAGTCCCTTATCGTTTTTGCCAGCGGCTCCAGGACTAGGTTGAATATAAGCGGGGACAGTGGGCACCCTTGTCTCGTGCCATTAGTGATATGAAAAGGGTGAGAGAGAAATCCCATGTTGGTAACTTGTGCTGTCGGTGCGGAGTATAGTGCTAGGATTGATTGTAATATTTGACCACGAAAGCCAAATGCTTGCAGAGTCTTTTCCAGATACAGCCAGTGGACCCTGTCAAACGCCTTCTCGGCGTCTAGAGCTAGTAATAGTGCAGGTGATTTTTGGCGTGAAGTTTTTTCTATAAGAGAAATGAGTTTTCTGGTGTTGTCTGCCCCATGTCTACCTGTAATAAAACCAGATTGGTCTTTGTGGATGATGCTAGGTAGGATTCCTTTAAGCCTATTCGCCAACACTTTAGCATACAGTTTGATATCTCCGTTCAACAGTGAGATAGGCCGGAAATTTGGGCATTGATTTGGGGTTTTTCCTGGCTTGGAAAATTTCTTCCGGTACCTTGCCTTGTTGGCGGATGTGGTTAAAGAGTTGTGTCAGTTGAGGAATCAGGATAGATTTGAAGGTTTTATAATATGCGGCAGATAGGCCATCCGGTCCCGGGGCCTTCCCTGTTGGGGTGGAGTCAATCGCCTCTTGGATTTCCCCGGGTTGGATAGGAGCGTTTAATAAATCTAATTGTGGTTGTGAAATTTGTGGGAGATTGGCCCGTGCTAGGAAGTCGATAATATTTGGTAGTGTCGGTTGGGGAGTAGTCACATCGTGGTTTAGATTATACAAAGTTGCATAATATTCTGCGAATTCGTCCGCTATTCCCTTGGGGTTTATGATTTTCCCTCCATCTTTGTCCAGCAAATGGTCTATGGCTTGTTTCCTCTGCTGCTGTTTGAGAAGATTTGCCAGTAATTTTGAGGCTTTGTTGCCTTTTGTGTATTGGGTATGGCGTAATCGTTGGAGGTGGTAATGCATCCGAAATAGATCCATCTCACACAGTTGTGCCTTTACATCTCTAATTCGTTTAGTCGTTTGTTTGTTGGGTTGTATCTTATTTTGTGTTTCTAGGTCAAGTAGTATCTCTGTCATTTCCTGCCTCTTCTGTTCACGCTGTTTTTTAAGTAGCGAGCCATATTTTATGAGGTGTCCTCGCAGTACTGGCTTGTGGGCGCACCAAACCATAGGTAGCGAAACTTCGCCATTGTCATTGAGGGTAAAGTATTCCTGTAGTATTTGAGTACACTGTTGAGTTATCGCCGTATTGAGGAGCAGAGATTCATTTAGTCTCCAGTGTGAGGTGGATGGCGTGGTTTCATTAAAGTTACTAGTCATAGACACTGGGGCGTGATCCGTCCAAGTCATCAGCCCAATTTGTATGTTTGTAACGGCTTGAAGAGTGTCCTTATCTGTAAAAATGTAATCTAATCTAGCATATTTTATATGCGAATGGGAATAATGCGTATAGTCTCTTTCCGTTGGGTGTGAAGATCTCCATACGTCGAATAGGTTATGCTTTTTTAGGAGGTTTTTCAAGTTTAGCGCATGGGTGAGTGTTTCCCTTCTAGGCGTGCGGTCTTTGTCAGATCTAGTGTCCATAGAATGAGTTAATGGTATGTTGAAATCACCCCCTATTATAACTTTCCCTTGCTTCAAATTATCCAGAGTCCTAAAGAAGGTGCGGTAGAAGTAGGATTGTTTAACATTTGGGGCATAAACTGATGCTACAGTGTATAGTTTGTCCTGCAGTTCCAACGTGACTATAATATACCTGCCTTGTGCGTCTGTTTGTTGTTGAAGCACTCGGGGCGTGATACTAGAGTGGAACCAGAGCGCCACCCCTTTTTTCTTTACTGAGCTGCTCGCATAAAGTTGTAGGGGGTATTCTTTGCAAGCCAATCTATTGGGCTGGTCTTTGGCTAGGTGGGTTTCTTGGAGACACAGTATGGACGGCTTTGTTTGTTTAGCCCAGAGCAATAAGTGGGATCTTTTGTTCGGGCTATTGAGCCCATTGACATTTAACGTGGTCACAGTGACTGCCATTCTGTGGTTGTGCGGGTGCGGTGTTGCTGTTTGGTACTCACTGTTTGTTGCTCGGCGGAGCACGAGTTTTGCAGCCAGGAGCTGGGTGGGTGATTCTCCACTTTGGATATGCTTGCACTGGTTTGCATCGTCGTCGGAGTGGGAGCCATCAAACCTCGGGCAGGGTTGGGGGGGGGGGTGGGGAGAAGAAGAGCAGAAAAGGTAGTAAATAAGAGTCTCTTATTGGTTTTTTTTTTTATGGAGGTCTGGAAAGTTAAATAAACCCTATTTCCCCATGCCTCACAAAGTCAATGGGCATTTTTCTTGTGAAAACCTCAACATCAGTTTCACTTAGGGCGTTATATATTAAAGTCCATTTTTTTCTGGTTGGAAACAATTTTTCAGTGAAAACAATTTTTCTTTTTGTAGAAACAAAAAAACGAAATTTTTTTGAGATTTATTAAACCCTCATGGTGTTAAAAGTCAGAATAAAAAAGTATGCCTGCTCAGACGTGCTGAGTTCATGTAGAAGTCAATGGCAGATGTCCCATTGACATTTTGAAGATATCCTGAGATGCACTAGGTTTCATTCAGTAATCTAAAGATTTTGTGGTTTAGGGCATAAAAGTCCAAAAAAGTCACATATTTTGGCGACAAATCTGAAATAAAATTGATTCAGATTTTTTCACGATTTTATCAAGTTTTTCCTGCACAATACTTTTTCATGAAATTTATTGATAAATAGGGGGGAAAGTCATTTCAAATTTGGTCGGAGTGGTTTTCAGAAAATAGTGAGACAAATTTCAGCTTTTGATAAATAACCCCCTTAATGTCGGGGTGACACAAGGCTCTGTACTTGTGTTGCTATTCTCCCTATACAGTGAAGATCTCATCCATAGTGATGGGCGAATTTATTCGCGGCGAATTTGCGCGATTCGCCGCCAGCAAATAAATTCGTGAAACGCCCACGAAATTTCTAAGCAAAAATTCACCGGTGTCAAATTTTTTTTTCCGAAAAACGAGACTAATTTTTCGCGAATTTTTCGCTGTTTTGCGAATTTCGCACGAAATTTGTGAATTTTTCGGCGAAGCGAAACGGCGCAAATCCGCCCATCACTACTCATCCACTCATTTGGCTTTAAATATCATCTGTATGCTGATGATATCCACCCCCTTCTTTAACATGTGAAACTGAGATTCAATCTCCAACAGGATGAATCAATGCCAACTCAAACTGAACATACTGTATCTCTTATATCTTTCCCCCTAAACCTGGTCCTACTCGTTCTTTTACTATCTCTTGATGGCATGCTTCGAATTTCAAAGTTTTTTTTTTGGCTACTTCGACCATCGAATTGGCTACTTCGACCTTCGACTACGACTTCGACTTTGAAACGAACGATTCGAACTAAAAATTGTTCGACTATTCGACCATTCAATAGTCGAAGTACTGTCTCTTTAAAAAAAACTTTGACTACCTACTTCACCACCTAAAACCCACCGAGCACCAATGTTAGCCTATGGGGACCTTCCCCATAGGCTTTCTAAGCAATTTCTGATCGAAGGAAAATTGTTCGATCGGTGGATTAAAAAAACGATTTTTCCTTCGAACATTCGATCGAACTAAATGCGGTAAATCCTTCGACTTCGATATTTGAAGTCAAAAGATTTTACTTCAGTGGTCGAATATCGAAGGTTAATTAACCCCCGATATTCGACCCATAGTAAATGTGCCCCTTAATGTTTACATGATTTTCTACATGATTACTATCTTGTTTTCATTGGTAAATAAATATGTTTAAATTCCAATGAATTTTTGTAGTAACCCTTAATTTTCACCCTACCACAAATGTTGTTATTTCTTTAGTTTTCAGGTTCAACCTAAAATCCGACAAAATGTGTAAAACGGAGCCACCTGGAGTCATCTGGTGTAGACACAGCTGCATCTACATAGAAATGTTGATCCTGTTCCTAACTTTGTAGCTGTAGCAAATGCTGATTCCTTCTCCCCTTCTCCTGGGACAAAGCAGCCAGCAATATTTTGAACATTAGTAATGGTCTTTTGTTCCCTCTTGGATACCATATCCTTGCATTATTAGTGCATCTGGCATGTTCTGAGCAGCATTAAATGAGGATACACAATGGTTTTCTAGAGCGTGTATAAAGTGGTTATAAACACTCATAGTTTTACTGTAATTTCTCTGTTTGAGGGGGATCAGCTTTTTTTAACATTATACTTAAAAACAGACCAGTTTAGGATTTCAAATAGGCAAATCAGTCACATTACTTAAATATTAGTTGAATTATGTTGTCATTTCTGTACATTAAGGGGGTTATTTATCAAAATCCAAAAAGTTCTCTCTATTTTCTGAAAACTGTTCCGACCAAATTCGCACTTACCCCCCCCCCATTTATTAGTACATTTTTCCGAAAATTTCTTGTGTGGGAAAAAACTCAATAAAATCATGAAAAAAATCTGAATGGTACAAATCTTTTGGATTTGACACCTGAAACCTGCTAATTTTTCAGATATGATGGCAAAAACCATGAATCATTATTGAGTGCAGATCAGGATATTAGTGATGGGCGAATTTGCGCGAAATTCGCGAAACGGCGAAACAGCGACGGCGTCTCGTTTTTGACACCAGCGCCCGTTTTTTGACGCTGGCGCCCGTTTTTGACGCCAGCGTCCTTTTTTCGAAAAAAAAATTGGCGCAAATTCGCGCCTGGCGAATAAATTCGCCCATCACTACAGGATATCAATGGGACATCTGCCATTGAATTCTATATGAACTCGGCAGGTCTGAGTTGGAGTCCTTTTTTATTCTAACGTTTAACACCATCACGGGAAAATAGTTTTTCCCCTTTAAAATCCAAGCAGAAAATAATTGGACTTTAATAATCCCCTAAGAAGCAGATTTTTCAACGTGTGAACAGACATTTGACCCCATTCATAAAAGGAGAACTCCGCATCTCAATAAAGGATTTGTAGAGTTCTCTGGCAAGCTGGTGAACGAAGTTTAGCTAACAAAGTTTCGTTACTCTTTGCTATAAATGCCCTAAATGATATCTGCAGAACATCCCTTTTGTGTATTAAACTGCACTTGCATAAATATATGTATATATACAGTATACATACAGTATATCAGTCAGTGGTGCAAATTCACCAAAGGGTACATTTTTGCCTGCAAAAGCTTTGCCACACTTCACACCACTTCAAAACGCTGGTGAAGTTTCAGTCAGCGCAAGCATTTCATAGAGAACTTTCACTAACGTTCATTTCTGCCTAGCAAAACTTTGTCAGTACACTTATGCTTAGATCAGTTTGAATAGGACAGGTTCATTTAGCTAATACTGTATCTATGACTTTTTTAGAGATGTTGGTACAAATGCTTGAAGTGGCCACTTATTATTAAAAATGTTCAAGGAAGCAAAATAAAGACAAAAAAGATCCTCTAATGCCCTAGACAGGAGCCCACCATGAAACAAATGTGGCATGAGCTTCAAATGGTAAGAAAAAAAGTTAAAATACATTTTTTAATAATTACAACTTTCCCTCTTTACAATTTTAAAAAATGTTTATTAAAAATTTTATGACTTTTCGGCATACAGGATATGATGTCACTGACATAAGACTGAGGAGGATCTTGCTTCATCTTATTAGTTCGCCAGGTCTAAGCTGGCAAAGGAAACTCTGGGGAAGGATGTTACGCTCTGTAAAATCTCTTTTGCTAGCAAATTGTCCTATCTCCTTTCTCTCTGTCTGTGAAGACATCAAAGAGGTGTCCACTATAAATGCTCACTGCCTCTACTCCAATGGAAATAAATGAGGCATGCACACTAAGCACCTATTTGGAATTGTATAAAACCATGATAATTAAACATCTCATTGCCTCTTGGGTGTTTTTTTAGATGAACACAAAGGGGCCGATTCACTAACTTCGAGTGAAGGATTCGAAGTTAAAAAAAACTTCGAATTTCGAAGTTTTTTTTGGGCTACTTCGACCTTCGACTACGACTTCGAAACGAAGGATTTGAACTAAAAATCGTTTGACTATTCGACCATTCGATAGTCGAAGTACTCTCTCTTTAAAAAAAACTTCGACCCCCTAGTTCGCCATCTAAAAGCTACTGAAGTCAATGTTAGCCTATGGGGAAGGTCCCCATAGGCTTGGCTACATTTTTTTGATCGAAGGATATTCCTTCGATCGTTGAATTTAAATCCTTCGAATCGTTCGATTCGAAGGATTTAATCGTTCGATCGAAGGAATTATCCTTCGATCGTTCGATCGAACTATCTGCGCTAAATCCTTCGACTTCGATATTCGAGGTTGAAGGATTTTAGTTCCTAGTCGAATATCGAGGGTTAATTAACCCTCGATATTCGACCCTTAGTGAATCGGCCCCTAACTGAATAATTAAATGGTTTTATATGGTAAACTATATTGGTTGCATGGGGCGGGCAGAGCTTATTAAGGGATGTGGGATTTGTAATGTATTTGACTTTGTGTTTGTATTTGACTTTGAGAAATGGGTGCTGTGCTATCTTGAAATGCTTGTCTTAGAAGCTTTAAATTTATGCTGAGTGCCATGGAGTCTGCAGAAAGAATGTGTGTTCAATTTCCTTTTAGTTTTCATTGTAGTCCAGAAACAGTCTGTTTTTATAAACCTTTATCTTTCCAACTTGTTTCAAGTTAAAAATAAGCTCTTCTGTTTCTGCCTTTTAAGAATATGAAGATTACTGACATGTTAACCACATGATTTTTATAGGGATATTGGGCATTCTACTATTGGCAGGTCATTTAAACAACTATTTTTCTGTATATTTTAATTGCTTGCCATCCTACCCTAGGTAATCTTATACTGACATCTCTCATTACTCAAAATACTTTTTCTATCTGTGTGATTGAAGGAGACTTTTCTTGAGTTTACTTACTGGGAAAGGTTTCACAAGGATATTGATTGTTTATTGTCATCATATATACAAAACAACATAAGTCATACAGTATGTCAATGTTGTTTTGAGAGTTATTGTCATGTATGTGAAAATGAGTGACTTCCTATAAAATACTTACAATGGAAGATTCCATGTGGCTCAAAAGAAACAACAAACCAATGGTGCAGGGTGTGCTTGAGCTGCACAATTAAAATTAATGGTGTAAACTAAAAAAGTTAAATTTTTTCAGTAACATTTATTTGCATTTTCTAGAACAGAGGTCCCCAAACTTTTTGACCCGTGAACCACATCAGTTGTAAAAAGAGTTGGGGAGCAAAATCCAAGGGGTTGGTGAGCAACATATCGCTCACAAGCCATTGGTTGGAGATAACTATTCTAGAAGGTACAAGATACAGTATGTTAACAATAAGATGGCTCTACCCTGGGGCACTCACTAGTGTGCCATGTAAATGAAACCACAATTAAGGTATGATTGATATGGACCCTAGAGAACTTAGATGAAAAATGGCCCCTATAAAAATAATTTAAAAATGTATTTAGATATATTTTCTTTACCTTAACTAACCAGTTGGGAATAATGTGTGGTAACTCCTAGTTAAGATAATATAAAGTGGGAACCATAATAATTAATAATAATAAACATATAAATTAAGTAAGTAAGGGACAGTTTTTCTAAGCTTTCCAGGTTCCACATCAATTATTCTTTATGGAATGGGTTCATGCCATTAAAATCTGAATCGGAAATATTGGCTAAAGCTAAACAATTTCAATAAATGAAACCAGCACACTCAGAATGCAGAATGTTCAAAACTTCCTGACAGGTTTATGATAAAAAGTGCAAAAGAGATATTCCTTATGCTAACATAACAAAAAATATACAGTAAGTGGAAAAAACAACTTGTATTTCTGCCAGAGGTCACCACTAATAGCAAAAAATGTATATTTAAAGAAGAAATATTCTAGATTCTACTATTAAATACATAATACATTTTATACTGGTACACAGAAAAGGAGTATTGACACTCTTGATTATTTTCATGCTTTAACTATTAAACATAGATCATGATTATAACCACAATCCTAATGAATTGAGACATGTAATCCCAATAGCTAAAGTGATTGTGAAATAAAGATGTTTACAGATGAAGTTTAGCTAAATGCCTAAATATATTGTATGATAGTTTTGTAAAAAATCTCAGAAGAAAACTGCATTTCATATATACAGAAAATGAAGGATCAAAGTAATTTGATATAACATACAAAAGTTCAATGAAGTTTAGAAAATTAGAAGCATGTACATTTTCAGATGAAATAAAACTCAATACATTTTCATTTATTTATTTATTTTTTATAGTACTGGTATGGGACCTATTATCCAGAATGCTCGGGACCTGAATGAATTTGCGAAGCGCTGGTGGAACTACGCCTGGCGAAGTGCGGTGAAGTTACGCCTGGCGCAACTACGAATCTTAGTGAATGTCCACCTTAAGTCTACAAGAAAATCATGTAAACATTAAGGGGCAGATTCATTAAGGGTCGAATTTCGAAGTTAAAAATACTTCGAAATTCGACCCTCGAATTGAAATCCTTCGACTTCGAATATCGAAGTCGAAGGATTTAGCGCTAATCCTGCGATCGATCGATCTAAGGATTTTTCGTTCGATCGAACGATTAAATCCTTCGAATCGAACGATTCGAACGATTTTAATCCAACGATCGAAGGAAAATCCTTCGAACAAAAAAAGGTTAGCAAACCTATGGGGACCTTCCGCATAGGCTAACATTGACTTCGGTAGGTTTTATCTGCCGAAGTAGGGGGTCGAAGTTTTTTTTAAAGGGAAAGTACTTCGACTATCGAATGGTCGAATAGTCGAACGATTTTTACTTCGATTCGTTCGATTTCGCTCGAATTCGAACGAATTTAACCAATTCGATGGTCGAAGTACCCAAAAAATACTTCGAAATTCGAAGTATTTTTCATTCGAATCCTTCACTCGAGCTTAGTGAATCGGCCCCTAAATAAACCCAATAGGCTGGTTTTGCTTCCGATAAGGATTAGTTAAATCTTAGTTGGGATCAAGTACAAGCTACTGTTTTATTATTACAGAGAAAAAGGAAATCATTTTTTAAAATTTGGATTATTTGATTATAATGGAGTCTATGAGAGACAGCCTTTCCGTAATTCGGAACTTTCTGGATAACCGTTTTCCAGATAATGGATCCCATACCTGTATTCATGTAGCTAAAATATTGCATTGATACAGGATGTATGCATCGGGAGGCTATTTATCAAAATCCAAATTTGTGAATGTTAAAGTTTTTGTTTAATTCAAATAAAGTTGAAATTTTACAGAATGTTTGCTTACTTATCAAACAATAGTGATGAGTAAAAGTTTTCACCAGAATTTGCTGAGAAAAAGATACCCACAGACTCTAATGGGTGAAAAATAATTGTTTAGCATAAAAATTAAATTGCAACCCATAGACTTCAATGCATTTGGCAAATGTTTCACCTTTTTGCAAAAACTGTGAATGAACGCTCAAAAATGTAAAAAAAACTTGAAAAACTTGAATTGAATAATAGCTTAAATTTTACCTAGGACAGCTCACACTGACTTCCACATAAACTCACAAATATTTTTAGCTTAATAATAGCTAACATTCAAGCTTTTGAAACTATAATTTAAATTCACGAGTTAAAGCACAAAACATTCAAATCAGCCACTTAGAGGGTTCATTTTTGAAATTCGAGATTAGAGCTCAGTACAGAAAAATCTGCCCATTTTCTACTCATTCCTATGGGATTTTAAGAAGCCGAACCAGAATGTATATTTTTAGGATTTTTTTTAAACATTTTGTGAATCACAACAAAATCAAAATTGTGATTTTATTACTCATAATCATGTTTTTTTTCTTAACTTTGCTTTGTTTTTTTCTCGTGATAGTTTTTTTTAAAACTTAAAATCTTAGCAGGTTTTAAGTTGCAAGATTTTTATTGTTAGAAAATGATTGGTTGGAAAAAAGACAATGACAATAAAAAATATTTTGAGATTTTTCTAAAATATGTGGGAATCATTGCAAAATTACAAGTAAAATGAATACATTTGCCTCTAAATTGTAATGATGCTAACCTGCAACACATTTAACTACTTGCCATTGAATCTTTCCATAAAATACTTGAAGTACTGAATGGAAAAGCAGCAGCCTCAGTTGTAGAGATGCAAGTATTTCACAACAGCATTAAAGCACTGCTACAAAAGTATTATCAAAATGCCTAACATTCTATAGCCGTAAATACAGATGCTTAAATACTTTAATATGATCACCTTAATACATTAGTTATTCTGCTACTCTGGGCCGGGCCAAGCAGACGGAGCACCCTAGGCAACCCAGCCAGCCACCGCACTCCCTCCCACCCACATGCATGCACATGAACATGCACACATGCATCATAAGAGAGGGGGCAGAGGGAAAGTCAGGGGAGCAAGGGAAGATTGGCAGAGGGGAGGGCAAGGGAGATCAGGAGGGGAGGGTGGAGGGGCCAAGTGCCAAGTACATTAATAATGAGTATTATGTAAAAACAGAAAGTGAGGTAAATGACTGAAAAGGGGTTTGTTAGCATTAATATGCATTGGTTTGGAATACTAACTGCAATTATGGTATCAATATATTTACATGCACATTATAGAGGATCAGAGAAAGAGTGACTGTGAAAAAGTAGTAAAAATTATAAAAAAAATATAATTTTTAGTAAATTATAAATGCCTTTTTAAATAGTATACATTATGTCAGATTAATTATTTCCTTTGTATATTACACACGTTGGGGCTTTTTAATATATGCTTATGGGGTTTACAGCATCAGTACCTGAGTATTGAGAAAAACTTTATTTCAAGATACCTATTTACTATAGATGAATCATATGTATTGATTGTTCTTTAGTTTAAAGAGAAGTAAAGCTTAACTAAAAAAGTAGGGTAGAAATTTGTACATTATGTTTTTGGGTTCTGTTCCAGCCCAAGGCAACACAGTCCTTTAGCAGTAAAGATCTGTGTCTCCAAAGATGCCCCAGTAGCTCCCCATCTTCTTTTTTACTGATTCACTGCTCATGCTCTGTGCTGCTGTCACTTACTGAGCTTAGGGACCCACTCACAACATACAGTACACATAGAATAGAAATGTCACAATATAAGGCTGATTAGTAATTAATACAGATAATTCTACATGGAAGCACAGAAACCAGTGCAACTAGCATCAGAATTTAATAATGAGCCCATCATCTTATATTACAGACAAACCTAATTTTTTGCCTGATAATTTGTGATGGGCCCTAGGCTTAACATCTCAACAGCTGCTCAGAGCCCACTGAGCATGTGAGTGTCACAGACACTTTCTAAGATGTTGCCCCCATGGATCGTTGCTGCTTTTGAGAAGCTGAAACTGTGTAGGACTCATGCACAATGTGTAATGGAAATGGAAGTCGCGACTCACATCCAAGATGGCGATGGTATCCAAGATGGCGACTTCCTGCCTCTCCATGTGGATCCTGCTGGTCGCAGTGCTATGACGCCAGCGTCTTCCTGTGTGCCGATTGGTCGCCGGCATCAGAATGGACGCCGGCGTCAGAACGTGTGTCGGCATCAGAACGCCAGCGTCGGGATGCCAGCGTCATGACGCCATTGCGCCCAAACTTTTGGCGCCAAGCCTGGCCTATATAAAGCAAACTGGACATTGCAGACATTGCCCAAGTATAGGTTTAACTTTGTGTATTCCTGGGTGTGTTATTATTGATTCTTTGATTCCTGTGTACCGACCTTGCCTGTTATTACGTATTGACCCTTCTCTGCCTGGATTGAACTATTGCCTGGACTTTTGACTACTCTCTTGCATAAACCTACTGATACTGCAAACTCCGGTCTTTCTACCTGCCTCCTCCTTGGTCCGCACTCCAACTGTGCCTTCGGGCCCTTACACAATGAGGGGTCTTGACCTGGCATGTGAGCTTACATATTTTGGCCAAAGTGTGGTAGTAATTATTTTTAAAGGCAAACTGTGCACTGTCAAATTTTCTATTTCCCTATATGAGAAACATGCTTGTAATATTATCCAAGCTAAATAACTGTATGTAAATGCATAATTAGAAAGAACTGAGTCAGTTAAAATATTGCTTTAGTCAATCTTTGTGTGTTCTAGTTTCAGTTTTGCCTCTGGCGGATATCAAAAATATCCCACAATATACTATACATATAAATAGGCTGTGACCATAAATGAAAAGATTTTTATTCAAAAAGTAAAGTTAAGTAGATCTGTTATTTTCTCTGTATTTAAATATTTTGTCTAAAGGACCTAATGGAAGATTGTAATCAAATCAGTTTTACACCTATGCAACATTAAAATTCAGAGTAGTCTAGCCATAACAAGCATTTCAATCAGCAAAGTATCTAATTTAATGACTAGTTACTGAACTGTCTTGTTGTCCTCATATTAATCCGTCTAATCACTTAGTCTAACTTACTATTAATCAGTCTAAATAAGATTCTTTATAATGGTCTGTCATTAATTGTGCAATGCTTAACCCTAAATTAAACTCTCCCCCCAAACACTGAGATGAATCAGAATCTGATCTGTATGATTTAAATTGTATTAAATTTCATGCAGCATAGAGAAAATAAATACCCGTAATTAGACATTACAAATATGCAAAATGAACAGAAATGTCTAGTGATGGGCAAATTTATTCGCCAGGCATGGATTCGCAGTGAATTTCCACATTTCACTGCCCGCAAATGTTTTCACAAAACTGCGGGGAAAATTTGCCTTGGAAAATTTGGTGCAACAGAAAAAAATGTTGCACGCATTGAAATTGTCGAGAGTCAAAATTATTCTGACTGCCATTGACTTTAATGTGTGTGTAAAAATTGATGCTCATGTCAAAATTGTCGTGCATCAAAATTATTTTTTACGCATTTCGTGAATTTTTCTCTGTTTCACATTTTTGTTTTTTTTTGGCAAGGCAAAATGGGACAGAATCATCCATCACTAGAAATGTCACCAAATGCATTGGAGTCAATGGTAAATTTAATCTGCTTTGCTGTTAATGCATTTTTATGAATATGCAATATCATATTCATTGACCTAACTTGTTAGAGAAGCTCCTTTCCACTATGCAACTGCGTTTTTTTTAGAGGAAAAAAATACTTCCATGTTGGCAATTTTTTTGTTTTCAATTCTAGTAAACTAAATTTTAATCCATGGCAAAAACCTAAATTCAACAACAAGACTGTACCAGATGCAAAAAATATTTGTAACTCATAATAGGCACCAAGTAAATTATGCAAAAAGAGAGATAGGATAGTAGAAAAGGAGAAAATAGAACAATACAATATCATACAAATTAAAATATAACATTTACTTATATTGAGAATATAAGTATATACTACAGATCAAACAATGGCCTTAAATTACAAATTTTGCATGTGAAAGCTGATGAAAGACCATCAGGGTTCCTGTTTTTTACAGCATTGCCATAGAATGGGACGTAGCGGAGTTCATACTGTGCATTGGTGGTGATTAGTTGGCTGAATTTCTGTTGAGTTTAAACATCTTGCTAATGTCAGTCTGTAAGAGAAAAAAAAATATGGTAGCTAATGTTCAAATCAGTTTGGCTCATTGGGAAAATATTACTAAGGCTAGATTAGGACACAGCTGTCGTTGGGCTCATTATTTTAGTGTAGTACAGGGTGCACAAAGCATAAATAAAGTCCCAAGCCACCATGTTTTCTGCTCTTTGCACCCTGACATTAGCTACAGAGGGCAGCCAGGCCCCAGCCACAAGTGTTTTTAAATGAGCCCAAATGGTTTGTACCCTTAAAGTGGACCTGTCTCCCAGACATAAAAAGCTGTATAATAAAAGTCCTTTTCAAATGAAACATGAAATGTATTTTTTTTATTAAAGTGTTCATAGCTGTTGTAAACTCATTTAAAAATCACAGCTGTCAATCAAATATTGCCTGCCCCTCCTGTTGGGGCAAGCAATTACTTTCACTTACCATTCAGCACTTCCTAGATGTCACTGCACGCCCCCACATACCCCCAGTTCTCTTTACCATTTAATTGTGTAGCCAGTGTATGGGGATCAGGTCCCCCATTCTGGTGCACAAACAAGATTCTGAGATTATGGAAGGTTTATCGTAATAACAGTGTCCACAAAGTGACTCCTGCCTGCTTGCTATAATTATGAATTCCCAGACTGATGTAAACAAGATTCAAATAATTTATACAGCGTAATTAAAGTTCATTTTGCTTGACTAACATGATAAAATAGGATTTGGAATAGTTGGGCGACGGATCTCCTTTAATGCACTTGCATCCAGGGTCAAAATAAATAACCCCTACTATATATTTTTGCAAGTCTCATAGGGTACTGTATGTGCACCACCTGTAGTCTTTTCTGGGGTTTCAATATGTTGTAGGCATTTAAAAATCTCTTACTGGGTGGTAAAGCAATTTTACAATACCCTGTAATGTATTTCTAATGTTTTTTTCCTTTTCATCTAGAATAAAAGCTTTATAATTTATCAGGTTTAGTGCATAAATCTGTTTGTACCTTTTGAAATGTAATTTTTTCTTTTACATGAACTAATATAGATGCTTTGATTCACATTTTGTAAAGTATATTATGAGTCCTCTCTTGCTTATTAACTCTACCATTTAGAAGCCCAGTGTCTAGATGACCACTAAATGCTGTTTTGTAGGAAGTTGCCCAATCTTGAATAAATGGATAATTTGAAATTGACCATCATTCTCTGGTAATCTTGACAAGAAAATAAATCCATATCTAATACAGTTAGGGACAGATTTATCCAGAGTTGAATAGTAAATTTGAATTCAAATTTTAAGGGCAGATTTATCAAAGGTTGAGGTGAATTTTCGAATTGAAAAAATTAGAATTTCAAGCTATTTTTGTGTACTTCGACTAGGGAATAGTCGACATTCGATTTGAATTTGCAAAAAATTTGAAAATGAGAATATCGAAATTTATCATGTACTGTCTCTTTAAAAATTCAAGTTCGACCATTCGCCATCCAAAACCTGCCAAATTGCTGTTTTAGCCTATGAGGGACCTCCTAGAAACTATTTTGGAGTCAATTGTTGGACTTTAAAAAATCAAAGTTTTTTTGGGGAAAAAATGTGACCGAATGCGCTATTCCTTCGATTCAAATGATTCAAATTTGGCTGAATACGGACCTATTCGATCGAAAACAGACCTATTCGACCAAAAAAAACCCCTCAAATTTGAATTTTGAAGTTTTTTAAATTCGAAATTCGACCCTTGTTAAATCTGCCCCTTAGAGTGTCAATATTCACACATTCTAATTTGAATCTCCATATTCGAATGTAAATTTGAATGGGAGATTTATCACACCTCAACCATGGAAACAGTCCTAATATAAATATTTGCCACCTAAAACCTGCTGAGTTCATATACAAGTCAATGGCAGAGGTCTGTTGAGCCATTTGGAGATGGTAATAGCCTTTCTGACATTTAGGGGCACATTTACTTAGGGTCGAATATCGAGGGTTAATTGACCCTCGATATTCGACTGTCGAAGTTAAATCCTTCGACTTCGAATATTGAAGTCAAAGGATTTACCGCAATTTGTTCGATCGAACGATCAAAGGAAAAATGCATTAAAACCTTTGAATCGAACGATTCAAAGGATTTTAATACATCGATCAAACGATTTTCCTTTGATGAGAAATTTGAAGGGGTCAAAGTTTTTTATAAAGAGACAGTTCTTTGACTATCGAATATTCGAATAGCCAAACGATTTTTAGTTTGAATCGTTCGATTCGAAGTCGTAGTCGAATTGGTTGAAGTAGCCAATTCGATGGTCGAAGTAGCCAAAAAAATGTTAGAAATTCGAGATTCATGAGATTCATTTATTTTTCTTCAAAAAATTTGAGTTTTTTTTCACCTTAAAAACTCAACCAGTAAAATTTGAGGGTTTAAAAGCCCCACGGTATTCCCTTACCACACTGTTATGTTTCTTCTACTTCAAAATATCTAGATACATATCTAGGCTATCACACATACAAAAGATCTAAAATTATATGTATAGATCCCAAGGAACGGAAACTAAATAAATGTTTTCAGGAGATTTCAGCTACTTGCCTATTGTTCTTTATTCATCTTTTTGTTAAATATCTTTTTACCTAATTCTGAATATACCATTACTGTTTCTCATTGACATTGACTTCTCTGAATCCTTATAGTAGTTCTCTGCTATCATTTGAAATATCTTATGTCTGAACTATCATTGAATATGTTTTCAATCAGCAGCAATTGCAATTAATAAAACATTTGAAGAAGGTCACAATTTCATGCTCTTAATAACAAAATCTACAGTAAAGTCATAACAGAGGGACACAGACGGCTACTGCAAAAGTTGCCTGCAGTAAATTCCATGATTGATTCGCTGTGATTAACTATAATAAGTTGTAAAATTAAACTTGTGTTTCCTAAATCATTGCAAAGAAAGAAGTGTCCTGTGCAGAACTCTTCTGTTTTAAACACTGCTTTATGAAGTGAAGTAATTTATAGCAGCCAATCAAATGCTTTGTTTCAACAGGTGCAACACCCTCTTATTTGTGTTACTAGATTTTTTTAGATTTTGCGATTGTTATTACTTACATTTTTCAATGTGAATTTTACAAAAGAAAAGAATCATAACAAAAACTGTGTATTCCTGAACTGAAAAATAAGATGTTGGATGCACTAGCCTCCAGCAACAATCTGAAGCACTAACAGATAATAAGAAGCAATATAAAAGTTTTCAGGATCAAAGCAAGAAAGTAAGACTTGACTATATAGGCAAAAAAAACCCCAGAAACCCTGAGTTTGATGGTTTTACCAATGACTAGGGCTTCCATTATGAATGATTAGTATAGATGGCACCTGCCAAGGCTGTCCCTGGCACTATTCAATCCCACAGTTGAGTTACTAGCAGCAATATTTAGGAAATCTACAAATATAAGCAAGTAAATTAATAGTAACCTGGAACTCATTGCCCACCTGCTATAATGCCTTAGGTTATAACACTAAAATATATGTTCTGCTCACTGCAGATGTTTGTTCTCCAATAAGGTCTGTATTGTATTGCAGTATAAAACTGTGTATGGAACTCAAACACAACCTTGTTATGATTAAGGAATTCTCAAAGGTACTATTATTTTTAAAATCACATAGCTGATGCACTTCTGTGCTTTGGACTTGGGGAACTGAAATATACAGTAGTACCAAGTTGTTTGTAGTAAATAGCACAAACATGTATTATCTAAATAGCTTAGAACTAGGAGACAAAGACATATGATGTTTACTGCATGTTTATTCTCTGTCGGTCAACCGAATCAGAAACCAAAAAAAGACATTGTTCCTTTCTTCTCCTTATTGTCAATGGATAACTTGATAAATAATGTCCTTTCTCTATACTAGAGTTACTTCTGTATGGAATGGACCTTCTAAAAACATCAAGGTGTCCTTGGTAGCTGTGTAGCTAAAAGACTATCAATGTCATTTTCATGTCTAGCTGTGCCAGCAAGACACAGTGAACACCAACCTGTAATTTGATTGTATATGGAGTAAATGTTGAGCTAGAACTGATCCTTCAAATAAACAAATACAAATATAAGTGTCTAAGTTATAAGGTTCTAGTGTGTATCTTACACGGGAAAGCTCAAACAAAGCAACATGTATAGTTAATTGAAAGCTATCATAAGTGTTGAAATAATCAGTAGGAATGAGCACTACAGTTTTGTGCTGAAATTTGCAGAGTTGGCATTTACAGAAATGTATTTAATTATGTGTTTTCACTGCAATTACAGAAAATAAGGCTATGTTGTTATTATGTGCTGCTTGTGTTCCACATTAACCAATTGAATTGGGACCCTCCCATTTTATGGGAGCCTATAGTTAAAAGAAGCTTTTTAACTTGGTAGGTCCATGCTAAAAAAATACCTTAACGGCAATGTAATTTTGCTTTCCATTGACTCCATACTAGAAGTTGACTTCTAGTAAGGTTAAGGTTGGGAAAAGAGGAGAAAAGCTTATATAGTTGACAAAAGATTTGGAAAAGAAAGGAAAGGAACAGGTTGAGAAAATAAGGTAAAGCAGGAAAGAATCTAGTGGGTGGTGAAAAAAGTGAAGAATACTGCATAATGTGCAGTAAGTAAATGAATAGCAGGTGTTTGCACTTGTGTAGTTATGCAGGAATATGGGAAACACTGTGTCATAATGCATTCCCCAAGAAGAGGAAATATCAGTTTGCTTTTTGCTCTTTTGAAAGACTTGAGCTGAGTTGCCATTTTAAGGAACAACAAAATGGAAAGGACTGAAGATGGAACAGAAAATTCTTTTTATATTCATATAGATAGATGCAAAGCATGAGATTGCTCATTCATTTTTAAGTAACCAACTCAACTTTTTTGTGTGTATAGATATATACTATGCACATGCAGACTCAACATGCAAATATGTGTTTCAATTCTGTGTATTCCTATTCATTTGCTGAAAAAGTTTGATTTTTCTTCTTGCCAATCATGGGAAAGCATTCTCTCAAATCTAACTTTTTCTCACAGCCATCTGAGACTGGGCCAAATTGATTTGCCCTTTCCTTTTTGTCCTGAGAATGTAGTGTGTATTTATTCTCTGAATGCAGTAAATATATTAATTTTCATCAATACTGAATGCTGCATTTTTCAGAGATTACATATAAATAATCTTCAACAATTTCATCAATTTCAGATTTAACATTTTAGAAGCTTCACATCTATCTTGCTATCTAATCAAAAACAAATTAGTTCCTTGAATATGTGTTCTCACATGAAGAATAATTTCACACTCTGTTGTACTCTGTATTGAAAAAGGCAAACTAGAAAATGTTTTGTTGCATTGTCCATTTTGAAAAACATTAGACTCAGTATTTTTAAAGGGAAATATCAAAGAAATAAATTAATGTGAATCCTAACCATAACATCTGCTGCAGTTATTTATTTTAAACAGGCATATGTAAACTAACTGAGAAATGTATTAATAAAATTGTCGCTGCTGAAATATTAATGATGACAAACTGTGCAGGTATATGATCTGTTACCAAGAATGCTTGGAACCTGGGGTTTGCAGGTAAGCTCGGGACAGAGGGGCAAATTCACTAAAGGACCAATTTTCGCCTTCAAAGTCTTCGCCACACTTTATGCCACTTTGTCAGGAGCTAATACACTACCACTACGCTCATTCACTAAAATACGAAGTTGAATTTGAATAGGGCAGGATATACTGTACTGTAGGTCTTATATATGACCTTATTAGAGATGTTGGGGAAATTGCTTGAAGTGAAGAGATCATCTATTGTCCTACACATGAGCCCACCCTAAAACAAACGTGGCATGTCCCTCAAAAGGTTAAAAAAATATATTTAACAGTTACAACTTTTAAACACAATGCTACTTTAAAATATAAAAAAATACCAGTGTTTTTCTTTGTTTTAGAACTTTTCAGCATACAGGATTTGATGTCACTGACATAAGATTGAGGAGGATGTAGTTTCATCTTATCAGTTTGCCAGGTCTAAGCTGGCGAAGGAAACTTCACACTTTAGTAAATTTGCAGAGTAAAGATCGTTCGCCTGAGCGAAAATACGCCTGCCGAAAGGGTGAAACTTCATTAGTGATGAACTCTTTTGCAAGCAAATTGTTATCTACGCCCGTTAGTAAATTGCTGATGCCTCTGTGGATTGAATTTCTGGCACATTTTCCCTAGCAATGGCCACTTCATCCTTTAGTGAATTTGCTCCATAGAGTCCTTTTATGGGGATCACCTTAATTCTACAAAAAAAAAATGTTGGGCAATGTTGGTCTTATAGGCCTACCACTAGTCTGACCATCACCACTAGCACAAAGAGCTTATATATATATTCACATAAGAGATACTAAATCAAACATATAAGGGCTCATGTACAACCACTAAGTGCAGTTGTGGTCTTGCAGGTTAGCTGGGGTCAGTTGTTTGAAACATTCCATTCATTAGTGGTTCTTGTGCCAAAAGGCTCCTTGCACTTCAAAATAGTTGCACTCAGCACTACTCTGTTTGTCCCATCCCCTCTTGTGATTTAAGCATAGTGTGCCTATTGACACAGAACAACACTGGAGCTGCTTCCACCTCTGAAGGCTCCTGGGTTCTTTAGTGGCCTGTATCAGTAGACGCAGTAAATTTGTATCAGGCAGAAATCAAGTGCCATTTTGATGATGGAGGTGATGAAATGCAAACACATAGGGGCCGATTCACAAAGAGTCGAATATCGAGGATTAATTAACCCTCGATATTCGACTGGGAATTAAAATCCTTTGACTTCGAATATCGAAGTTGAAGGATTTTAGCGCAAATAGTGCGATCGAACGGTCAAAGGATTATTCCTTCGATCGAACAATAAAATCCTTCGAATCTAAAAAACTTAGGAAAGCCTATGGGGACCTTCCCCATAGGCTAACATTGAGTTCGGTAGGTTTTAGATGGTGAACTAGGGGGTCGAAATTTTTTCTTAAAGAGACAGTACTTCGACTATCGAATGGTCGAATAGTCGAACGATTTTTAGTTCGAATAGTTCGATTCGAAGTCGTAGTAGCCCATTCGATGGTCGAAGTAGCCCAAAAAACACTTCGAAATTCGAAGTTTTTTTACTTCGAATCCTTCACATGAAGTTAGTGAATCGGCCCCATACTGTATTTTTAATACATATGATTCACATTGAAGTGTAAGCAAGTTACTTACATTATTGTGTTTCTAAGGAAATCAGAGCATGAGCTTTTTATCAATGTCAATGAAGCATCTAGTGCAAATCAAGACATATCCCACTGTTTACTTTAACAGAAATAATTATTTCACTGTGTTGATCTGCTCTTTTAACATATGGAGATCAATGCTCCTACTAAATAACTGCACCCAAAGTATCATGACTTTTTTCCTTGTAAATCACTAAAGAAATCACTGCAACTCAATGGCAAATTAAAATAGTTTGCAATTTATTTCTTGCCTTTGTCAGGCATATTGTCATAATGTATAGCACTGGCTTCAGCAAGAAAAATACTTTCATCTGCATGCCACTTTATTTTAATGAAATATCAGCATATATTTTAAGTCAGCATTTCATGAAATAGATTTTATTATGAACTATGTACAACACATTTCTGACCTTTCGGAGCCATAAGATTTTTTTTTAAAGATAGGTTACATTATTTGGCAGTGGTTATTTTATGTAATTTTCCTTATAATTTCAAGTCATTTGCTATATTACAAAATCTAATCAGGTGCTATTAAAATGAAAATGAAGTTAATGTTTCCCATTAAATTCTGTCTATTTCTTTCCAGCACTTTATCTAATTTGATAAGCAAAATCAATAAATGATGATGCGATTGTTAAATGCCTTCTCTTCATTTAGGGAAAGTTAGTGATAGGAAAAAAAAGAACATTGAAGACTTGAACATATTTAGCACCCTTTTAATTAGAAAATACCATGGAATGTAATTGCGCTTTCACTACCCAAAAACCAAACAAAAGAAGTTACTTCTATTTATTGTTGGACTGAGGTACTCAGGGACCACCATTAAACCTGACCCCCACCGGCCCTGGCTTCCAGTTCCAACCCCCTCTCAAACACATGCTGCTATCACATATGGCCCTGCTCTAACCTCAACCATCCTGTGCATAAAACTGTGCTACACAACTCCATCTTGCTCCTGCTGCACATCACTGCCCAATTGAATTCCATTCCCCCAACACTTACATCAATGCTCAATACACCTATCCACACCACACATCCCAGACTGCTCCATCTAAAACCTTCTGCACATCACTGCTAACAGCACTTCAAACCCCCATGCGTCTTCACACCACTGGCTTTCCTCTGCTGCACACTATTGCCGAAAAAACAAGTCAGAATTTTTCAAAAATGTGTGCTGGGTTTTTGTGGAAATGTGAATTAATGTGACATGATTTAATCTGTTTGTAATGTGTGCTTTAATCTGTTACACTGGTTTTAATGCAAGGGTACACATGGCCTGTCAGACCTATTCTGGATAAATGGTGTAATTTCTTCCTGTTTCTACCTTGCTTCTCTGTCTGGCCATCTAATAACTTTTCATTATTTACTCTGTATCTACCAGCATCTGTGAACCATGCATTTAATTAGTTAGTTTGTGTTAGAAACCGTATATGTATTTTGTATTTAATTTAAAAGTGTACTGTATGTATGTATTGGAAATGCAATGCATTTTTGTTAACTATATTGCTATGAAGAGTTTTAAAAAAAAACAGCTTAATTGCAAGTGCAGCTTTAAATTTAAAAGAATTTCCATACCTGTGATCCAGCTGAGTGTGGTGGCTTGCACCTCTAAGGCTGAAACCACATGATGCGTCTTCATCAGACAAGAAGGATGTGACAAAAATAAGGTAAGTAATAGAAGTGTCGGACCTTGTCAGATGAAGACGCAATGTGTAGCGTTGGCATCCGACAGTCGCGTTGCATGCACTCAGCAACAAGGTCCAACATTTCTATTACTTACCTTATTACCTTATTTTCATTGCTTCCGTCTCGTTTCATCCATATCTTCTCATTGCCTCAGATCTGAGGAAAATGCATCATGTAGTTCCAGCCTTAGAGGCAGGCCAGCAGCACTTCCTAGAATTTAAAGGGAATGTTGCAGTTCATTGTGGGAGTTCTTACTCGTAGAACAATCTGGAAGGATTTGAAAGCAGGGAGTAGTGATGAGCGAATTTTATATTTTATATATATATTTTTTAAATGTTAGTCCGGATATTTATTCGTTGTAATAAAGCTTAACCGAATCTTCTGAGCCCCATCTTTGTTGCTCAAAAATGTTTTCCAGCTCACAGAGTTCCGTGATTGACCCTCCTGAAGTTTGTTAGAGATAACCAGGAAGTGAAGAAAGGATTGTGGGCAAGTGGAACAAGAAGCAGCAGACTGCACTACGAGTGGGAGAACCCGATGCCTGGGAGCATTTGCTTATATGATTGGAAAGATCCTGTGAATATAATCTTTAGCAGGGATCTGGTCATTAACATCACACAAAGTGTTCCCTTCTGTGTCTTTTAAGATCGTGGAGGAATGGTTGATGTGAGAAGGTGACCAATATTCAAAGACACGACTTGTTCCCACAGAGACTCTGAGTGTTGGGAACAGGCCAGATTTGAAAAACGTTGGTGAACTTTATTATTACTTTTTAGGAATAGCACACTCATTTTATTATCTTGGGATTTGGAGTCCCGTTTGTGTTGCGCACCTAGCTATAATTGTGCAAGGTATATGCTCAAACTTGGAAAACTGAAATGTGCATTCATTTTATTAAAAACCTCAATTGATGAAATATGTGGAAATATCAAACACAGTCAAATTACATTATACTCACCATTTTTTTTAAAAAATCTCTTTTATTTAATTTTTTTAACACAAGTATATAATTTCAGCATTGTATATCAGCAAGTTTATCTTAACTGTTAATGGGTATGGAATGTTAGTATGGGGAATACACAAATTACTATTTTGTCTGTATTCTGCCAGTATTGTTGCCAGTCTTTTTTTTTGTAATCAAGGTTTGTTTATTAAACAGAAGTGCAATACAATACGTATCAATTGGACAGTGAAATAACATCAAGAATTACAGAAGATAAGCAAAGAAATAGCAGGTTCATATGTACCATATTTGCAGCAAACCTCCCATTCTATCATCCTTACGCATCATATATTTAACTAAGTTGTAAAACAAACATAATTTTGTCACTGCTTCAAGTGTCCATCAACAGAACCATATATAAAGATAAAATTTCCTTATTATTTGAATTGCCATTTGCAGGGGCGGATTGCAAACACATATATACAGGCAAGTCACTAAAGCATAAAGTCCAATAATGAGATATTGCAGAAAAGCAAGTATGAAGATAAACGTCTGATGCATATACAATACAAATTAAGCGAGCTTCGCAATATAATCCCGCCAAGGTGACCAGATAGCCATATAAGTACCATATTTATTATTCAGAAAGGCTGTCAGTTCTTCCATGAGGCAAATATCATTGACTATGCGGAACCAAGTGTCACGACTTGGGATATCCCTCAGCCTCCATAACTTGGGGATTTGAGCTTTAGCTGCCATAAGTAATTGCCTCAATAAGTCTGTCTTTGAAAAATCGTTAGGTTCAAACTTGTGAAATAAGAGGACAGCAGGGGCATTCCATCGGACTCGCTCCCCAATAACTTCAGAACAAACCTCCATTACATCTATCCAATAGGGTTTTATTAGAGAACATGTGAACCACAAATGTTCCAGTGTGCCAACTTCACTATTACACCTCCAACATAATGCATTGTCTATAAGGCCCATGTTTTTAAGAACAACAGGCGTCCTATACCACCTAGATAGTAATTTGTAGGATGATTCCTGCATCCTGTTACTAATGGAACATTTAGATACAGTCCGAATGATTTTTCCCCACTCCTCATCATTCAGTGATATGCCAAGATCTGATTCCCATTTCGTAGTAAAGGCAGGGAAGGTAGGATACTTTTTATTAATAATTGTTTTATATAGAAGCGATAACACATGTTTTAATGGGGCCGTTATAGAGCAGATTCTTTCGAAATCAGTTAAAGGTCTAGTGAGAGAACCTTTAGATTGGAGTGATTGTAAGAAATGGCTCACTTGAAAGTATCTCCATGTATCCCTGCTGTCCCAAATATCTCTTATCTCCTCTCCGTGAGCTTGCAATCTTAGGAAACACTTAATTAAGGGATTAGCCACCCCAAAGGCTGTATCATAACCCTTGTCCATACGACTAGGTGGGAATTCCACATTATCATATAGGGGCATCAATGGTGAGGGGTAGGGCGCTAGCAAGTATTTACTATTGAGTTTATGCCATACAGTCAAGCTATTACCAATGAAAACATGTGCCTTTGCCAGTGGAGTGATGTTGTCTTTATGTATCCAAGGCAAGCAGGCTAAGGTATTGTCCGTCCATACGTTCGCCATGGCACGCCATTGAATCGGCGAAGATGGGGCACTATATTCTAGTATCAGAGAAAGGATTGCTGCGTGATAATAGGATTCAAAATCTGGCATGGCGAGGCCACCCAATGAGATAGGTTTGAATAAAGCGTCTCTACGTAACCTCCCTTTCTTTGATTGCCAAATAAAGGAAAATAAAGCCCCATTTAAGTCTTTAAAAAACATTTTTGGGATTGCTATTGGAAGCGTCGAGAAGAGGTAGATAAATTTAGGCAGAACGTTCATTTTAATACTATTAATCCTACCCTTCCATGTCAGAGTTTTCTTACTCCATCTCAAGAGAGACTGTTTAGTTTCATTAAGACGTGGATCAGCTGAAATATGAATACCCAGATATTTCAAGCTAGATTTTTGCCATTTAAACGGGAAGGAACTTTGGAGCTGTTGCTGGAGGGTCGGGGTAAGATTAATGGATAAAGCTTCTGACTTCCCCATATTGATCTTATAATTAGACAATTTCCCATACGAATGAAGCTCTAACAAAATATTAGGGAGGGAAATAATCGGATTAGACACCATAAGAAGAAGGTCATCTGCAAAGACCGCCGCTTTATGTTCTTGAAGGGGGGAATGTAATCCTGAGATGTCCACATTTTTCCGAATTGCTACTAATAGGTATTCCATACATATCACATATAGCAAGGGGGAGAGGGGGCAGCCTTGGCGTGTACCGTTTCGGATATCAAAGGGAGTGGATAGGATGCCGTTAACTCTAATCTGCGCCGATGGTATAGTGTAAAGGGCCATAATCTTGTCAGTAAACAATTTAGGCAAACCCATAGCTTCCAATGCCATTCCTAAAAAGGTCCAATTCACTCGATCAAATGCTTTCTCTGCATCAGTAGATAGTAACAAAGAAGGCGATTTCCTATTGCCGTTCCACAAAACACCATTAAGCACTCTAATTGTATTTTCTTTCGCTTCCCGCCCCTGAACAAATCCAACTTGATCTCTGTGTATACTATGTGGGAGAATAGGTTTTAGACGTTGTGCCAAAATTTTTGTATAAATCTTTAGATCTAAGTTCAGCAGTGAGATCGGTCTATAATTTCCACATATTGTGTGGTCCTTATCTGGTTTCGGAATAAGGGAAATATGGGCAAGTAAAAAGGACGGGTCTAGGGGGTTGTCTTTAGATATAGCATTAAAGAAGGGAAGTAAAACTGGTAAGATAGAGGGTTCACAAAGCTTGTAAAATTTAGCAGTATATCCATCTGGACCAGGAGCTTTGTTTAATTTCAGGTGTTTAATGGCTTTGTGTATCTCAGGACCCGTAATGGGGTCTACAAGGGTCTGCTTAAACCGTTCCGGGACCTTAGGGAGGGCATTGGCCTTTAAGTAAGCTCTAATTTTCTCCTGTAAATTAGTTGTCTCCGTCACCGAAAGTGTATTAAGGTTATACAATTGTTTATAGTAGTCTTTAAAAGTTTCCTCTATTTTAGATGGAGTCATATGAAGATGGCCGGCAGAGTCCCTAATTTGTCTAATATTGGCACGTATTTGCTTATTTTTCAGCGCTCTCGCTAGTAGCCTCCCCGTTTTGTTACCATGTTCATAATACGTTCGCCTAACTTTAGAGAGAACGTGCTTAACTTGGTTATTAAGAAGTTGGTGTAGTTCTAATCTAGCTGAGGTCAATCGAGCTAATAAGTCAGGAGAGAGAGTATTTTTATGTTCCTCTTCCAAATGTAAAATCTGATCCATAAGTTTACGAGTACGTTCCTGTCTTGCCTTTTTAAGCCTAGATCCATGTTTGATCAAAATTCCCCTCGCCAAACATTTCATTGCTTGCCATTTGGAGTTAAGTGAAGCTGTGTCATTGTGTAGGGCCTCCGTATAGACTGCCAAAGTTTCCTGGAGTTCCCTAATACAATCTGAGTCATCTAAGAGTGATTCATTCAATTTCCACCGCCAAGGGATGTTAGGATTATGGGGTAACTTCAGTGCAAGTTGAACAGCTGCATGATCAGACCACAGTATACTATGTATCTTAGAGAAGGACACCCAATCTAAGTGCTGTTGCGACATTAGTATATAGTCTATCCTAGAATAGGATTGTTGGGCATTTGAAAAAAATGTATAGTCTTTTTCATTCTCATGAAAACATCGCCAAGTGTCTACTAATCTAGTGCGATTCAAAGCCCTTTTAATTCTATTAATAATATTGTGGGGGAGCGGAGAAGAACCTCTTGAAGTATCAAGCAAGGGGTTGAGCACCATATTGAGGTCCCCACCAATCAGTATGAGGCCCTCCGCAAATGATTCTAAAACCTGCAGCAATTTGAGCAAATAAGGAGCCTGGTGTTGATTAGGAAGGTATATACTCCCTAATGTGCATTTAGTATTATACAATAGGCCTTTAACAAAAATATAGCGACCCTCCTCATCCTTTATAGTATCAGTACAGTGGAAAGTAGTATTTTTATGCACACCTATTGCCACCCCTTTGGTTTTAGTAGCAGGATTATTGCTAAAGAACCATTGAGAATAGTTTCCAAACTTCGCCAACACAGTATAAGATCCCTTAAGATGAGTTTCTTGTAACATTAAAATGTGAGCTTTCTGCTTATACATTTCCTGAAATATTTTACTTCTCTTTTCCAGAATGTTTAACCCATTGGTATTCAAAGATATGATATTAATATCAGACATTGCGAATCGGGGAGGTAGACACCATAACACTGGCTGTGGAAACTTGCAGTCACCATTCCCGGTGTACATAAAATAATCGTAGAAGGTGCGTCCAAACTGGAGCAATATGATTAAGGCTAAAGCGGAAATATAAGTGCAACACCACAAATATTATAGTAAAGCAAATGTTAATGTTAGAAAAAACATACTCACACAACGTACCACGGATGTGAATAACCAAAAACACATTAGGATATGAAAACCATAGTCCCAAGTGGGATAAGTAAAAGCAAAAATAGTCAAGTGTCACCCTCAACCGTCAGGTTTTTGGCTCTTCTCAGGCGTCATCTTGTGCTTCTTCTTCTTACTCTTAGGTGTAGACACATCTGTCCAGTTTTCTCTGTCTGGTAGCTCTGGAATCGCTGGAGCCAAGGTAAGTTTTTCCCAGTCCGATAAATCTGGTTCCTCAATTCCACAAATTCTGCAAAATTGGGAGATGTCATCAGGGCTTGTGAGCGATGTTGTTCTGCCATCTCTGGTGACTTGGATGCCAAAAGGATATGTCCAACGATATAAAAGACCCTTGTCTTTCAGTCGCAGAAGAAGTGGTTGGATGGCTCTGCGCTGTTGTAACGTGTACCAAGAGAGGTCTTGTAGTATGATAACCTCTGCGTTCATAAACGGAATTGATCTCAATTTCCTGGCTTTAGCCAGTATATCTTCTTTCAGACCGAATCTGGTAAGACAGCAAATGACATCCCTTGGTTTATCCTTAGGGGAACCTCTGGGTTTAAGTGCTCTGTGTGCCCTTTCCATATCAATATCAAATGTAGCAGGTTTATCCAGAACTTGCCTGAAAAGGTGCGTCACAATGTCCATGAGGTTTTCCCCATCTGGCTGCTCTGGAATTCCCCTGAGACGAAGGTTGTTGCGTCTCCCTCTATTATCGAGGTCATCTAGTCTCCTTTGCATGGTGGAAATAGTTCTCACATAATGGGCATTGGCAGTGGTTAGTGCCTCCACAGTATTTTCCACATGCTCATTCCTAGTTTCGATTTCAAGTACACGTGTGTGTAACGAGGTTATCTAATTTTTTATGCCAGTAATCTCTTCCTTCAGCGTGCTCTTAAACTGAGCTATCATGTCGGTTAAGTCCGTTTTAGTCGGAAGGGCTTTAAAATGCGCCATAGTAATTTGTTCAGAACTTACTGATTCAGAATCCGATTCATCTGCGGGACTTCTGGCACGCCGCGGCGCCATCTTGGATCCCTGTTGGCAGTGTTCAGGCTCCGTCGCATTAAAAAACTGCTTCAAAAGACGTTGCGAGTCTTTAGTTTTGAGGTTCCGGCATTCCTCACCACCATAGTCCTTAGGTTTACCGTGTTTACCCATAATTTCCGTCCGCTTTAAGCTTCACACCGGGAATAGGCTGCAGAGCTCTGGTATTATGCGACTGCCATGTTCGGCGGTTAACCACGCCCCCTTTATTGTTGCCAGTCTTATCTGATAATATTGTACTTATCATATAGTTTTGTTGTACATATTCCAGGGTGTCTATATTTCAATATGCTTTTCCACTGTATTTGTCAATAAAGCTGTTAGATATAACATATTCTTTGTCAGAGTAATTCTTTCTTTTAGTCTGTGTGTGGTGATGGAATTTTGTAGCCAATGCTTTGCCAGGTTGATTCTGGCTACTGCAAGAATTTGGCTCAGCAGTATATTGTGGGTCTTTTTTGAGTTCTTTCGCAGGGAGATTTAATATGTTGTACTGACATCCACCTGAATAGGTTTGTTGAATACCTTTTCTATTCTCTGAAAACTATCAGAGAATCAGAGACCCGAAAATTGGATTTATTAAGTGTAAAAATTAAAAAACAGTTGTCAAGGTCCTATAAGTCAATGGGAGCTGTGGTGATCTTATTGGACCATTTTTAATCAATTCGGACTTTTAGAGGTTTTTGGATTTTTTTTCTGCTACTAATTGTCTGAAGAATAAAAACATTTTAAGAGGTTTTAGAGGTATTCATGGCTTTTCCCGCATTGTTCAACTCTTTTTTTTCATTCGTACTTTTTATATTTGTATATTTTAAAAAAGTCCACGAAATTCATGGTTTTAGAGAATTTGAGTTTAGTAGTGGTTTCAAAAACCTCTAAAACCACTAAAAGGAGAATGTTGATAAAGTATAATATAGTAAAGTGTATAATGATTCAAGTTCTGTACCTTTATTAGGGATGTAGCGAACTGCCGATTTGGTGTTCGCGAACGCCGTTCGCGAACACCGGCAAAAAATGCGAACGTTCGCGAACAGTTTGCGAACTTCGAACACCCGCTAAAATCGTTCGATTCGAACGATCGAAGGATTTTAATCGTTCGATCGAACGATTTTCATTCGAATCGAACGATCGAAGCATTCGATCAAATGCTTTTCATTCGATCGAATGCTTACAATCGTTCGAACGAATGGAAATCGTTCGATTTTTAGCGGTCGAAGGAATTCAAATGGTCGAACGATTTGTATTCGAATCGAACGCGAACGCAAAATGCGAACGTCGCGCGACGTTCGCGAACATTCGGCGGACGCGAATGGTCGAAGTTCGCGCGAACAAGTTCGCCGGCGAACAGTTCGCTACATCCCTAACCTTTATTACATGGAGTTTTTCATGCAACTGACTGTGGACAATCACAACTGCACTTGTGGTCATAATGACCCCTCCTTTTTTCCTTGTGTGTGATATAAATGTTTGACTTCTTTATAAAATATTTTGTCTAATTTGGACTTGGATTATGTTTTTTTTTTTTATAAATGTATATTATTATTTACAAGGAAATTAAATTGTTGTATCTTGTCTTCAGTTACAACACCACTTTAACTTCCTTCCTGGAACTTGACACACCTCTCCTCCCCCACTATCAATTAGCATCCAATCATCAACCCGAGTTAAACTTTACTCCATACTTACCCCAACCATGAGAACGACTATGGAAGAAATCTCATGTACTTCTTGACTTTCATCACTACAAGTTTATTCTCTCTTGCTTTAACTCTGGTCTCTTTCAGGCTAAACATTCCTACTTCTTTAAGCTCATTCTCATGCATACATATAACCCATTGCACCTTTATCATCTGTTTAGTTTACTGCTCAAACCTCAGACTGTAGCACAATGATTTCCTGTTCAACCAAACCCATCAATTTGCAAATCACTTCAATGCAAAGCTGACCTGACAAGTATTATTTTCCTGTGACAGAACATGATTAATATTAACTCTTTTAAAAAGTTTAATTAATTTTTAGCTCAATTGAAAAATATTAGTTTAATTTAAGGTATAAAGATCATACAAGATACTATTCTTTGTTCCTTGCATTATCCCTGTAAGGAGTTTTAAAACTTTAAGGCGTTTTGTGAAACAGAAAAAAATTTAATGAAGACACAATGCTATGCTTGATCTGATTCATATAACCTTTTTACCTCCATTTGCAGAGAATTGACCAACTAAAAACTTTCATTATTTGAGCCACAACGTTTTATTTGGGTCTCAGTAGATACAGTTAAAAGACTTGATAAAGAGTTTGCAATTTGGCAATGAACACATTGACTGGCCTAAAGAGAAATGGCACATCATTTCTGATGAAAGCAAGATTGTTCTTTTTGGGTCTAGGGTCCACAGACAGTTTGTCAGATGATCCTCAAACACTGAATTCAAGTCACAGTACACTGTGAAGCATGGTGGTCCAAGCATCATGATATTCGGATGTTTCGGATGTTGGGCCTATTTATTGCATATCATGGATAATGGATCAGTTTCAATACATCAAAATACTTGAAGAGGTCACGTTGCCCTATGCTTGAGGGGGAGTGACAAGTCTAGTATATGGGTTATGAAGTCTATTTGTGATTACCAAAAGTCTCTTAGTTTGGTACAGGTCAAAACCATGTGCACAAAGTTTGCTGGTGGGTGGTGACACTTGGGACTTGGGACATTCATCCAAGTACAATAGGGAAATTCTATGGAGCCTGTGAGGTATAAGGAATGCCCTTTGTAAGAATTTAAATGGGATCAGTCTGTCTCAGTCTGTGTCTAGCTAAGACCAAGTTATCAAAAAGTTTATCAAGAGTGTCTACCCAAACTTTGTTAGTTAGCTTTGGGAAATCTCTTTACCATTGCTCAAGAAGTATAGGCAGTTTACAATCATTGGTCCAGATAATTTGGGCATAGAAGTAGTGTTAACTGGGATAACATGAAATTTCCCACAGGGCCAGGGTGGCTTGTTAGTGTATGAGTAACCCCTGTATTTTTACTTTTTTCAAAGAAACCTATAGTTTGAGCTTGTAGACAAGCTGCTGGGTTATTAGAAGCTGGGGAGGCCACCACATGCTGTGTTTAATCTGTCTACTAAATTTGTGGGCAATTAGAGATTAATTGCGCTAATTTTGGGGGTACAGAAATCCCAATACAATTGAGTCAAGAGTACTGATCCTAAGAAATACTCAAGGACAGTGATTTCCAACTACTTGCTCACAAGCAACATGTTGCTCACCAACCCCTTGGCTGTTGCTCCAAATGGCCTCAAAGCAGGGGCTTATTTTTAACTTCTAGTTTGAAGGCAAACTTTAGTTGCATAAAAACCAGAAGCACTGACCAAATAGAGCCTCATATAGGCTACTAGTCCACATAGGTTCCACATTGGCACCCACAGGAACTTTTTGAATGCTTGTGTTTTTTCCCACCTTTTTTTTACATTTGAATGGGACTCATGGGGAAAAAGGTTGGGACCCCTGCTAGTGGGTAGTGGACCAAACTCTTTTTTTTTGTTCTAGTAGTCTGATGAGAGGCTCTGTATACATTTGCTGGTGTCCTTGGTATTTAAACTGGTCTGACCATTGTAGCCCATTTGGCAGTTGTGGTGGCAGCATGAGTTGATGATCTTTCGCAAAAATGGTTGATTTTTACCAATTAATTTTCAGACCTGAGAGAGTAGTGTGTGTTTTAATTATACAGAGAGCTGCGTATAGATCTGAGTGTGAATTAGCTAGATGCAACAGGGTGTCATCAAACAGCAATATTTTTTCAGTTAGTGGCCCCCGTCTAAGACCAAAGATGTTGTCTGGCTGATGTATCTTAATTTTTAGTGGTTTTGTAGCTATAGCAAAGAATAATGGTGAGAGAGGGAATCCCTACAATGTGTCCATAAACAAGCGGAATGGGGGATGTAGTTTTGTAAATGTATTAGATTGCAATAACTGCGAGAAACGTGCACTTATAAGTATGGAAAAAAACCCAATGGATTATTATGCAAAAACAATTATGATATACGCATGCCAAACTGTATGTTGTGCAAAGTACAAAAGTGAATAGTTTATATCATATGAAGTGGCCAATTAAAGAATCTTACAAAATTGAAATATAAGTATCAGTAAATATTGCCTTTTTTCATCTTTTACCTTGAGCCACAATTTATTGATGGTCTATGAGTTCCCATAGAGATCACTTAACCAGAAATAATACAGTTCTAAGTGTAACAGAAAGTGTGGGAGAAAAAGATAGGACATTGTCCATTAATTGGCTGATATGACCAAACATGTATATGATGCCAGGGGACATCCCTGAGTACTTAAAGGGATTCTGTCATGGGAAAACATGCTTTTTTTTTATACACATCATTTAATTGTATTGCTTGAGGGGAATCCTACAGTGGAAACTGATTTTTTTAGTTAAATTTTGAAATCTGCCATGAGGCTAGATATGTTGTTAGTTTCCCAGGTGCCTTCAGTGAAGTGACTAATGTTCTGATAAACTTTACTCTTTACTACTGTACTACTAGTTGGAATGATATCGCCCGCCAACAGCCTATCAGCAGAACAATAGAAAGGTGGCCAGATAACAGCTCCCTGACACCTGCATTGCTAAAAATGCTCCCATGCCCCACCTAGTGGTATATATGAATATAACTCAATAATAAAACCATTTGTTGGTTCATGAATAACATTTTATATATTAGTGTGAATTATTTGTAATGTAAACAGCATAATTTATAAATAAAAACAACACATAAACATAAAAATAATACAGAATCCATTTCAAACATGCTTGCAATTTTTCATGTAATCCCCCTTATATGGGGATATCCTTAATTGAGAAGGATTTTGGGATTTTATGTAAATAACAAGTTGTCTTATTCCAGGGAGTGTACTGCCTTTTATTTGAAACAGCATCGGTGGTTCTTTATGGTGAGGGCAGTTAGGGCCGGATTTACATAGCAGGCGCTTCTAGGTCCGCTGCCATTCATCGCCCCTTCCCCTCTTCTTAATTTGTATTCAGCAACGGGTCCAGAGTAATGGGGATTGATGCAAAAATTTTTTTGAAAACTATTGTGTCTCCTGGAAAAAAACAGTGCTTCATGGGTCTACCAACTCTGAAATTTTTTTTTTAAAAAACTTCAAATTGAAAAAAATCACTTTGCCTAGGACAACTCCAATTGGAATATATATGGAATATATATGAATTGATATAATTTCTTAAAAATTTAAGTTCCAACAACTCGAATTCAAATTTATGAGTTTTATTGCTAAATGTAATGATAAAAAATTCTAATTCTAATGTTAATATATCAGCCCCTTATACTTTCAATGTAATGTTTGTAAAAAAAAATAATATTGAATTATTTTTTAGAAAAGAGCAAGTGAACTACACAGATGGTGTTGATAATGTTGGTTTTCTAGTTTTTGGAAGTTGCTGCTAATGGTCAGAAAGGAATGATTAATGAGGTGTCTATTGAAAACAATAATTCCATATGTCATATAGAAAAAGGTTCTGACAAATCATTACTTGATGCAGAGTTTGTTTTGGCGATTCGTTGCATCTTCATAGTGAAAATTCTAATGAAAACATAAATGCATCATCTCTTTCTTACATAATCAGAGAAATTAATTAGGAATAATGTCTGAACTTTTTATTTTACATTTTAAGTCATAAATAAGAAATAAATAAAGCAAATTGAAATAATATAAATGTAGTTTAATAACATTTTAGCTCAAATAATTCCCATTCCCATTATATTTGTGTATATTTTTTCTATGATTATAAACACATATATATAATGTACACTTATATATATACACATCTTACAAATATCAGTACATTTTAAAACTAGAATAGGTCTAAACCACAGGATGTAATATTCAGTTTTTGTGGCAATTCTACATTATAATTATCTATTATTTTGCAATACAGGCATGGGACCTGTTATCCAGAATGATCAGGACCTGGGGCTTTCCGGATAATACATTTTTCCATAATTCAAATCTTTATACCTTAAGTCTACCAGATAAACATTTAAACATTAAATGAACCCAATAAGTTGGGTTTGCTTCCAATATGGATTAATTATATCTTAGTTTGGATCAAGTACAAGGTACTGTTTTATTATTACAGATAAAAAGGAAATCATTTAAAAAAAAATTGGATTATTTTTATTATAATTGCGTCTATGGGAGATGGGCTTTCCATAATTAGGAACTTTCTGGATAATGGGTTTCTGGATAATGAATTCCTTACTGTATATTTAAGTTATATTATCATAAATATGTAAAAATGAAAGTTTACAAGTTGTTAAATCTTATATCCAGAAACCCAATATCTAGAAAACTCCACAGATCATTTCCCATAGAGTCCATATTAATATAGAAATCCTAATTTTTAAAGATGATTTATCTTTCCTCTGTAATGAAACCACAGAAACCCAGAAACCCAGTATCTACAAATCTTAAAATTATGGGAAGACCATTTCCCATGGAGTCCGATATTAAGAAAGAAATTGTAAGATAATTTCCCTTCTCTGTGATAATTGTAATAATTGTACTAGATGCAGAAATCTATATTGGTGGCAAACTCATGCTGTTGGGTTAAAAGTTTAAATGTTTTTTAAGCAGGCTTGAGGTGTGGTAATTAGTGATGGGTGAATCTGACCCGTTTCACTTTGCCGAAAATTCATGAAATTGTGAAAAATTCACCAAATGCATTGAAGTCTATGGGCGACAATTTTTTTGATGTGCATAAATTTTTTTCACCCATTGGAGTCTATGGGCGTCTTTTTCATTGCAAATCCTTTTGAAAAATGTCCCTAATGGTAATCCAAATAACAGAAAAAAATTGTATTAAGAAATCCCCAAGTCCCAAGTTTTCCAAATCATATATTTTATACCTGTACATCATTTTCTTATTTTTTAAGGTATTTCACCAATAGGGCTTTTCTTACATTCAAAACAATGAGTGCAAATTCTGGAGCTTTAAGTGTCTATTCCCAGAGAACTTGTGCCTCTGGGAAAAAGCTTTAAAAAATCATATTACATCCATTTTGGTTTGCCTTTTAATATTTACAGTCAGTTTCCATGGAAGATATTTTGATTGTATTAACAGTTACTCTTTTTACTTTTGTTGATAGTGTGACTACTTTAGGTAATAAAACACACTTAAATGTATACTTTACCCTTTAAAATACCAATACATAGTAGATTGAAAGTTAATAAATCTCTTAAACTCAGGATATATCATTCCTTAATGCCAGAAGAATAGCTTTTACCAGCAGACTCCAGTTTATACAATATTATTTGCTGGATGGAGATATTCTTCTTCAGAGAGTTTCAGATAACTGGTTACCTGTATGCAACATTTATTATTTATTGGGAAAATGTGACCCAGGGCTCCATTAGTCGTTTATTGGTATTGGGTCTTGGTTTGAAAGTGAAATAATATAGCTTGCGAAGATTTTCTATAATAGGTTACTTGATTAAAGAGACAGAGTATTATATTTGTTCCTGTAAACAATGTGTAATGTTTATCAAAGCTGAGCTGTTTCTGAAAAGGATATTCTTGTTCCTAAATTTTGAAAAAGTAAAAGGTTTTAAGATGAAAGTGCAATAAAAAATGTTCATGCATTCAACAAAGGTTTTTAAATCCAAATACATTCCTTGTACTTTCCTATTGTTGCATACAGCATGTCAGTCCTGTTCAGAAACACAATCAAGTGCAACCTGAAGCTACCACCACCTTATGATAAAATATATTTATGTGTGTATATATATATATATATATATATATATATATATATATATATATATATATATATATATATATATATATATATATATATATATATATATATATATATATATAAACAAATAACATGTTATGGGGATTGCTTTCACTAACTAGTTAAAAATGTTATATGACTTTTATTGTATCTGCATCTATCATATAGACAGCAACACGCAAGTCATATATCACCTTCAACACTCCAAAATCCCAAGGCTTTTCCATATTGGTTAGCTAGTCTCTCACCTGACAAAAAGCTCTTTTTGGGTATTAAGTAATTGGATTCTTTCTCTAATTAGCTCCAAGTCAGCTATTTATAGGTAGAGCTGCAAGGTCACTGAATGTTCCTGCATTCTTAGCCTGGAGGATAACTGCTCATTAAGAATAAGCAAACTTTTTATCCTAGCACAATTTCTCAGCAGATTTATTTTCAGTAATCCATCCTAAAATTTCAAAACAAAGTGAAATGCAGCATGCTTGCTTATCACTATTGTTCATGTATAATTGTGTCAAATTAGTGGATAAGGAATGTGTATGCAACAGATCGTTATCAATATTGTCACACTTGTAAGGGTGCTCGACTATAGATCAGCATTATAAACTGTTTCAGAAAATGATGCAAATTTACACTTGTATTTCAACTTTGTACACCTGAATTTTAAACTAAGCTTTGCATTCATTAAACAATTGTCACAACTGGTTTCCCAAAACCCAGAACAGCCCCCAATGTCTTGGTCTCGGCTCACTCTTCTACCTCTTATAACCACCTTTCTCTTTGGGAGGAGCCCTTCGCTACTCGGATGCCACCAGGTGTTATTGTGAGAGGAACAAAGGAAGGAGTCAGAATCCAAATCGTAGTCAGGGGCAGGCAAAAAGGTCAGGATGGCAGCAAAGTATCAGAGTCAAAAGCAGGCAATAGATGAAACACAGAAATCAGATTCAAATCACACCCAGGAACTAGCAAACAGAACCTATGTTGGGCAATGTTCAATAACAATATAGAACTGCACATGTGCTAGCAATGAGAAGAAGACCCGAGCATGACTGAACTGCACACTCGGGTCCTGCGGGCGTCCTGCTGCCTACCCACCAGACCATGAGGGACCCTTAGACCACCAGGTACTCTTACAACAATGTAGCATGGTGTTAAAATGGTTATATTTGATGTATTGTAACTCCTTCTTTCTACACAGATACTGTATATATATATGTCTCTTATTGCTACCCTTAGCAATAAGAGACATATATACAGTAATAAAACAAGGTACTGTTTTATTATTACAGAGAAAAAGGAAATCATTGAAAATTTTTTTTTGATTATTTGGATAAAATGGAGTCTATGGGAGACAGCCATTCTGTAATTTGGAGCATTCTGTATAACAGGTTTCCCGATAACGGATCCCTTACCTGTTTGCACAACTTTGTAAAGTACTATTATTATTATTTGTATTATAATTATTGTTATTATTATTATTATTATTAATACATATCTAAAGTGCCAACAAATACTGCAGCTCAGTACAGTATACATGAATAAAATGATCGGAGTAGAGACATTAGTAAACAAATAATTGAAGTGAGAGATGTGGTAGCTTTGACAATGGCTTATGAAGAGGTCTCATGAAGAATAGCTATGCTAGATGATGGTAACTGAATGGGTGCTTTAGCTAATCGTTAAATTGGTGTGTGCTCAGGGTTATGGGTTCACACACGCACGCACGCACGCTTACACACACACACAATGAGAGTGAAGTTAGAGATCACCACAGTCTGCTAGAGTTAAATACTGCCTCTCTCCATTCATGTCTATTGGATTTTTAAAGGCGTATTTATCAAAGGGTGAAAGTTCACCATTTGATAAACACAACTTTAAAAATCCAATAGAAATGAATGAAGAGAGGTGGTATTTCACACTAGTGGACTGGGCAATCTCTAACTTCACTCTTTGATAAATATACCACTTTGAGTCCAATATGCATAACAAATTGTGGTGTGCACAAATAAGGGGCCGATTCACTAAATTCGAGTGAAGGATTCGAAGTAAAAAAACTTCGAATTTCGAAGTATTTTTTGGGCTACTTCGACCATCGAATGGGCTACTTCGACCTTCGACTACGACTTTGAATCGAAGGATTCGAACTAAAAATCGTTCGACTATTCGACCATTCGATAGTCGAAGTACTGCCTCTTTAAAAAAAACTTCGACCCCCTACTTCGGCAGCTAAAAGCTACCGAAGTCAATGTAAGCCTATGGGGAAGGTGCCCATAGGCTTTCCTAAGTTTTTTTGATCGAAGGATATTCCTTCGATCGTTGGATTAAAATCCTTCGAATCGTTCGATTCAAAGGATTTAATCGATCGATCGAAGGAATAATCCTTCGATCGTTCGATCGCAGGATTTGCGCTAAATCCTTCGACTTTGATATTCGAAGTCAAAGGATTTCAATTCCTAGTCGAATATCGAGGGTTAATTAACCCTCGATATTCGACCCTTAATGAATCAGCCCCTCAATGTCTGTCAAAATACTTGGGGGCACATTTAATATGGGTCGAATATCGAGGGTTAATTAACCCTCGATATTCGACCATCGGAGTAAAATCCCTCGACTTCGAATATCGAACGAATCCATCAATCAAAGGATTTTCCTTCGATCAGAAATTGCTTAGAAAGTTTATGGGGAAGGTCCCCATAGGCTAGCATTGGTGCTCGGTAGGTTTTAGGCCGCGAAGTAGGTAGTCAAAGATTTTTTTAAAGAGACTGCACTTCGACTATCGAATGGTCGAATAGTCGAACAGTCTGGCGATTTTTAGTTCGAAACGTTGGATTCAAAGTCAAAGTCGTAGTTGAAGATCGAAGTAGCCAATTCGATGGTCGAAGTAGCCAAAAAAAAACTTCGAATTTCGAAGTTTTTTTCATTCTAATCCTTCACTCGAGCTTAGTAAATGTGCACCATATTGTTGTAATTGTTCTGACAATCTTTGACAGCAATTTAAATTCACAATTTGCAAAACTGGTTTACGAATATTTTCTCTGCCACCAAAGTTGTGGCAAAAGTGCATACCTAAATATTCACAATTTGCAATTTTTGCCATATTTAAAGGAGAACTGTCATGAACTACTGTATAAATCATACAATTTTTCTCACTGATATATAAGATTAATTAGTGCAATTAAAATCTATAAAAAACTACATCAAATTTGTGTTATAAGCACACTTATTTATCACTCATTTCTAACAGCTCTCTAGACCAAGCATTTTCAGAATTTGAAAATAGGAGTGTCCATTCAGTTCAGCTACATTCACTTATGCCTGCCCATGTTCCCTGAGTCATATTTCCATTCCCTCATCCTCTAGTTACATCATATCTGTTTGAAGACAGGCAAGCATTATCGAAGAGCTGCATTTGTGGTTTGGTTAACACAGAAAATTACCTTTCAAACTGATTGTAGAGTATCATTTCAGCAGTACTGCCCCTTGTCAGAGGGGCGGGGGGCATGTATTGTTCACAGCTATAATCTCCCCCAGCATTGTTACATAGTTAAATTGGGTTGAAAAAAGACAAAGTCCATCAAGTTCAATCCCTCCAAATGAAAACCCAGCATCCATACACACACTCCTCCCTACTTTCACATAAATTATATATACCCATATCTATACTAACTATAGAATTTAATATCACAATAGCCTTTGATATTATGTCTGTCCAAGAAATCATCCAAGCCATTCTTAAAACCATTAACAGAATCAGTCATCACAACATACCGTATATACCCGAGTATAACCCGAGTTTTTCAGCATCCAAAATGTGCTGAAAAAGTCTACCTCGGCTTATACTCGGGTCAGCGGTACCCAACCCGCGTAGCCGAGATTGCAGTCACTTTTAATCATTCCTATACCAACAGTACACTTGGGGAGAGACTGCAATATCCCACAATGCCCTCTGTTGGTTATATGAAAGAATAACAGTGCGCCCTCTGTTGGTTATATGAAAGAATAACAGTGACTGCAATATCACACAGCGCCATCTGTTGGTTATATGAAAGAATAACAGTGACTGCAATATCACACAGCGCCATCTGTTGGTTGTATGAAAGAATAACAGTGCGCCCTCTGTTGGTTATATGAAAGATTAACAGTGACTGCAATATCACACAGCGCCATCTGTTGGTTGTATGAAAGAATAATAGTGCACCCTCTGTTGGTTATATTAAAGAATAACAGTGACTGCAATATCACACAGCACCCTCTGTTGGTTATATGAAAGAATAACAGTGCTCCCTCTGTTGGTTATATGGAAGAATAACAGTGACTGCAATATCACACAGTGCCCTCTGTTGGTTATATGAAAGAATAACAGTGACTGCAATATCACACAGCGCCATCTGTTGGTTAAATGGAAGAATAACAGTGACTGCAATATCACACAGTGACCTCTGTTGGTTATATGAAAGATTAACAGTGACTGCAATATCACACAGCGCCCTCTGTTGGTTATATGAAAGAATAACAGTGACTGCAATATCACACAGCGCCCTCTGTTGGTTATACGAAAGATTAACAGTGATGGCAATATCAAACAGCACCCTCTGCACATGGTAGTGGGACAGTGGGACAATGCACACAGTAATCAGTTTGGCAATTCTCTGTCACCATCAACTTTGCAAAGAAGTCCGGATGATCGCTGGGGGGGTCGCTTTGGCAGAATGTGCGCTGCTGGGAGACAGGGCTGTAGTTGTGTCTAGGCTTATACTAGAGTCAATAAGTTTTCCCAGTTTTCGTAGGTAAAATTAGGTACCTCGGCTTATACTCGGATCGGCTTATACTCGAGTATATACGGTAACCCGGCAGTGCATTGGACAACTTCACTGACCTCACTGACCTCACTGTAAAGAACCACCTATGTTGCTTCAAATTAAAGTTCTTTTTCTTCTGAAGGGGTGGCCTCTGGTATGTGATCCTCTTTATGGGTAAAAAGGTCCCACGCTATTTGTCTATAATGTTCTCTGATGTACTTGTAAAGTGTAAACATGTCCCCTCGCAAGCACCTTTTTTCAAAGAAAACAACCCCAACCTTCACAGTCTACCCTCATAATTTGAGTCTTCCATCCCTCTAACCAGTTTAGTTGCACATCTCTGCACTCTCTCCAGCTCATTTATATCCCTCTTAAGGAATGGAGTCCAAAACTGCACTGCATACTCCAGATGAGGACTCATGAGGGACCTATACAGAGGCATAATTATGTTTTTATCCCTTGCGTTAATGCACTTTTTAATGCAAGACAGACCTTTATTTGCTTTAGTAGCCACGGAATGACACTGGCCAGAATTAGACTTGTTATCTACAAAAACCCCAAGATCCTTCTCATTTAAGGAAACTCCCAACACACTGCCACTTAGGCGCAGATTTATCATAGGTCAAGGTGAATTTTCAAATTGATAAAATTCGAATTTTTAAGCTTTACTTCGACTAGGGAATAGTCCAAAATCAATTAGCATTTGCAAAAAAATGAAAATTAGAATATCGAAATTTATCATGCTGTTTTAGCCTATGGGGGACCTCCTAGAATCTATTTGGAGTCAATTAGTGGACTTTGAACAATCAAAGTTTTTTTGGGAATTTTATCAAATGCGCTATTCCTTCGGTTGGTACAATTCAAATTCGGCCGAATATTGACCTATTTGATAGAAAACGGGCCTATTCAACCGAAAAAAAACTTCGACTTAATTTCGGATGGTCTTTTTCAATTCAATTTTTCAAAGTTTTTTCAATTCGAAATTCGACCCTTGATAAATATGCCCCTTAGTGTATAACTTGCATTTATATTATTTTTGCCAAAGTGCATAACCTTGCATTTATCAACATTGAACCTCATTTTCCAGTTTGCTGCCCAGTTTCCCAACTTAGACAAATTACTTTGCAAAGTGGCAGCATCCTGCATGGAACCTATAGTTCTGTACAATTTAGTATTATCTTCAAAAATAGAAACAGTACTTTCAATGCATACCTCCAGGTCATTAATAAACAAGTTGAAAGGCAAGGGACCTAGTACAGAGCCCTGCGGCACTAACAACACTAGTCCAATTAGAAAATGTTCCATTTACCACCACTCTTTGTAGTCTATCTTTTAGCCAGTTCTCTATCCAGGTACAAATACAACATTCTTTGTGGCACTGTATCAAATGCTTTAGCAAAGTTTAAGTAAATCACATCCCCTGCCATCCCAGAATCAAGGTCCCTACTTACCTTCTCATAAAAAGAAATTAAGTTAGTCTGGCAAAATCTATTGTACATAAAACCATGCAGTCACAAACTCATAATATTATGATTTGCTATGAAGTCCAGTATCATATCCTTTATTAACCATTTGAAAAGCTTTCATACAAATTATGTCAGACTAACTGGCCTGTAGTTTTGAGACTGAGAACAGGATCCCTTTTTGAATAGCAGCACCACATTAGCAATTCGCAGTCTCTCAGCACTATGCCCAACCTCAAAGAATCCTGAAAAATTAAGTAGAGAGGTTTGGCAATCACAGAGCTAATCTCGCTAAGTACCCTGGGATGAATACCATCTGGCTCAGGACCTGTTATCTTAACATGTTCCTCATGTGTGAACCATGCATCATTAGTTGTATTAGTAGAATTGGGACTATCAAGAATGAAACCTTTATTAACTGGTTCCTCATTTGTGTAGACAGACGAAAAATATATGTTCAGAATCTGCGCTTTTTTTTTTTCTTTTTTGTTTTGTTTTCATAAACCACCAGACCCCCCTCTGATATAAAAGGTCCCACTCCTTCTTGCTTCATTTTTTTTACTATTACCATATTTAAGAAATAATTTTGGATTTGTTTTACTGCTTGCTGCAATATCCTTTTCCATACCAATTTTAGCTTGCTTTTTTGCATGACTTATTGGCCTCCTTTGACCTTATAAATGATTCGGCTATAATCTCTATAATCTTCCCCCAATATTGTTCACGCCTGTAAAACCCTGTACTTTTCACACCTCAGACCCAGACTGTATTGTTCACCTGATCAAACCTCAGACAAGCTGCTGGAGTATGTATAAACAATACATAATTTATATTTACACATATATAGAACAGTTATATACATAACATACTATGTTCCCTGTGTGTGCCATACTTTATGCTATATGGCTGAGATTCTAGATATGTTTACAACACAACATTATAGCTATGTTTATAGCATTCTTTCACATTAGCATATTTCCTCTATGATCCCCATTATAAGCAACTGTGGAGGGTTAAACATAGCAATGGAATGAACGTCACATTTAAACTACAAACTCCATAATTGATTGCAAATGGCAGGCTTCTGATAGAGGGCATGTCTTTATGACATGAACTTTGGTGGGGGGGGGGGATCAACATGATTGGCTCCTCCAGGGGATGCAGATCTGAAGTCATGCCAGGTCTGGAAGGAGAACATACTGGTAGCTGATTATGATGACACCTTGTTGCACCTCCATGAGGCAACTTCGGGCGACTATGGAAAATACATTGCCGCGTGTGCTTTAGCGCAGGCGACTTTTCATTAAAGCCTATGGGAAAACACGTTGAGGCAGTTCGGGGAGATTGTCGTTCGGAAGACGAGGTGATTAGTCGCCAGGTGACAAAATCTCCCCGAAACTCAATGGGCTTTTTTCTTATGGAAACTTTTTTGTTTCAGTGACAATTTTGTCTTGGCAATTGTTTTTGCGGCTGAGGCATTTTCACGGATGATTTTTGACCCAGTTTTATGAAAAAATTCGAAGATGGCAAAATGCACAAATTCACCGTGAATCCATGCCTGTAAAAAAAATTTGCTCATCACTTCTGCTAATCCTTAGCCCATTCTTACTTGCACAGAGAATTATTTTTCAAATTATCGTATCAATTCTTTTTACTTTTATTCCAATAAAAAACTTCACCAAGCCTCAACTTCACAAATCTCTCAATAATAGTAAAGATATATTTAATTATTCTCTTGGAAAATAAATACATTGCACAGTTTCTGGTGGTGAATTAAAGAAGACATGCAAAGGAGTTAAGACCATGGTACTTAAAAAAATGAAATTTTATGTATACGGCATAATGAGACATAAGATAGCCCCATATTTTTTTTTAATTTAAAGTAGATTTCTAGAAAGTACAAATACATGTATTAGTTGTTGTACTCTATTATAAATTGCAAAATCATATTTGGCATAGTTAGACATTTTAATGCCATAGCACATGGTTATTTGGTTATTGACAATGTTTTTAATATATTCATTAGTGTAGTTCATGCCAATGTCTTCAGCCACATAGTGTGCTACCTACATTTAAAATCTTTGGTTAGATAAATTTTTCCAATATGCAGTAGACACTGAATAATAAAAAGGAATCTATAGCTGGAATATGGTAACTGTTTTCAGGCTGTTTGGATTTTTCGAGGCAATAATTAAATAAAACAAGATCAAATCAAGAAACAAATACATTTGTAATTGAGTCAGCATTTGGTTATCTCTGAAATAGTGTTTTCATATAAAAAATATTTTAAATGAAATGTATTTTATATACTGTATATGCTTTTCTGTGCACATATGATCCATAAAGGACCTACTGAGGTTTTTCAGAGAAATTTATGAAAACAAAATATTATATGAATACAATACCAAGAATGACAATATTTATGTATAATCTAATATATCTATTATCTTAATATTTTACATTAGACAAACTTTACAATATTCAGTATGTAAACAACACATAACATATTATGTATAGAAATATATGTAGAATATTTTATATAATGTAGCCAATTGTATTTTTATTTGCATTATATTTATATTTTACATAAAAAATCTTTAATACTCTTCTTACCTAATATCACCACAAAAGCTCTCTATAGAAATATCAGGTTTTTATTTGCATGATCTGTAAGCTTTACAAGTTAAATAAGAAGTGATATATTAATTGAAAATAGTGTTACTGCACAATCACAACTACAACCAAATTCCAAAAAAATGAGTCAAAGGGTACACACAAATTAAAATGCACAATAATATTCAATTTGCACTGTAAAACGGATTCATGTCAGCAAAGGCAAAAAATAAAAGACAATTATCTGAACAAACTAAATTATATTGTTTGTATGATTTTGCTTTAAGAAGTGTGCTTTATTAATATATTTTTACACATAATTTTATAATGAATACAAAAGTGTTCTTGCGTAACAGTAAAAACTCACAGTATATGATGTCTAAAATCCCTAATTTCTGGGTTTCCCTGTAGGTAACATATGCCAGGTTTTCATCAAAGAAAAAGGTTTGTCATTTGATTAGGTTAACGAGTTATCTTCCAGCACTGCTATTACTTAATATGAATAATACATGAAAGCTAGCTCTCATTTAATTATTCAGTTACCCTAACTTAGATACTATTTCCTACATGGTTTCATGACTAGGAAACACTTGTCTTTTGGAACAGTAATACGAGTTTGTTCTCTTACCCAATCTCTCTCTCTCTCTCTCTCTCTCTCTCTCTCTCTCTCTCTCTCTCTCTCTCTCTCTCTCTCTCTCTCTCTCTCTCTCTCTCTCTCTCTCTCTCTCTCTCTCTCTGGCCTCTGCAATAATAATTTACTTTCATTTCCAATTTTCAAACAAAATAATTTTTTAAAAGTGAAAGATAAATCAAAACAATCCTTCATCAAAAATATCCTCCAAAACACATTTCATTGCATATACTTTTTGTAGAATTACAGCAGTATAAAAGCAAGCCAGAAGTTTATTTCTTATTCATTCTTAAATACTGGTCGTATAAAAAGTCTTATTTTTATTTGACAGATTTGCGACTATGATCTGAACATTGATTTTTTTTTTAAATAATAACAGTTAAAAATGATGCTACATTACAAAAATGTATATTTATGAATGGATTTACTGCCTTAATACAATGTTTATGCTCAGAAATAGATCACCAAATCCTTTTATCTGGTATTATTTAAAGCATACTTAACTTCTTTTTTGAATGAAATCTTCCACATCATTTCATGGCACATATTGGTATTATTGGCACAGGTTCAAAAATCACAGTCCAGACCTCCAAAATTCACATTGTCAGTCTTTTATTAAAGAATTTCTTTTCAGTAGCTGAACGTTATTTTTTTCTCTTTTATTCCAAAAAAAAAATATTCTTTAAGGAAAAAGTACAGCGTCTGTAGGTTAACATATTTTTATAAAAATACATATCTGTCCATACAGTTTTTTTATTTTGAGTTCCAATGGCAAACAGAGCAGACACCTGTGAATCTTACAGGTTTACTAATGGAATCCTGTTGAAGAAAAAAGAAAAATTTAAATGGAATAATAATCACATCTTACAATACAAGTTTATTTTAAAAAATGGATACACTTAGGGAGTTATTTACTAAAACTCTAGTCATGTTTTAAAGGGGGAAAAACAAAAAAGTTTTGAGAAAAAAAATTAGAATTTTTCAAGATTTATTATACCCGAAGCTGCTAACAACTCTAATCTGAAAATACTCCATCTGAAACCTGTCAAAATCATATAAAAGTAAATTGTTAAGGGTCCCTTTGGAACATGCCTTCATGGTTCTCGAAAGTTTTGGGCTGTTTGCACTGTTTTTTGTTTGACAATCTGAATTATTCAAGCTTTTTTGAGCATCAATTTGAAAAAGTCGCATGATTTGATGCTTGATTTGATTGTGTTGCAACTTTTTGTGCACCAATTTTTGGACAAAAATTATTAATAAGTAAAGGGGATTCAAGTTTGGTCAGTTTTTTAAAAAATTAAAGTTAGGAAAATTTGAGTTTTAGTAAATAACCAGCTTAAAGTCATCAACATTTTTCAAGAAAGTTGGTAAAGGAAACACTGGTTAATTCAGTTACATTTACATGTCTATGGCAGTAGTATAAAAGTATAGGAGCAGGAACATAAAACAATCTAAATTAAAAAAAGAGAAAAGATGTTATATGTGATATGTGACAGATTATTTAATAAAACCTCGGTATGAATAAGAAATGCACAAGACCAGAGTGTCCAATTTTAATGTCCTCTAGTTAACAGCTAGCCAGAATGCATAGTTGATATTAAATTAGTACTAAATTAAAAATACTTAATTAGGAACTTATGGGAAAGTATGCAAATACAGTGTGATTTAAATCTGACCTACATCTTTTAATTCTTTTTTGGTAGTAAAAATATGTTAGTATCTAAAAGTAATAGAATAAAAAATATTGTCATTTGGTAATGCAAGCCAAGTAAAAGCAAATATGTGCAGTAAGCTACAGTACCCCACAAAGAAACCTGAGAAAAACTAAGGGAAAGGGCTTAGTGATATTCTAATGAGTTCATAACATCTTCCTGCTCAAAATCAACATACTGCTTTAGGTAAGAATTCCATTGGTTATCATATGCTTGTAAGCAGATTTCAGATGGGAATACTTTAATTATTATTGTTTCTTATTCCTCTACTCCTTATACAGAAGTGTTTAAATATATAACATATTGCTTTTCTGCAAAATATGGTTTCTTACTTCCTTCCCCCTTTAGGTAACATTTTCTAGCATCTAAAATATCCACAAATCATTGATGATAACTTCAGGCATATCACTTCTGACATTAATTACATATCTTTCTATGTTGAAAGTTGATTCAGTTTTAGTGTCGCCCCTCAATTATTTTGTACTAGGCATCCATATTGTAAAAAGGTTGGCATAGCCATGGGTACTAGTTTAGCCCCATGGTCTGGCAACCTATATATGGACTACTAAGTATTTTTGTTTTTGCTATATATAAGGTATCCTGTTTAGGAGGGGTCTTTAAATTCAAACTTGTGTTGTGGACTTTCATGTTAATAGTTTTACCAACAGGGGCCATTTAACTAATGCTTGATCCTACGAGCTTGAGCATTCGGGTACTAAAATCAATGTGAGTGCTTAAACTCATGCATGGGTTACTCATCTAAATACCTCAGCTTTCTGATAATCATTTTTTCCCCACCGGCAAAAAAAATAATAAGCTTGCTAGTTTTTAGGTGTCAAGCTTTTAATATTTTACAAAAACCTGCTTGAAAAAAAAAGATGAAGAAATCTTGCATGATTTCACCAGAATGCTTGAGCCTGGAGGCCAAAGTATTAGTAAATCAGCCCTTAGTGTTTTAATGCTTTGGCTAAGAGCAACTGTATTTGGTCTAACTTTTAATGAAACATTTTCTTTACAGTACATACCAGTGTCTGGCAGTTGATATAATGAATTCTACACAGCCAAATTCATACAGACATGGAAAGTGTATGTTCTACTTCTTAACAAACTGGGTTAGCATTGCTGTAAGTCAGTCTTTTTCTCTCTTTACCTTCAGTTATCTGGTAAAGGGTGAACATCACCAATCAAGTGAAAATTTGCTTAATAATATAAATTATAATGACTTTTGTAACATCTAATGAATACTCATTATTTTGGAAAGAGCCATGCCAGCAAGAAATCCTTTTGATTTGATCGGATTGCTTTTAAGCTGCATGGCTAAGTATCTGTATATTGGAGTCATAGTTCCATAACATATGTCACATGCATTGTCACAATTTCGAAATTTCAAAAATTCTAAATGAGGAGGAGGCTTTAGTAATGTTGCCTTACACTAGGCAAACTTGAACCCTGTCACTACATATGTCACATTTGATAGATATATTCATGAGATAACTTATTAAAAAATTAAAAGCATTCCCAAGTCACCCCCACTAACATTCCATTTATTTTAGAGCAATGCTTTAAGGCTTTTCAGGGCTTACAGATTGAAAATGAGGATTACTGTCTCCAAAAACTGCTGGAATTCCTTCTGGATCCTACAGTTAGTTCGTTTTTTTTTTAATTCTCTATGACCTAATTCTATTTTACTAGATGTTAGTCCTTTCTGTACGATCTGTTGGTCCCATCTATTTGCCAGTAGATAATTTTTCTGTTTAAACATGGCTTTAAGGAAATTTTTAAATATTTCATTATATACTGCATTTGTAACAGTTTGAATTAAGTCAGATATAAATATAAATAAGTTTAGAATGTATTATTTAAGAAACTTTAGGTTCTTTATATTTTCCCACTATAAAATTATCAAACTGCATAAGCTACTATATATTTAGTTTTCCTTACAAGTGACACACTTGCGCAGTCCCCAAAAGAATAAGGCTTCTTCTCATCATCTCTGCGGCAAAGTACAACAAAGGTCAGTTTTTTTCCCTGTTCGCTTTGCATTCTGGAAGTCGAGCCATAAATCAGCTATGACTAGTGCTAAAAATGAAGTGTCCGGGATGACTTTATGAGTAACTAGCAGGTAAAAAAACATCTATACTATTATTTGAATCAAAGTAAAGCTTGAAATAAGTATTTGAATGTTCTGTTAATCACAATTTTTGCTTTAAAAGCTAAAATCTACAGGATTAAGGCTACATTTAATTTCTTTTCTGCATTTGTAAAATATGGTTTTAGTTAATTAATGCTTCTAAGAAAAAAATGCATTTGTCTGTAGCATTTAATCATGTTTTAATGCTAAATGTAATGATTTTGAGTATTAAGTATTAATTTTCATGGTTTACTTACCAAGCACTTGTAGCATAAAAACTAATTGTGAAAGGTTGCAGATGCTGATCAGAAATCCACTTATTAAGGACAACAACTGAGGCAGAAGGTGAGAGACTATTAAGTTCACCACCAACTGCATTTTCTAGCTGAAAAGACCATATATTCATTTAATAATGCACCAAAAATCCTAACTTTTAAATAATAAATTAAAGTAAGTCTTATTTAGGGAAATTGGAAAAAGTATACTTATTTCAAATATGACTGACATTATTTTTATAATTTTTAAGCTTGCAGATAGCAGGCCATATATAAAGAGAGACAGAATGTTGCAAAGTTATTACTCTTTAAAGTGTGGTTGTGCTATATCTCTGCTATGTCTGAATTAAATATATTCAGTTCCATTAGATTAGATAGTTCTCTATAAGTTTCTAATTTGACTATTTTGTATTGTCATTTATCAAAGATTGGGCAATGTGCAAAGTGGAAAAGGGAACATAGAATGGAGAGCAAAGACATATTTCTCAATTTGAATAGAGCACTGCCACTGGAGGTAGAACATGGGCAGCATATGGGCGTTTCCTGGAATGCCCCTAGCTTGCATATTATTCATGTGAGCAAGTTACAAAGCACTAAAGAGCCATGTACGTATTGCCTGCGTATAGGAGATATGGAACATAATACAGAGCACATTTAGCACCACCAGTCCCATTGACAATTGTGGGCTCCTTGTGGCTTTAGCACTTATGTTCACAGTTTAATGTAAAAATTTGTGTCAACACCAATCTGGGCTGTGCACAGTTTTAAACCATGCATTATACTAATACATAGTCTTTAGAAGTATAAATGATCATAATGAGGATGACAAGTGTAATTGAGATTGTCTAAATTGGAATGGAGCTAGAACGGATAGGCAGATACAGCTTTTTAATACAAAGTTAAATTAATTTAAAGGGGTTTTGTGCAGTTTCTATAAGACCTAGATTTTTAAGTGGTCAGTTCTAGTCCTGGCATAGGGTGTTGTTGTTATTCCTAAATTTGGAACATACATTAAAAGCTCTACCTTAATTGTTTTCATTTTAGTTTGTTCATTTTGTGTGGAATTGTGCTAAACCCAAATCCAGTTTCCCTGACCCAATAAAACATCCCATTTTTAATACCCCCCTGGTGAGCATGTGGGAAGGAGGCAATTATGCAATATGAATACTAGATCATCAGAAAAATGAGAAGTACCAAAAATACAATATTGCAATGCTTGCTTTATTTTGAATATAATCAATATCCAATTAAAGTAACTATGTTAATTAAATGTTTACAAATGTTCTGTATTACTCAGGTGATTGTGTTACCTATAAACTGCTTTTCACTATTCACACTGCTATTCACTCAGTTTTTTTTATCTATAGACAATTGTGCATTTTCAGGGCCACATAGCACTGCCTTAGCTTAAGCAAAAGATATTGCATTTTTATGGTATGGTATTGCTTTTAAAATGTGAAAAGGGGTGCATAAACCTGAACTTATAATTCCTGAAAATGTCAAACCTCCCCTTTGCCTACCATACTTCCCTTCTAACTCCCTGCACATTCTACACCCAAATCACCTATCAATCACTTACAAATTCTTTCTCCTTCGTTAACAGTTAAGGCACATCCCTCCACTTTCACCACAAGTCAGATCACCATTGCAGGATATTCATGAAATTAGGTAGTTTTTCATGAAAAGTGTCTTTTATAATGAGTTTGCCTCTCTCCATATCAATTATAACTGAAGTGGGAATACAATTTTGGGAACCTATTTTATTGTATAGTTAAAAAAAATAGAATGGCGTAAAGAAAGTGGAAATCTCAAACGTTGGTTTATTTACTTAAGGTCACTGAACAGTTAACCTTTACATATAAGGTGCACTCACTGTAAGAGCAAAAATAATAAACCTATATGTATAATTAATAAACCTATATGTTTAATAATAAACCTATATTTTTAATAATAAACCTATATGTACAATTATTTTGGACCCACCATGCTTTAACTTTCTGGGTCCAGCACAGGCATAAGATAACTTTTTTACTATCTAAGTACCAATTTAAATGAATGGTGAAATCAATATGGACTTTCTTTTTGTATAAAATCTTTAACAATCCAGAAGTTTGATTTTATGTTGTGTATTACTTACATTATAGTGCTAAACCAGTAAGCAGTTACCATTTCTGACTATTGCCAACTGCAACTGCAATTTAGCACTTATGTGAGTAAACACACAACAACATATAGACTGACTTTCAAAAGTTGTTGGCCTTAATTTTTATTACAATTTAAGCTCTTGTCAGCACCCCATATAAAACAAAAAAAAATTATAAAATGTCAATTTCTTTAAAATATAATACAAATGAAAAACACCACCTAATAGACTCAGGGTCATATTTATTAACTTTTGAATTTGAGTTTTTGCTACAGATTCATGTTTTTATAGTGAAAAACTGTAATTGTGCTTATGTTCAAAATTTATGTAGAACCCAAAGGGATGAATATTTTCAAAATTAAACTGATTTGAAAAGTTGAGCTTGAGAAGAAATTTTCCACTCATTTTAAATGATGAGTATATTAAGATTTCAATGTGTTAGATTTGTCTTATGTTTTTAAATGATTGAGTTTTCAAGATTTCCATTTTTCATAAAAAAGTGCATAATTGAGATTTTCAAGATTATTCATATTTTCTCTAAGTTTGAAAAAATTTATTTATTCATAAATTTACATTTTTTATTAAACTATTAATTAAACAGTAACTGTGCCAATACATTTGGAATACATTTTTGCAGTGATCACAGCAGTACAACTCACACATTCTATTAAGAAAAGACTGGTATTTGTCTAACAGCTGCAGAAGTATTCAGTTATCTGCAATAGTTGGCTGTTTATGCTTGATTTTGCTATTGATTTATCATTATTCTGTGGCATCAATTAAGGGGTGGTTTTCTTGCCAAACGGCTAGTGCTCTGAAACCAAGCAAACAGAATGCGCATGCGTGCTATCTTTAGAGAGGGAGGGGGTGTTGGAGGATGCTGGCCTCCGGGCGCCCTCAGGGCAAATCCGGCCCTAATTAGACAGCAGTCTTGCTGGGATATTTTGATTATCATTCTCTAATAATATCTTAAAAAAAATACAATTTTACATTTTGAGGGAATTGTTTCATTCTTGTTGTGTCAGTAGCACAATCATAACAACAATAAATATAAAATAGTAAAATAGTAACTAATCATCATTTTTTTCCGTATAGTATATGGCTCTGATTTTACAATAAAAAATACCAAAAAAACCCTTATTCTGATATAGGGACTATCAATTACTTAATTATTAGGTATTAGGTTTAACAATTAAATGTCATGGTAGGAAAACAACATGGGAAAGAAAGTGAAAAGTATACCATCACTATGAAACATATATCACGTAACAAAAATTTCAGTTTTATACAGAAAATATATGAAACAGATTAAAAACATACCATCAGTTTCAAAACATTACATGAGAATCATTTCTGTTTTATAGTAAAAAAAACTTTAATCATATTCCTACAAAATTGATTGAAACAAGTTTGGTGAGTTGTGAAACCATGAAATATAGCATATGATCTAATTTATATGTTTTACATTGCTATCAATTTTTAATATTACCCCTAAATAAACTCATTTAAAATCAATTAATTTAAAAACATGGTACACGTATGGGTTCTGTTACTTCATTTTATCCAAATAAGCCAAATGTTTAAATAGTTTTTCCTTTTTCTCTGTAATAATAAAACAGTGACTTGTATGTGATCCAAACTAAGATATAATTAATCCTTATTTAGGGTTTATTTAGAGCGATACTGACACTTTCCTTTAAAAATCATAGGAACGTGTCAGAATCAAGCAGTTTTGGCACCTGGAATAGTTCCTCTCAAATCCCCCCTCAAAGCCAACCCCAGCCCCACAAAACCTTTGCACAGCCAACCCGCCAACACAGCTAGCTGATCTTCTGCCTTGCTTCCGTGAGGCTGGACTGGGGGCAGAGCGATGCTTCCATAGGGTGAAGTCCTGTTTTCATGCATAAATAAGCCTGTGGAAGGATCACACCGCCCCCAGCCCAGCATCACTAAAACAGCACAGAAGATCTTTTAGCAGTGTTGGAGGGTTGGGTCAATGCAGGTTCACAGGGCTGGGGCTGCTTTGAAGGGGGCTTTCAGGGGAACTATTCTGGGTGCAGCAACTACCTGATACTAACGGGTTCCCAAATTTTTTTTATACAAATTCAAGTATTCTGAATAACAGGTCCCATATCTGTTAACAGTAGATTACAGTTTAGTTTACAATTATGAAATAAATATATGGAGTAGCTATTTATTTAACACACAGCATGCATTTGTTCATGATTGTACAACAAATCAGCACAATAAATCCTGGGAAAATAAATATTTTAAAACATGTGGTGCAATATATGGGGTAAATGGAAAATTTTCTTAAGAGTGGTACGTACCAGGAAATAGAAACATGGCGTCTGCCCTCAGGAAGAAAAACAGACTTCAGCCAGTCAGCAGGAGATTTCAAACCATTTCTCAGACACAAAGGCCACAGGTATAAGATGACGATCAGAAGAAGTGGGTCTGCAGCGAGCAGAAAAAAAGGCTTGCGCGTGCTTGTATGTAACACATAAAAAGCAAGCCTGACTAGGCCTGCAGCAAAAATAGCTTTCTTTTAAGACTGAAAAAAATTCTGTAAAATAATGCTTTATTGGAATGTTGGCCTCTTTTTTAACAGAACATCAATGTTTAAATATTTATATAATTCATTTAACTAATTAATAATACATTTTGTGAGTTTGGAACTGTTTAAATACACCTTGTTGACAATTTGTTTGATGAAGATTATTTAGTTCCATATTATATATTATATTGTATTCTTATACATCTTTTACTTTATACTGTATGATAATAGGAAGTAATCTAAAGATGGACCATAGTTCCATATACTATGAATATAAAAAAAATGAAAATGAGAAGCAAAGTCTGCAAAGTTTAAAAATATTTACAGAACATGTAAAATGTAGGTGAAACAAATGTTATAAGAAGGACAATTGTGAAATATAATTTATAGCCTACCCTTTTCTACCCTATCCAATTCTAGAAATGTGTATAACTCTATAAAATTTACTTTATATTCTTATATCACTAAAGACAATGCTATTTGAATTCTGGGGATATTTATCCACCTTTTTGAAAAATATGTAGTTAAATGAGTTGGGTGGAAATTATCATTTATATGTTACCATAATAATTGGGTAGACTGGAAAAGTTTCTTGTAATTGAATAGATAACTGTAATATCTATTATAAATGTATATGGGCATTTCATATCTTCGTATCATTCTGTTTGTGTTTAGTTGATGTAATAATAATATTTTAACTTGAAACTTTCTAGAGATATCCATTAAACGCTTTCAAAAGTTTGTATCTGCCTATTCTGAATTCAGAAGTAATTTATAATACATAATGGATTCATGGGGACACTAGTATGTACTACCCAAGTTCCAGCGTAACACCTAATACAAGTACTAAGTATAGGAATCTCTCACACAAGAGTATGCTATATGTGTTTGGGTTTATATGATTAAACAGGTGCAACCAGCAAGTACCACAGTCCAGGTAGTTCATGAATTAATTGGTAGAACATTAAAGCTTTCTGTGGTTTGGTTGTGAAGTATGCATTTTCTAATCTGTTAAAAGGGTTATCTATAACACAAGCTAAATCTCTACAGCAAATTCATATAGAAATATGATACAGAACACATTCTGTCAAGATACTGTTTGGAGGCCAATGCTTCCCACAAAGCATCACTTTAAAGCCAAATGAAAAGCAATGAACCCTTTACAATTGAGACATGCACACAGATGAGAAAAGTAATTGATGACAACATACAATGCCCAACAAGATGCAAATATTTTAAATAGAAAATAAATTTTTTTAAAAAGTACAGTCATCCAGTTTGGACTACTGGGGTACATTTTAATTTAAATGTACATGTGTGAAATGGTTTGAAAATTCTTGCCAATCATTAATTGGACATGCCATCAATTTCAAACTTAAAATCCATAATCCCAAGGTCTATTCAATGAAAATTCTTAAAGCTTATCCCTTATTCAAATAAAGTTACCACAAACAGGACATGCAATCTTTTATTTACAGAGTGAAAATTTCATTGTGTGTAAAATTCCTAAAATGCAGGAGTCATGATTGCTCACAAACAGCTGCAAAGTTGAAGACTTACCTATAATATATATAATTCAATATTATTATTGAATTATATATACATGTGTAAGGCCTAAAACCGATTCACTGGACAATAATATATAACAAAAATATAAATATTGAAGAACAAACTAAATTGCTATTTTTAACACATACCGTTTAACTCTTTTTATAGAGCTTCATCTGTGTAATCAAAATATGTTTTTGATTATGGTATTAGATTTACAGGAAATATTATTGCTTCCTTGAATGTGATTAAAAGACTGCTTGAAGACATTATCTGGTTCTAGAAAATGAATATTCTACTTTTTATTCAGTAATTGTCCTCCCAGACCCATGTTTTTAGTTATATATAATAATTCTTTAACAATATTACTAATCAGTGATATGATCTCATTTCTTCTCAATTTAGTCATCACAAGGTTCAGTCTGCATATAAAGTCAATACATAAACCTTTATAGGGTTATTTATCAAAGTCCGAATTTATCTCAATATTTTCTGCTACAAACTCCGATCATATCCGCTCTGGTTTTTTACGCTTATTTATTATTACATTTTATTATTATTATTTACAACTAGCTTTGCGGGGAAAATTCGATTTTCACAAATTTTTCTGACTTTTTCATCTGATTTTCATGATTTTTTTGGAATTTTCACATGAAAACTCTGAAAACTTCGGGGTATTACACGAAACCCAGCGCACATCAAAAAATCATTAGGACTTCTCCCATCGACTTATATGCAAACTTAACAGGTCTGAGATGGCAGATTTTCAGATTTGGACTTTTCCATCCTCTGGGTTTGATAAATTCCGAAAAATGTGTGATTTTTTAAGTCTGATTTTATTAAAAAATATCACTAATTTTTCGTGATTTTTGCATTCAGAGTTTAATAAATAACTCCCTAAATGTTGAAGCATCACTGCTAAATAAAATTTGGAATAATCTTTAGCTAAAGTAATGCATACATTCACTTAAGACTTTGTGTAGGTAGTAACAGAACTGCCATGTGTGGGAGCTTAGGAATGTTTCCCCAGATTTATAAAAAATATATATCTCCTGTACAAGGTTCCACAAAGCTACTGTGTACATATTTGCCAGTACAAGTGTCTATGAAGCAAATTTAGTATGTCTATAAAATTGGATTTGTAATGAAACCCGTTACATTGTTTAGAATATTATATTCTATGTTATATTAAGTTACTGCTCAGTTTAATTTTTAACAGCTTCTAATTCATTTCAGCATGGAAAAAAAGTGTCTGAATTATTTTTGCATTAGGGAGTAAGGATCCCGATGGGTCATTGTTTTAAATGCTTATCAGATTTATCTAGGGTCTAATTTTGAGTTCCCTAAATGTTGAAGCATCACTGCTAAATAAAATTTGGAATAATCTTTAGCTAAAGTAATGCATACATTCACTTAAGACTTTGTGTAGGTAGTAACAGAACTGCCATGTGTGGGAGCTTAGGAATGTTTCCCCAGATTTATAAAAAATATATATCTCCTGTACAAGGTTCCACAAAGCTACTGTGTACATATTTGCCAGTACAAGTGTCTATGAAGCAAATTTAGTATGTCTATAAAATTGGATTTGTAATGAAACCCGTTACATTTTTTAGAATATTATATTCTATGTTATATTAAGTTACTGCTCAGTTTAATTTTTAACAGCTTCTAATTCATTTCAGCATGGAAAAAAAGTGTCTGAATTATTTTTGCATTAGGGAGTAAGGATCCAGATGGGTCATTGTTTTAAATGCTTATCAGATTTATCTAGGGTCTAATTTTGAGTTCATTGGAGTTTGTAAAAACTCCCATGAACTCAAAATTAAAAAAAACGACCAATCAAAATTTTTATTTGAATCAAATTTGATTCAAGTTTTTTCACCAAAAAAAATAGATTTTCAGGATGTCTCCAAATGACTCCAAATGATTCCAGGATGTCCCCCATAGGCTAAAACAGCAATTTGGCAGGTTTAAGGTGGTAAAATTTGAATTCTTAAAGGCCCAGTACATTTTGAAATTCATTAATTTTTTTTAAAACTGGAATTGAATTTTAACTATTCCTTAATCGAATTACACTAAAATAAATTTGAAAATTCAAATTTTAAATTCAAATTTGATTTCAAAATTTGAATTTTCACTTCGACTATTGATAAATCTGCCCCTAAGTGAACAAATATGGTGGTCTAATGAATAGACACAAGTTTTTTTTGTGTGTCAATTTATTGAAAGCTTTTCTGACAGTCAGGAATTTTTAATAAATGGTCAGTATATCAAACTGCAGGGAATGTTTTAATAAAGTTAGATCCATCACACTCATCAATCTGCAATTGCTTGTTGGAATTCTAAAAGTACTACCAATTATCAGACTGATGAACATGATACACTGAATAATAGATAACATTTAACAGGACACAGCTTTTCAAAACATTTAAACTCATATTAACATTTCACATATTGTTCTCTCTATACAACAACAGTTACAATAAAAAACATAGATTCTGTATTTCTTATGTAGGTGAGTATTTTATGTGTCAGAAATGACAAATCTTCCCTGCAAATACATGCTCAAAATATTCAATATACACACATTTTCATTTAATATTTTTATCCTGCAATTTCTGAAATATGTTCATGGATAATGTATATTTTGTTCAGTATTAGTAAATAAGAATATAATTTAAAAAGTATTACTATGATTTATTCTGAAATTATTTCATAGCTAATTGTCACAAAAAGCACAGTGGCATGCCTGTAAACACTAGTGATGGGCGAATTTATTCGCCAGGCGCAAATTCGCGGTGAATTTGCGCGATTCGCCGGCAGTGAATAAATTCGCGAAATGCACACGAAAATTCGTGGCAAAAATTCGCCGGCGTCAAAAAATTTTTTTTCGAAAAACCGGACGCCGGCGTCAAAAACGAGACGCCGCCGCCGTTTTGCAAATTTTTCGGCGAACCGAAACGGCGCAAATTCGCCCATCACTAGTAAACACACCAGGGGGCAGATTTATCAAGGGTCAAATTGAAAAATTCAAAATTAGAATTTTTGAGTTTTTTTATGGTCAAAACTGTCAAATTTGACTATGGGGTTATTCAAACTAGATTTGAGTTTTTAGAAAAATTCTAATTAGATTGTCATGATTTATCATACTCTGGCCCTTTAAGAACTCAAATTTGACTATTCGCCAATCGCAACCTAAAACCTGCCAAATTGCTGTTTTAGTCAATGGGAGAGTTCCAGAGATTAATTTTGAGTTGTTTTCAGCCTTCCTAACATTTAAGTTCTTGAAATGAGTTTTTTAAATTAGAATCGAATTCTATCGAATTCTATTAAATTTTAAAAATCTAGAATAAAGTTTTTTAAATTTAAATCCAATTCAAATTTAATTCGATTTAAATTTAAAAAATTGATTCGAGTTTTCTAGTTTTTGGGTCGATTCTATTCATCGAGTTTTAAAAAACAAGATTTCATTAATACATTTTAATTGGTCAAATTTAGAGTTCATGGGAGTTTTAAAAAACATGAATTTGAAATTCGACTTTTGATAAATATGTCTCAACATGTAATTATATTCAAACTAGGGTGTAGTTGTCATTGAAGAAAATGCTTATTCCCTATTAGCAAAAGTTATAAACTTATCAGTAATCATTGCTGTCATTAATATTAATCATCACTAAAATGATTAAAATTACCATCAGTATGTAGCTGCATAAATTTTCCTGAAAAGCGTTTGAATTTCCCATTGGATAGATCCAGTATCAAATGTGTAGATCCAATATGAATAGTAATCAGGGGGTTATTTACTAAAACCCAAGTTTTTCTGGTCATGAGAAAATACAGATCTTTAGTGGGAAAATAATGTTTTTTGGGCATCAAATTAGAAAAATTTGTATGATTTGAATTTTTTTCAAGATTTTATTGAGTCTTTTCCCACACTGAATTTTTTGAGTTATTTTATTGATATACTGTATACGGCAAAATTGTGGATGGGAGTTTGGTTACATTTGTTTTAATAAAATAATGATAAAATTTCAAGTTTAAGTAAATAACCCCCTGTAAGGAAAAATGCAACAAATGGACTTGTATGCCATTTTGCATTTCAGGAAGACATAAGAGCAATATTTCATATTTCTTAGGAAAAATAGCATGTAGTGTTGACATAAACTATGAATAATGATTGTTCAAAATAATTCATGTCACTTTATCTTGATCAACAAATAGAACCTCAAGCTCCTTTACTGGAACTCAATGTGTTTACTAATTAATTGCTTCCAATGTTTGAGTGCAGTTTAAAAAAAGATCATGTTCTGTAATATAATTCTAGGTAAACAGCAACAAGTTTCAGGACTGTTTATATTTCTGACTGCTAAATCAGTTTTAAGAGGGTCAGAGATTTAAAGAGGTAACTCACCTTGATATTAATTCTTACTATATTATAGTCAGAATTATTCTAAAGCAATTTGCGATTACTTTTTAATTTTTGATTTTTTTCAATAAATTACCCTGGTAACCAGGAAGTAGTTTATAAGTCAGAATGGGAAATTAATGAATAAAATAGGAACTGAAAATTAAAACTAATAGCAATAGGGATGGGCGAATTTTTTCGCCTTGTTTCGCCGAAAAAATTACACCCATAGAGTTGTATGGCGTCATGCCTCAAAATAAAAAGACACGCGTCAAAAAAATTTCTTTGACACCCATAGACTTTAATGGGCGTCAGTCGACATTTCGCCGGCGGCAAATTTTTGGCGAAACAAAATGGGTCAAATTTGCCCATCCCTAAATAGCAACAATAAAATTGAAACTTTACAAGTTTTTTGGTGTCAGGGCCCGAGGCCTTAAAAATCAGGCACCTTTTTCAGTTTCAGTCTGAAACTAGGCAGAATAAAAGTTCTAAGAATTCTAAAACCATCCAAAATAAATAATGAAGGCTAAAGGGATAGGTAATTCTTTAACTTTTTAAATGTTATTTTAAAGGTAGTTCTTCTAAGCAACACTATACCATATGCTACATAATACTGACAACAGTTTCATAAAAATATATTCAGTTTGAACATGCCATATATATAGATTTTTCTTAAATAGAAATTATTTCCTCCACTACCTTGTAAAAAGGACAGGTTTGATATACAGTTTTGAGCTAGATAAATTCAGTATAGGAAACTTCAAGTTAGATATTAATCCTACAGAATAAAAACTTTTTGTCTCAAAATGATTTCAAGATATCTCAGAATATGCCAAATAAATAAAAAATTAAATATCTATAAGATGATACAAAAATGTAAGACAGGTTTGTGGGCACTAAAATACAAGTGCACTGATAAACATACCTAAAGCATATCAAAAGATAGCACTCAAATGTTTTTTTAAGTTAAGGAGCAAATAAAAAAATAATTTTCAAATACATACATAATAATAATAGATTACAAAAGTTAAGCAGAGACTTTGCTGTAAGGGTGTTAGCTGTAATATTTTACCAACTTCTTGCATTTTTGGCAGTTGTCATAGTAGTTTCGGGTGTTCCTTTTTTGTTCTTGGTGGACTTTATTTAGATATGAATCTTTGTTCCATTTACTTTACGTAATACTGTCTAAGCTTCTGCTTTTTTAAAGACAATGGGGCAAATTTCCTAAATGGCGAACTAGCTAACGCTAGTGAAAATTCGCCAGGGTGACGTCATTTTGCCACTTCGCTGATTTACTAACGGTAGTGTAATGTAGTTGCTGCAGCATACATGTCCAAGCGCAACTTCACAACCGTTTGGTAACCTGTGCGCAACTTCAGATCTTCGTGAATTTATTCAGCAAAGGGAATTTTTCCCTGGCAAAGTGTGGCAAAGTGCAGCGAAGCCATCGCTAGCGCATTTTCACCGATTTTAGTGAATTTGCCCCAATGTCAGACCCTAAACATCGTATTATTCCACATACAATTCATCCTTTGGACATATTACTTACAACCCAAGTTTCTGAAAGAAGTACATTCTATTTCTTTTAGATCTGTAAATAAATATGCAACATGTGTTTATTCTTTATAAACAAGTAGATGCTGTAGTCAAATATAATCTGCATTGATTTAAAAAAAAAAAAAAAAGCAAACCATGGGTATTTAAAAGTGATAACGTCTTGAAGTGGTATTCAATTTTGACATTGAAGTAAGAATATGGGTTCAGTAAGGATATGTCCTATTTTATATTTCTGTAAAATTACTCTAGATTAAACAAAAGATGGATTAAGATAGATAAAAATCATATGAGCAAAGGTTTTAAACTGATATATCGGCAATTTTTTATAAGAATGCTATGTTTGCATTTAAGATCTGTTGCCATTATGGATGTTTTACTAACATAGGTGCTAAACTATACCAATAAAATTAGAAAAATAGCATCCATTTCGTAATTATTTTTGTCTGGTCTACAACCAGAGTTAAAAGTTATAAGACAGTTATAAGAGATGTATTGCTTGAATTGGGTTACTGGTAGGGATGGGAGATTTTGACCCGTTTTGCCTTGCCAAAAATTTGCCACAAACGAAATGATGTTGACGCCCATTAAGTCTATTGGCGTCAAAAATGTTTTGATGCACGGCAAATTTTTCAGGTGCTATAACTTTTTTAATTATAAGGCAGGGAGATGGCATACTGAGTCTGGGGGTGAATGGGCAGAAGGGTGGAAGTGCTGGTGTGGTTGATAAAGGGTGGTTCATGCGCCTCAGGAAGCGGCAATTCTGCTGCTATCCGTAACTCCCATATTGCTCTTGGGGAGACGGTCACAGAAGGAGAAGGGTGGTGCGGGAGAAAGCAGGAGGAAGCGGGTATCCTGCGCTATATCATACAGCCCATTCCTCCGGGACCTGACTAACTCTCTGCTAACACTGCACAGTGATGTACGCATCTAGAGGGAGCGGTGCGGTTTCAATGTAGTGGACCGTATCAGTAATTGATTTAAACACAGTACTGGCCAAACTCGCGGTGGTCAATACTGATTGTGATACCGGGAGGGTTGAATCCACGGGGGTACTATCATAAGTGCCAGAAGCAAAGCAAGTGTGAAACTGGCAGTGCTGAAATGCTAAGCAAGCTAAGTCAACTACGTTGGTGATATCCGTGGTTCTGAACCAACATACTACCTGTGTTTCAGAATTAAATACACTGTGTAATAGATACAGACAGTATCAGCGGCGCTATAATCAATTTAAACACGCCATTGACCTCACCTTACCGCACCACAAACTGATTTAACAGTGTTCATAATAACTGGGATTATCAATCCAGCATAGAATTTTTTTTTACCGTTTATAAACTGAGGACCTAGGGTCATAACAGCTTTTCTTGCCTAATCTTTCTTTTATACACTTATTTTCGGTTTTATTTTAATTACTAGAAGTAAAAGTTACGTTTTATTTCAATTTGGGATTCTCAGATGGAGAAATTGGGATGGTGCAACCTATGGGCCATCCTTTTTCTTTTTGACTTATCTATATACCCTGTGACTCTGCACACCACAAATTTGCTTCTATATCTCGAACAATGGAAGGTGCTACCTAGCATTTCTTTGACACATATGTTTCTGAATGTTTTACTTTTGTTTGTCTATAAAGACATTTGAATATGTGAATATAAACAAAGGTCCAGGAGTGGTTTTCCAGGACTTATTGATATGGCATGGTACAGAGAGATTGACAAATTGATAATGTGGTGACATTATATAAAAGGGGTTTTCACTCTAAGCCTGAAAAATATAGGCCTGTTAAATTGACATTAGTGGTAGGAAAGCTAAGGGATAAGATACTTAAATACATTGTAAATGGCAATACTATACATTTGTGCCAGCATCTATGCATAGCAGATCTTCCAGACAAATGCCTTTATCTTGAGGTAGCAGTGGAAGCCAGCTGCTTAGATTTTGCTAAAACATTTGATACAATATAATACAATACTATATATTTGTACCAAAATCTATAAGTAATAGATCTTGGCCAACAAATGTAAGCAGAAACTAAGACATGGGTTGGCTGTGCTTGCAAGCTAGATTTAGCTAAATACTTTGATACAGTGCAACACACGAGTTACTGATTAAATTTAGGAATATTGGCCTGGAACATAATTATTGCTCATGGATAGAAAACTAATTGATGAATTGATTACAAAGCCTGGTGGTAAAAGGAACGTTTTCTAATTGGACCATTAGGCTCTGCTTTTGGTCCTTTCATTTTTAATTTGTTTATTAATGACCTAGAAGTGGGCATTGTATATACTATTTCTCCTTTTGACGATGATACTAAACTGTGAAAACAATAAGTTCCATCTAGAATAAGCAGCAAACTAGCAAATAAGGTTCTACAGTATGTTGATAAAATCAAGGTAATGCACTTTGGTAAAAAGAACATAAATATGAGTCACTCAGTGGCTACTAAAGCAAATATTGACTGGGTTGCATAAAAAAGGGAATTAACTCAATGGATGAATACATTATTTTGTTAGAACCCTGGTCTCTTTGTGTATGCAGTGTAATTTTGGGCCTCAATCCTTAAAAAACATAAATGAGCTGGAAATAGAGCAAAGGTATGCAACTAGACTGGTAAAAGGTATGGAACAATCAAACTATAAAGTGGGGATTTGGGATTTAAAATCCAAAGTAATAATGTAGCTATTTAATACTGTGTGATAAAAGAATATTGTAATTTGCAATTATGTTGATGTATATTTTGTCTTTATTTATTATGCAATAAAAATCTTTTTGGAAAAAAAAAGGAAAAAAAAGAAAGCTATTTAATACTAACAAGAAACTATTAGTTATTATTTGGGTAGTTAAATATATAGCATCAGATACATTATCAGATATACCAGACAGACTGAAATGGTGACAATGGAATAAAATAAATGTTATATTTAATATATACACTTCATACTGCCAATTAAACGTATATGGTATGTTCTACCACCACGCTACTTATGGGCTATATTTGAAATTATATACTGTAGGTATATAAAGCAACTTTATACAAATTAACTGTATACGAAAATAAATCTATTTCTACTCTACTCTGAAAATCTCAAACAGTTTAGCCTCAAAATAAATCTACTTTTAAGGAATCATTGTTTTTTTTTTTTAAATATACATATATGCTATGGATTATGATCAAAAATGAATTCTCCTTTAGAGACATAATACACATTGTCACCATAAATTAAGAGGATATTTGAGGCTAGCTTTGTTTGATTATAGAGCTTCTCTACTGTCCTATTTGTTGATCAAGAAAGTGAAAGAACAAAGTTCTGGTAGAAGAATTTGTATACACACACACACACTGTAAAAACATAGTTATATTTTCATTGTCAATGCTTTCTACCAACAATATTCCAAATGTCAATTCAAGGTATGATGTGTACCTAAAATGAACAATGAAACAATGATCACATAAGCATGCTCCTATTGTACTGTACTGTACTTTTTTGATTGAGTTGATACATTCATACAGAGAGGCCTATTTATCAACAGTCTCATTTTAGTGGTTTTTGAAGCCATGAATAAACTCACTTTCTCTAAAACCATGAATGACATGGAATTTATTAAAAGATCCGAATTTAAAAATCTTGAATGAAAACCAGCACTGAATAAACATTTTAGTGGTTTTAGAGGTTTTCGAAACCACAAAGAAACTCACAAATTCTAAAGCCTCAAATGAAATTATTAAAAGTTTAGATTACAAAAAGTGCAAGATAAAAAAAAAGCACTGAAAAAAAAAACCTAAATACCGCAGCTTTAAAATTGTTAAGAATTTAAAAATGTTTTTTGGTCAATTTCTAGCAAAAAAAATCCGAAAAGCTCATAACATTCTGATAACAAAAAAAACAAACACATACAAAAAGTATTGTAAAAATGATACCTATATTGGCGAACAATAAAAATACATTGCAAGCTTTCGGAGCATCAAGGCCCTTTCGCCAGGCAAAATACAAATGAAAGCTGGAAAGGCACAGCATATACACTGTTAGATCATTAAAAGGTATTCATGGGCAAATAATTAGGATCTTTTTAGAAATATAGGAAAACCCCAAGTTTTTCGTGATTCGTGAAAATTAAATCACAAGTTTGATTGTTAGTAAATGCCCATAAGGTTTTTTCAAACCATTCTTAGTAAAAACAAAATGGTAAAACCTCTAAAAGATTGAATTGATTTAAAAAGGTCCAGTATGATCAGCACAACTCCAATGACTTCTATAGCACCTCTAAAACTTTTACCTGGTGAATTTGTATAGTAGAGTTTTTTGTGTTTTTTATATTTTAGGGCAGATTTATCAAAACCCGAGTTTGTGAAAAAAGGAAAAAAACTGACAAAACTGGAGCAATTTTTTCTCTAATGCTAGCTTATTTAAGGAAAAAAGCAACAAAATATTCCCTGTGTTAATTTTTTTTCTCAAAAATCTAAAATGTTTTGATACATGTAAAAAAAATAAAGTTGTTAGAGAACATTCATATTAACATCTATAAACTCTTAGCCAGCTTTTATCTTCTGAGTTTTTTTCTGGTGACCTTTCGTGTCTTTTCCTTTAATAAAATTCTTATTATTTGAGGTTTTGGAAAATACTTGTGCATTTTTTCTGCTTCCGTGTTTTTTCTCTGCTTTTTTCTCGAATCAATTTATAAAGGGGCTGACGAATCAGCCTCTTTATCAATCTTGAATTTTTTGAGTTTTAAAGAAATACAGTATATAAAAAAACACACATTTTTAGAGATTTGTGTAAAAAATTAAAGAAATGTGAATGTTAGTAAATAGGCTCCACTGGTTAGAAATTTGATTTGATCACACTGTTCCATTTGGTCTAACCACCTTTTCTTTAAAGATGGACTGTAATAATTAATAGTAATAATAATAAACCAACATTTTTTTTTCTTTTTGAACATTATTTAATTTAATCATTGCTCCTCTGTAAAAAAAAAGATGTGCATTTTGTTGCTTCTATTTCAGTGTATGTACAGGTATTAATTCTATTTAAAGAAAAAATAATTAGAGACCACACAGGTCTTTAAAATTATATTACACACACATTTAGAATTCACAATATAGTGTAATTGCGTAATGCTACATGGCAAAATGTAATATTTGCATTTTTTGGGAAATTTTTATTTCATGTACAAGATATGACTTTACATGCCATTAGGGATGGGTGAATTTATTTCGCCTTATTTTCGCATGGTGTCATGCGTCAAAAAAAATGTCACCGCGCGACAAAATGTTTTTGACTCCCATATACTTTAATGGGCGTTGGCGACATTTCGCCGGCAGCGAATTTTTGGCGAAACGAAACTGGTCAAATTTGCCCATTCCTATGCCATTAAAATCTTTTTAAATTTGGGGAAGAGCAGGGTTGCCATGCGATATGATTGCATTATTGTTTTTATTTTTCCTAAACTCTTCTAAAGTCATCATGCAAGGCTAGCATTAATATAAACTAAGGGTATAATAAAAAAAAACATAATGCATTAATTTGCAGTTAAATTTGCATTTTCTTTAGTGAGCATTGTAAAGTTTCAGAATTGTTCTTGAAATTTAAACTGTTTTAAAGCCGTATGTTAATGAGAAACACAGCAGTTTTGGGAGCTTTGCATGCTGCTTCCGCACACTTTTCCAGGCAATATTAGTACACAAATACAGTTCCTGTGCACTTGCATTTCTTTTTTATTTTATGTTACGTATAGGTGCAAAAACATTCCTGTGTTCCATTAGCCTTAGCTAGTGAGAATATACAGGGTTACTAAAACACTTTTGGGGGAATGTTCTAAAAGTCGCAAAGAGAAAAACAATTTGCCCAAATAATAAAAACTTCTCATTTCGCAATGTAATATTCTTCCTTAAACTGTTATTGGATTGCGAATTTTATTTGTGAATTGCACGTTTTAATTGCTTGCTTGTAAGAAGTGCTTGAAGGTGTCAAGCTTTTGGAGCAACCATAACTTAAGTAAGAACTTTTATTACATTCACTGTGTACTGGTACAAACTATAACATTCACAAACCTTTTTGCACTGTCGGAAGTGGTCGCTAAAATGTTTCTGGTTTCGAAAAAGCTATAATAAATTTATGCAAAGGAAAATTTGTTTGCGCAAAGGCATAACGTTTCATATTGTGAATATTTTTTCAGTTACGGACTTTTATTACATTCCCCTATTTTAGTAAATAGTACAACCAGGGACTGCCCCCGCTGCTTTTCTGGAGTAAGGGAGGATTTTATTTTCTGAGGAGAATTTGCGATAGCTTCATATTATTTATTTAACTCATTCTCTGGATCAACTAGAACTATCCATCTATATCTAAACAGACATACACACAAAGCTAAGGTATATGGAAATATAAAGCATTATTGCTGAATATCTGTCTCACCTATTGCCATTGAATGTGGTCTTAAATGCTCCAGTTTGATACAAAGCCTCATCTGTGTATACAGGTACGGGCGTCCTTATGCATTCATGGGAGCAGTGAAGAGTTTCATTGTATGCTGTGAATATATCCATATTGCTGGGAACACTAGCTGGAGTAAAGTCAGTCAAGTTCTGACAACTTTCTTCTTGCTGATTTATCTTCCTCTGGTGGTTGTTACGCCTGGCATTTCCACTTTGTGCACAGCTAGAAAAGAAACAATAAAACAACTTTTTAAAATAAAAAAATTATCCATACAATAAATAGAGTGAATAAAAATATATGTTGCAATAATTATACTGTACATCAGACCATTCTAATACTTTAGTTAATACTGAAATCACGAAAAAAAGAGGTTTGTATTCAACTTCATATGTTATTATATTTTCTCCATTGTGTATTTGGCCCCCATGAGCTCCTCCTAACACTTCATTTGAGTTTGAAAGGCCTGCTATAGACACATTTAGTTAATTTTACCGTATGTTCATTTTGTTCTGCTACAGTGTGTTTTTAAATAATTTTTCTATTATTCATAATATATTTCTATCCCCTATTTAAATTAAGTGACTTCAGCATATCATAAAGTAGCAGTAGACATTTGAATTTACTGATTTAAACAAAACAGGGGCTTAAAATTCATTAAAGGACAACATACACCTTCAAACCCCTCCCCCTCTTGAACTGCACCACTGGGGACCCCCCAAATATGGGCATCTGCTGTACCTTCTGACGAATATAAAAAGCAAGGGAAAGCAGTATGGCTGGTTGATGCCAACTGCTTTGGGTTCTTTTTTCTGAAATTGCCAACAATGCACTTGAACAGCTGAAGCCAGGTCTAGATTGACTTCATTTATTGGGTGGGTTTAAAATACTGTACCATTGACTGAAGCCTGGCTCAGAGTAACAATGATGTTGTCTCCTGATTACTGAGCCACAAATTGTCTATTCAAGATAATATGTTTATTGTATGTATAGGGCATTACTCCAAAGCAGTTAAAAGAGAAGTTAAAAATGTTAAGCACATAAGGTATAATATTTAACTGTGGTTATAGTCTAAAATATATTCCATTTCACTGTGCAGCACAGTATTTCCTAAGAGTAAGACATGATTTATTTTCTTATATAAATAGTTTTGGTCATTGTCAGTGATGGGGAATTTCGCTGCGTAATTCTGCATTTTGCCATCTGCAAATTTTGTCTAGAAAAATTTGCCTTGACAAAAAAACACCCATTAACTTTAATGCATTTGGACAAAAAAGTAGCCATAAGAAACAACAGGCATTGACTTTAATAAATTTGAAGTGAGAAAAATTGTAACTGTCATTGAAAATTATATCTGGAACGGTCCAAATCCTAAGACGGACGAATGGCTAGTGTCAGAGGGTTGATAGTTGTCACCCCCGCCCTCTATGACGCCATAACGCTATAGGGCCCAAGGCAGGATGGACTATAAGGGCTAATGGTCAACTGTGGACAATGGTCACTCATATAACTTATACTAGGCCATACAAATTAATGATCTCCACTCTGTTACTTAGATTCCAGAGTGTCAGCATGTCTCTTATGCCCTTTTGCATAAGTGTTGCTCAATAGCTGTCTGTACCACAATGGCTATGTTTAGCCAATAGCTGATTGCGAGACCGTGGACAGTTGGAACCAGAAATCTCTTATGTTGCAAAACGGCACATCTTACAGGAATGTATAAATGTATATGCCAGTAAGTCTCCTCGCCAGACCATGTATGGTATTTCCGTGAACCCCTTGTCATAATTACTGTAAATGCCTTCTGAAAGTTATATAACGCTTGGACCAAGAGGTGTGTCTTTGGTAAGTCCTTGGGTGACATTCTGTGTGTTACTCCAACATCTTACCCAGACAAAACTGTTATGTTGTATTATGTATGAATAAATTGCCTGACTATTACTAAAGGTTTTCCTTTACTGAGTTTTGTCTTACACGAGGTCAAAATGGTACTACTAAAAATACCATCATTTGGTGACCCGCCGACTGTGATCCAGTTTTTTTCCAGTCATTTTTTTCAGGCAATGGAGGGCTCCAGGCTGTGCTACTGGAGTGTACCCAAGGAGCTTTGTTCTCGGAGGTCTGTAGTGTCCCCGTGGATATTTCTTTTCCAGGAAGGTTTTCCCGTGGAGCTTTACTCCTCGATGGTTGATTCACGCGCGTAAGTGCCCCTGGGTGGGGTATATATGTTTTTTCTAACTTCTTCTTTTGCCTATTGTTCTGTTAATTGTTGTGTTAATCAGCTGAAATTATCTGCCATTCATGATAGGAATCCGTAGTTTCCTTCCTGTTTTTGTATTTTGTACGTCTCTTATTCCTTATCATGAAGTGTAGTCTAAAACATCTTGAAATAGAAATTACACATGTACTGTATGTTGTTTGATGAATGCAAAAGGATCCATGAATGTTGAATGTTTGCCTAGCCGAATGCATGAATAACTTTAGTGTAACTGTCATCTGTGTGATGGTGTACATGAGAGAATTTGTGGCTCTATCTCAGAGTCTGCTTGCTGTTTAGGAGTTTTTCTGCGGTTCCTGTTTATGGGGCGACCTAGCAGGCCAGAAATACGGAAAACTAGGTTTTCTGAAGGAAATTCTTTAGAGTGTGAAGCGTGAATCACTTTCCTGTCCGTTTGAATTGTCAGATGAAAAACGAGAGCCATACAAACATTTAGGTGTTGTCTGCAACTTCAAACCTATTTTCTCCCTTTCCACTCAATTGTAAGCCTGTTCTAAATTACAGAGAAAAGTATAACATAATTTTTTCCTGCAGGTGACTCCAGTTTATATGTCTGTTTGTTTGCCCTGTTTGTTTTATAAACCAATGTTAATAGCTCGCTGCTAAGCTTTTTTTGCATCCTACAGGTCTGTTAGAGCATATTTTGAATGTAATACTTGTGTGTATGTTAGAAAGAAAAGGACTTGACTTGACGGTTATATGACTTTGATGTGTCTGTAATGAATATGTGTACCTTACTGTTTTTGGTTCTCTTTAATGTTTATATGTTTTCATAGGTACCTCTTGTAATATAATATTTGTTCTATGTGTCTGTCACTAAAATATTGTCATTTTGTCTTAGACTATCATGTCACTATTCGTATCTAATCCTTATATTGTCTTCTTTGTTATTATTCTCGTAGTAACATTAGTTCTCTTGTGTATTTCTGTTTGTGAATGGGTTACTCGTAAATAAGGTTAATTCACTCCACTTGTCTTTCTTGTGTTAAAAGAAATATTAGTGTTGTCTCTTTAAATGTTCTCTGTTATAGTTTTTTGTCTCAAACTAACCTTACTTCTCTTTTTTGTCTTTATGGGTCAGATTGATAACTCTTTTCTAAGTGTATTATGTTTGACTTGTGATCTGAAAAAAAAACATGTTCCATCAGTTTAGAATATCTAACAATCCTCCTAGATATGCTAGTTGAGTGCCCAAATCATTTTAAGTTTCAAAGCCTTTGTTAAGTGTCACAGTGGAGGGGACAAGACTGCGTTTTCCTGGCCAGAAGGCGATAGTATTCTTCCCTCACAAATTGAAATTCTACTGTGACAGATAAAGGATATGTGTAAGGGCAGCTATTTTACTATACAAATTGCATGCTATTAGATCTAGCAGGCTTATGCCAACCAATGGAAAATGATATTTCTCACATATACTTCAGCTGAGACATTACACCTATTCTCTGCTCCTTGCTCAGCAAACTTAGATCCAGTCCTTTATATGGATACTAAGCAGCAATTAAATGCCATTTTGAATGTACCTATTGGCAATTTTAGAGTGACACCGGGTTACACAATCTCAGAACTTTTGGTTCCACAGACGGTGCAGCCCCAGTAATGAAGATTCTTATTGAGCTAATGGTTCAGAATGTTTTAAGCTTATTAACAGTAGTACTTCCCCTGAATATTATGAAGACAAACGTCCTGACGACCAAATAAATCAGTTGTTTCACACTGAAGTACTTAACGGTGCATTAGACTTACAGCACCCTTTAAGAGGAAATCTAGTTCATAGTCCAATTAATAACAAGAAGGATTCTGTTTGCTGGTACTGTCATAAAAACTAGATTTCCCAGAATCCTCCGTTGCACAATATTTCAGATGCTCCAACGTCTCTCACTGTTTTGTAACTTCCTCTTTTGTCAGGCAGCTGGCTCAGGAAATTTTAACCACAGCAAATATTTTTAACTTTACCATTTCATACTCATCTGTATTTTTTTTTTCTGTATCTCCTGCATCTGGATCTTTTTCACCAACATGAAGGTAAACTTGACGCAGTTTGATTCTATACCCGATTCACTCATTGGTACAGGTTAAATTGTTTTCATTATTCTCTAGACAGATGTGAATCTATTATTTCATATTATTGTACTGCATTTGCAGTACAACAAGAGGGGAGTATTATATTGTGGGTTATGTTGTTGTTACTATTTTTTCTAATTAAATAAGCTTCAGTTCATAAAAATGCAGCTTATGTGCTTGTGCCGCTGCTACAGAAAAAATTCTCCCGTAATCTTTGCACTTGTGTATCTTGCATCACAAGTCTGCAAGTGTAAGAAAATGCAGAAGTGACTTCGATTTATTGTTGATTTTATCTGATAACCAGTAATTTCACTACCAAATTTGTAGAAATAAATGATGCTACTAAAATGGGTCTATGTCATTCTCATTTAGGCTAAAAATATAAAAATATATATAAAGGTACAAGAGAGAACTTGTTAAATGTTTTTCCTGGTTATGATTAATCAATATTATTTTGTTATAAGAAGGAAACAGTACAGGTTGTATTTGATAGTTTACATAATTAAATTTTCGATTCTGTTACAAATTTGCAAATATCACTGATCTTAAGTGGAGTTGTGTCTTTGTACCATCCCACTTCCAACAACACAATCACTGGCAGCATTTGGTTGGATTTATTCCCAGCTGTCCTGTCAATTCTCTGCAACAATCCTATCAGGTGTTGTGGACTCTCTCCATTTGAATTAACCACAAGAAAACAAAAGTCCTTCACTCATATCATAAATGTACAACCACTTCTCATTACTGACAGCTCATACAGTTTCATTAGAGTTCTTTAGCTAGTACATTAGATAAGTCAGTATTACCAGAACACCAGATATTGTCACATTGTCTCTTTGTTTCCAGGTTGGTGATCTGAGCAAAATTCCATCAGTAGCTGTTGAGATTATTCCAATCCATTCCAAATAGAACAGCTATCACTGATCACACCACTCATTGAAAGAAACTCTGCATACATACAAAGAGCCATTTCCAAGTTTGCCATTCATATCTGTGATGCCTTTACATTTTTGCCTTTCCTAATATCGAAACTATGGACTGATTATGAACTCTAAAAAAAAGAAAAAAAAACTGTACAGAGACTGCTGCATTGACTGAATACAAGTGACTGTTGAATATTTCTTCATATGCCTATCCACAGCCATGATGTCTCTCTGATTGGACTTTCCCCTATAATGAACTGATGGACTGATATTGAAACGGGTTAATTTTAAGGTTTAGATTCATACAGTATTGAATGTGATATAGTTAAATTGTGTGCAATTTATAAGAACAATGGGAATGTGATAATGTAACATTTTCACTATATGTTTAGTTTTAAATTAGTTATGAAAACAACAAAGGTAAAATTGTATCTGGTTAAACAGTTTTTAGAAGGGAAGTTTCCTGTAATTACTTATTATTGTATTATTGCCCCAGGTCCTCAGCTCTATATGTAGCCGGTTGTGTGTAAACAGCACTGATGTAGAAAAAAGAGAAAAAAAAATGATAGACCCCATAATAATAGAACTCTGTCATGTGCTAATATTAGTATTGAGTAGAGTCTAGATTCCAAGAATAGTCCCGCCCATAATAAACTAAGCTCTATAGTTAGTATAGGTTTGGGTATATAGAATCTGTGTGAAAATAGGGAGGGGTGTATGTATGGATGCTGGGTTTTCATTTGGAGGGGTTGAAATTGATGGACTTTGTCTTTTTTTCAACCCAATTTAAATATGTACGTAACTATAAACATAGAGGTTGTTCAAATAAATAGAGTAGCTGACCAAAATAGTATGATTTTAGATTAGCATGTATTTTGATAGGAAAAAGAAGGTTGTACTCATATTGTTTCTGAAATGTTTGTTGAATGTCATATAGTCAAAGTTTTAGAGCTGAAACAATAAGTATAATCTTTTTATAGAACAGTTCAGTTATTCCAAATGATTAGGTAAAATTTTATAGCTGGTTAAACAACTCCATTGAAAGTTTCATTAAGTGTATCCATGTCATCCTAGCATTAATACTTGGTCTATATTTCTCTGTTAGAATTTGTGCTATAAATACCTCCCCCCAACTTCTGCTCTCGTTTGATTTACATCTATAAGATAAAGCTTTTCGCAGCCGTATGTGGGGAGGTTTGAAAGAAAGAAAGAATAATTTTTTACTTTTCAATAGTAATGAAATCAGTATTCTATTAGTCTGTTATAACATGTTACATGTATATTATATATTCTTTGTCATTTTTATAGGGTTTTCTGTTCCCAACTGCACTTAACCAAGTTATTTCATGAAACAGGATGTATCTGTAGCTCCCTAGCTTCCTGTTTTTTCTTTTCACTGATTTCAGCTTTCAGCTGCACTTCTGTATTGGTGCTGCCACAACAGTTGAACTGTAACTCACAACAGCATACACCACTGTCCCATTTATAATAGATCTCCCTTGTTCCTGGGGGTCCTCTCAGCACTCTTACTGTGCCTGTAATTCCTAATATGAAACATATTTAATGTTTCAAGAGAGGTAATGTCATTGAAAATTATATCTGGAACGGTCCAAATCCTAAGACGGACGAATGGCTAGTGTCAGAGGGTTGATAGTTGTCACCCCCGCCCTCTATGACGCCATAACGCTATAGGGCCCAAGGCAGGATGGACTATAAGGGCTAACGGTCAACTGTGGTCAATGGTCACTCATATAACTTATACTAGGCCATACAAATTAATGATCTCCACTCTGTTACTTAGATTCCAGAGTGTCAGCATGTCTCTTATGCCCTTTTGCATAAGTGTTGCTCAATAGCTGTCTGTACCACAATGGCTATGTTTAGCCAATAGCTGATTGCGAGACCGTGGACAGTTGGAACCAGAAATCTCTTATGTTGCAAAACTGCACATCTTACAGGAATGTATAAATGTATATGCCAGTAAGTCTCCTCGCCAGACCATGTATGGTATTTCCGTGAACCCCTTGTCATAATTACTGTAAATGCCTTCTGAAAGTTATATAACGCTTGGACCAAGAGGTGTGTCTTTGGTAAGTCCTTGGGTGACATTCTGTGTGTTACTCCAACAGCTTACCCAGACAAAACTGTTATGTTGTATTATGTATGAATAAATTGCCTGACTATTACTAAAGGTTTTCCTTTACTGAGTTTTGTCTTACACTAGGTCAAAATGGTACTACTAAAAATACCATCATAACACGCGTAAACATTTTTTCGCAAATTTTGCGGTGAAGCAAAACAGGACTGATTTGCTCATCAATAGTCATTGTCATGTGCACTCCTTGTACAGTGAAATTAAGCATATTTCTTGGTAAATGCAATGGAAATTGTAGAAATAGACAGGCAGAGGGATCATGCAGCTTCAATTAGTTAAACATAGTTAAGCATAATTTCCTGTATATAGTGCAACATACATTTTATCATAAAAGATGACCTGAACTATAGTAATGTTATTTACCAGAATGTCCTAATCATTCTGAATAATATACTGTATGTCATATCTGTGTATTCACCTGTTTTGCCAGTACCCTGTGCTCAGGGCCAGGCCAAGCCTACTGGGCGCCTTGGACAACTCGGTGTGCACATGCGCGACATGGGAGAGGGGAGAGATTGAGAGAGGAGAGCAGCAGAGGGTAGCAAACAGGCAAATATATAAAAAAATATTAAATAAAACTAGGGGGAACGTGAATACCTTTATTATTTGTAATAGGCTGACAAGCTCAAAAAATGTAAAAAAACTTGAAATTTAATAATTAGTTCAATTGTTGCCCACTGACTTTTACATGACCTTGCAAGCTTTCATTTTTACATTCTAGTTATTCACATTTTTTTCACATATTAAATATTCTAACTTTTTAAACCATAATTCAAATTCTTGATCTTTAGTGCAGATCAATGCTAATCATGGAAAAAAATGAAAATACAAACTGATAAATAATCTCCTTACAAATTCTTATAAGAAAATATAGTACAATAACTAAAATGCTGCGCGTTTGAAAGTTTACTTAATTAAACTTTTTTCCTCTGAACTCCTCACTAGTGTCAGATCAATTTCTCTCCCACTGTTGATATTTTACCACAGTCATACTCTCTAGGCCTTCAAGATATTGCCAGCATCCTGGGGCCTATAATTACTATAACATGATGATTACTTATGTTTGCATGAATACTACAATATCCAATAAAAAAACTCCACAGGTGGCTGTGGAAGAAAGCAATAATGTATTTTTCCCCCAAATTATTTTTTGTAAATTCAAAGTCTATTCAAGTATGTTGAATGTAGGTATTAAAGGAAGTGTTAAAGCTTAAGTTTTTCCTGTTTGCACCTCCCTTTTCCTCTCTCTCTCTCTCTTTGCATTCTTAGGGGCAGATTTATCAAAGGTGAAGGTGAATCTTTTAATTAAAAAAAAGCAAAATTTCAAGCAATTTTTGTGTACTTCGACTAGGAAATAGTCCAAATTCGATTTGAATTAAAAAAAAGTGAAAATTAGAATATCAAAATTTATTATGTACCGTCTCTTTAAAAATTAGTCTTCGACCATTCAACATCTAAAACCTGCTGAATAGCTGTTTTAGCCTATGGGGACCTCCTACAGCATATTTGGAGTCAATTTGTGGACTTTGAGAAATCAAAGTTTTAATGGGGAAAACTTTGATTCAAATTCGATCGAATGCGTTATTACTTTGATTTGTACAATTCCAATTCGGCCAAATATGGACCTATTCGATCTAAAACGGACCTGTTCGTCCAAAAAAAAGATGTACTTAATTTTTAGTTGGTCTTTTTGAATTCAAATTGCAAAGTTTTTCAAATTCGAAATTCAACCCTTGATAAATATGCCCCTTAATGTTATATTTTGTATTTAATCATATACAGAATGTGCCCAAGCATTTACCATTCGAAGTTTAAGGTATGACTATATTTATTTTAACACACTTAGGGGCAGATTTGTCAATTGTCTAATTTCAAGTTTATGGAATTTTCTCATTCATTTATTAAAAAAACAAAAAAATCCTTTTTTAAAAAAACGGGGAATAGGATCAAGCTGCAAATTCAAATCAAATTCAAATTTAATCAAATTCAAGATTTTTCACCCCCAAAAAAATTATTATTTTTTTTTAAATATTTTTTTTATTCGGATCACAACATGTTTCGGATCTACATGGATCCTTTTTTATTTTTAAAAAGGATTCATGTAGATCCGAAACATGTTGTGATCCGAATGAAATTTGTTGCAGCAGAGCCTGCCTACTGTGTGCTCCATTCTACATTATTTGACATCTAAGACCAGTTGTATCAAGTTGTCTATTGAATTAATAATTCGTTTGAATTGATTTCATTAAAAAAAACCCACATCTCCCATTCTTACTGTAATTATGATGGTGTAGCAACTTATCATCAATTCCTAAGACAATCAGGTTGATTTTTCACTTGTTCTTTACTCTGATAAAGATTAGCATTGCAAAGGAAGATGGATAGTCTAATTTTCTATGCAATAAGAATTTAACATGAATGGTTTGTTTTAGAGAATTATGGGGAAGTCAGTGTAGATAGGGATGTGGTATTAAAATGGTAACACCTAGCTTCTGCTACAAATAAAAAAGAACTAAAGATCTAATGCTGTGTAAATAAAGGAGACTTCAGTTATTCAGACATGAAGGGGCCCATTCACTAAGTTTGAGTGAAGGAATAGAGGAAGAAAAACTTCGAATTTCGAAGTGTTTTTTTGGCTACTTCGACCATCGAATGGGCTACTTTGACCTTCGACTACGACTTCGACATCGAATCGAAGGATTCGAACTAAAAATCGTTCGACTATTCGACCATTCGATAGTCGAAGTACTGTCTCTTTAAGAAAAAACTTAGACCCCCTAGTTCGCCACCTAAAAGCTACCGAAGTCCGTGTTAGCCTATGGGGAAGGTCCCCATAGGCTTTCCAAGTTTTTTCAGATCGAAGGATGATCCTTCGATCGATGGATTAAAATCGATCGAACGATTATTCCTTCGATTGTTTGATCGAACGAATTGTGCAAAATCCTTCGACTTCGATACTCGAAGTCGAAGGATTTTAATTCGCCAGTCGAATATCGAGGGTTAATTAACCCTCGATATTTGACCCTGGGTGAGTAAAGTCAGAAAACGCTAACAGGTCTGTGAATATGCTAAATTTGCAAAAATCCAGTAGCACACTGAAATTGTAGCATTGTGAAAAATTAGTTTTTTAAGCCCATATACATACATAGAGAAAAAGACAACATATTGGGTCCCTCCACACACTTTCTCATACCTGATGTGTAGGGATGAGTAAAATATTTTACCAATTGCATTTGGCAAATTCTTGGCTTTTTAATGAATTTTAGCTAAGCAAAGTGGGTCTGATTTGCCCATCACTACTGATTTGCATCAACAGGGGATCAAGTTTTAAATATACTGTAAAATATTCCTATTCTTTATTCCTTTGTTTTTGTCATTTTGGCTTGAAAAAGGGCCCAGAGTGTCCAGTTTTTCCAGTATTGGTACATGCCTTCTGTCCTGGTTGTCCTAGGTTGAGATCCTCTGTTATAGCACTTTGTGAAAAAGCTAAACATTTGGATCTTGAAAAATGCAATAATACTGAATTTATCGCCAGCACTAGTGTGTGTGAGTATTTAGGTAATAGGGAAAGATCTACCAAAGCAAAACGACTTTGATTTGATAGCATTGAAGGAAGAAAAAAAAAACCACACATTTAGGGCATTCAATTAAACAGTTTAGCTAGGCCAAAAAAGCATGCAAAAAAATGATCCAACCATACAAGCCGCAAATGTTTTAAATGTATAAAAAAGATGATGAGTAAAGACTTGAGGAAAATAACTTTTACTTGAAGCAATGCAAAGGGCTGAGATTGTGGAATATCCTGCCAGGTGATGTTTTGATTGTAGATTCCATTTACACTTTAATGGGGGATTTGGATTACTTCAAGAGCAAGCATAATATCCAGGGCTAAATCTACAGTTAGTGGGTTATTTATCAAGGTCCAAATTTATCTGAGTATTTTTAAGTTAGAAATCCAAGCAGCTCCTTATTTACGAAGAAAAAAAATAGGTTCCGGCAAACTTCTGAGCTTTCCCTGAAAACTCTGAATTTTTGTGGTTTCTGCGCAAAAAACTCTGAAATCTATAAAAAAATCATAGTTTTTGGAGTATAGTGATGGGCGAATTTGCGGCGTTTCACCGGACAATTCGCGGATTTCCTGCGAAATGCGCAAAACGGCGAAGAATTGGCAAAATGACACCCGTTTTTTGACACCGACACCCATTTTTGACACCGACGGCCGTTTCTAACGCCGGCGACAATTTCTTTTGACGCCGGCGAACTTTCGATGCGAAACGGTCAAATTCGCTGCTAATTCACGCCTGGCGAATAAATTCGCCCATCACTAACCATGAACTCATCGGATATCGGTAGAGACATTAGTGCAGATACTGGGACCATCCCTGTTGACTTATACAGGACCTCAAGAGTTTTTAGATGCTGGAGTTTCGGGTTTTTAGACCATCGGACTTTGTAGTTTTTTTTTTCCTCTGAAAACCACAAATTATTCAAGGTTTGGATATTCGGACCTTGATAAATAACCACCTTAGTCTTCTATATGTATGCATATGTATATATTTTATAAATATAAATTTATACATAGGTGTGCATATGTATGTGTAGGGGGTTAAGGTTTGTTAACTTTTCTAAAAAAAAGTCCTCTTAAGGATTAACTGCGGCACTTGGTGGTTCTGCTGAAAATTACAATGGGGGCTGTTTCACTTTCAAGGTTAAAATAACAGTAACATCAAAAAATGTTTTTAAGTAATGACTAAATAATGTAGTGTTGTCCTACACTGGTAAAAATGGGGTTGTTTATGTCAAAAAGACTATTATAGTTTATATAAACAAGCTGTTGTGTATCCATGGGGGCAGCCATTCAAGCACAAGACAAATAGTAAATAACACATAAGCTATATAGAATCGCATTTTATACTACAGAGCTTATCTGTTATCAGCTGTGTAATCTGTGCCTTTTCTCCTTTTTCAGCTTTGAATGGCTGCCCCCACAGCAACCCAGCAACTTGTTTATATATACTAAAGTAAAGTTGCTGAAGCAAACACACCAGATTTACCAGTGCAGGACAACAGCCAATTATATTTTAATTCATTTAATACACTTTCATTTGTTGTTGTTACTGTTATTGGCAGTTCTTTATTGACCACTGGTTTCAAGTTGTCATACTCTTTATACGGGAAGGGGGGGGCATAATATCCTGTCTCTTGCTGTAGCGAGTAGTAGGCATTGGATAGCAATGAACAGTATGCAGTATGATGACTCAGCAGACATAAAAGATATGAATAGCTAGAAAATGTAGTGATCAGATAAAGGGTGGAATGTATGTACCACATTAATGTGAGCCTTCACAGAAATCAAGAAAATGTTTTTCCAGCTGGGATATTTATTGTGTACGCAACAAAAAACAGGTCATGCCTGAATTTGTTTCTGTTAACTTTACAAAAGAGTTCTTTAACAAAGACTAAGAGAATGTTTTGCATAATAAAGAAAAAACATTTTTGTTCAGTAAAATGCTGTGTCCCGTGTAGACAGGACAGCTATGCAGAACAGTTTGATATCAAAGGATGAAAACAGTTGTGTGGCTATATTACTGTTTTACAATCTTTTGTTCGTTTTCTGTAAAGAAATATTTAATTTTATTCAAAAATACTTTCATCAGTATTCTTCTTGTATACAGCACAAAGTTAAGTTGTTTCCTCAACTCAATATATAACAGTGTAAGATTTACAAGTCTTCACTTTAGACCACTTCCATTGATTGATTGACTGATTGTCTTCAATACAGTTTGCCACTTTTCAGAGAGAGTTATTAGGGTGCATAATTTTACTGGAAATTATTAGGTGAACTTTTAATTATGATGCAAAACTGCAGACTTCAGAGCAAATCTTCAGAGAACTTATTTTAAGGGCGACTAATCTCCCCGAATTGCAGTGTGTGTCTCTGCCCTTAGCATTTATTTATTTTCCTGATAATTATATAGTGTCAACACATTTTACACAGATCTTTTTAGAAATTATTCAGCCCTTCACCATTAGAACTTACAATCTAAGCACCCTATCAAATCTAAGGTCAATTTTATCAGAAGCCAATTAACCTGCTGGTATGTTTTTTTTTTCAAGCATTATTTGAAGAATTTTTTTTTCTGCAGATTTTAAAGTTGGTCTCTGTTTTCTTCCAGTTTATACACCAGGGAAATTACTGGATAAGAGCAACATTTTATTTTAGATATATTTAAATAGGACCCCTTTCAAGAATTCAATTGTATAACGCCACTAGCAATAGATTTCCCAGTAAAGGATGTGTGTCTATTGGAAACTTAATTTACAATCTATGAACTTGTCAGAATCTTGGCTAGTGGGTATAAAATATATGTCTTAAAGAATTGATCTGGAAAAGGTTTTATAATCACTTTAAATATAAGCCTCACTAAATGACTTTAGAAATGAATGTAATTTATCAGAAAATAAATATATATATATTCATCATGGAATAAATAAATTCCATGATGAAAAGTCTCAATATTTTTTTATCACTGAAAATTAATTTATAAAATAAAAATGTCTAACCCATGAGGCAATTGGTTTTTTTTTTGCCAAATAACTGACAACATTTCTATTTGCTGTAAATATTCATCATTGGTTTTAAAACTAGAAAACAAAAAGATAAGAATATCAGGCTAACTTCTAATTCTTAATTTCTAATCTTGAGAAAGGCTGGTGTAACAGTGTAAAATGTTGGCTTTTGATTAAATGTATTCTTTTTTAACAAGACCCATAATTGCAGATATCCTTCAATAGATAGCATCTGTTATTATATGGATTGCATGCAGGTACAGCACTTCTGAAAGACGTCAGTTTAAGAATCATATTCTGCATGCAGAATCTGGAATGGTATACTGAATAATCTTAAATGTATACTCATTGTGACATGGAATTGATTATATGCCGAACTGATTTCTTTTGGCAATTTTTTAATAAATGTATGTACTTTGTACCAAATACACATCAGTGCCCCTGACATATTTTATAATGTTTTTTAAGTATGCCCTTTTTATTGTAATAACAGGATTTCGTATGTCATAAAAGGTAATCTTATTGTAATATTAAACATTGTGAAAATCGTTTTAATAGAACTGACATATTGTTCATACAAAGACTTTGAATCCAAAGTCTGTTTCACAGTAAACAGTTACATGTTTCAGGGTTCTTAGAGAAGATAGACAATATCTGAACAAAAGAGCAGCTAGCATAAACAGGTTGAGGCATGCCATACTGCATGGACATGGTCGTGGAAATCCCAATTTATTAACATGAAAACATAAAAGAAACTTAAAAGAACACATAACTAATTTAACAGATGACCTGTGTTAACTTTTACCAACCCTAGACTAGAATAGTGTCTACAATCAGCTGAATGAATCCTGGGAGACCGCCAGTGACAAAACAAGACAACTAGCCCCTCGCCACTGAAAAAATTGAAGGGTCCTGGTGCCCTTAACCTTGAGCCACTCTGCTAATTGTGCCCCCTTCCCTGTCACATGCTTGCAAAAGAAGGCACGCATCAATTAAAAGGAGAAAAGTGGATGGGAGGGGGGATTTTAATGCTATAGAGGAAGCTGACCCTGTGGTCCAGGCCCCGCTGGGTTTGCTTCCTCTATAGTTCTATCACTGCAGGCAGCATCTGTTACTGTAGATTCATATCAGAGTTATCCTGGCTAGTAGCAGGGGGTCATACCAGGTGATATGCTTGATCATGTCTGTTGTGAGTTATCAGATCGCTAATCATTTTGCCACCAGCCACAACATTCCCTAAGTGAGCCACCTGGCAACACATGATTCAATTACATTACAAGAACCAGGAAATATAAAATCCACGGTGCTTGACAGTCAGGTACTTAAATGCAGTGGAGAATGTATGATCTACAGCAATGAACATGTTAATGAAACATTATGCTCGGAGGTTCCTAGCTAGCAATTTTCCATTTAGCATACATTTCATTTAGCATATAATTCACATATATTTGCTTTTTTAAGTTTTCTTTTGCCAAAGGATTTTTGTTCCTAAAGCATTGTATGAGCAATGCTGTTAACTGTTCAGAACGATATCCGTTAAAAAAATAACAATGATAATAGTGGACAATGACTACAAATAAAAGACAATATATGAAATATGGAACCACACTTTTTACTTTTTTAGTGCTATTGAAGCAAAATATCTGGGACTAACAATTAAATTTCCTGCCACTGAAGTAATTATATGTCCATTTTGGGAACTGCAACATCAGCGCAAGCTAATATTACCTTCACATTATTACAGTCATAAAGAAGGGATAATGTCAAAAGCAGCACTTTTTTCTGAACCAAAGGAAACCCATATGGTATAGCATCTTCTCTGATTTCCAATACAGACAAGAGACTATAACAATGTTAAAAGAAAATGATTGCTTTCTATGTGACAAGGCAGAACTAAAGATCTCCCATTACACATCATATACATATAAATCTGAAAGTATTATGACCGTATGCTATAAAATAACAGCTATCTACAGTATCTAAGCTGTTTAAGGGGCAGATTTACTAAGGTTCGAGTGAATTTTTGAAGTTAAAAAAGTATATAGGATACTACGACTTTGAATTTACTTCGACTTCGATTCAAAGTAAAAATCGTTCAAATATTCGACCATTCGATAATCGAAGTACTGTTTATTTAAAAAAACTTCGACTTCAATACTTTGCCAAATTAAACCTGCCGAAGTGCGATGTTAGCCTATGGGGACCTTCTACAACCGTTTTCTACGTTTTTGTAAATCTAACAAAAATCCTTCAATCGTACACTAAAATTGTTTAAATCATTCGATTCAAAGGATTTAATCGTTCGATCGAACATTTTCCTTCGATCGTTCAAACACTAAATTCGGTGAAAAATCCTTCAACCTCGATATTTGAAGTCGAAAAATTTCAATTCGAGTGTCGAATTTCAAAGTTTTTCTAACTTTGAAATTCGACTCTAGTAAATCTGCCCATAAGGGTTTTCTTGGCTCTAAGAGTTGCCTTGGACAAATGAGTTATTTTCCCAACAGATGACTAGGTTTATGAGTCTTCCATTCCTGTGTATTGGTACTCTAATTAATTTTTTTGCAATGTAAAGTTTAAATAGCATGAAAAATATTTATTTATATAAGATTTCAGGAATCTTTCAGACTAAATTCAATCACAAATATCCAAAAAATATCATGAAACTTTTGCTCAACTTTTCTTATTTCTGCTTAATGTGTTCTTCATATTCTTAAAACAAATTGTCACCATGTTTACCTGGAAAAACTCTATGCCTACAATTGTTGCACTTTTACCCTAATAAAATGTTGATGGTATAGCAAATTTTTATAATTGTTAAAAATACTTCAAATCGAATACTTTTGCCCTTCAGTAAATATGGCCCTAAATGTGTGACTATATGCGTATAAGAGAGGGCTTCCTCTGTCTAACATGTTTCAGCCTTACTTGAATCCGACTAGTCAATTTGTGATTATTAGCAGATATTAGAAAAACAGCAGTTACCTCGGGGGGGGGGGGGGGGTAGGGATCAGTCATTGAATTAAGAGGCATGCTGAATTTTCAATGAAGATAATGTTACTATCCTGTTTGCGGAGGGCATGGGTATCAAACGATTTACAAGATTGAAAGGTTATGGGCACATATTCTTAAACAGTGCTATAGTTCTCTGACAAGAAAAGTGGTTGAGCACCACTTTTACACATTGATACATCTGTCTCATAGAATAGAAGAGTTAGTTTGAGATATAATTTGAAATTTAAGCACAAAAATACTATATTAATTGCAGTAAGTAACTGTTAAAACTGTTGATTTTTACCAACTTCTAAGATTGTTTTGCACTAAAAAAAAGAACAGAAATCAGTAAAATCGACAAAATATGAACAGTTGTATAAAAGACTAAATTATCTCATTGACTCAATGCTTTTTTCATTAAATCAAGCACAAAATGAGTAGCGGTTATCCTTACCAATTTTTCAAGACGAGTGTTGTTATCAATGCTGCAATGACCATGATTAGGGAAACAGTGATGGTAATAATCTGGTGTACCGCTAGACCTGTATGAAGAAGTAGAAACAGAATCAAAGCCATGTCATAAATAAACAGAAACAAATTGTATCAGTAACAATAGATAAAATAGCTGGAAATGTAGCCCAGATGTGTCAAGAATTATCACTGTCACTAGTTTATCTGTTAAGAACAGTTTTTATCTTTGGTTCAATCTCTTTTGTTCAGTATTTCAAAACATGAAATGACCATTTCTCAGAAGAATTTGCCAATTCAGTAATCATTTTACATTTTAGGCATTTTTGCTCTTGATGATTTTTAATTTTATATGTAAAATTATGTACTGTGATAAAAATTGTTATCTTAATATTGATTTTAGGACAAATATGTGAGTCATCAATGAAGTAAATGTTATATATGGGTTATTGTACAACCCAAGCAACTCAAGTTTTTTTTTTACTATAATATACAAATTTTTAGTGGAAAAAAACCCGCAATTTTTTCAGGATTTATTACACCCAGAGGATGGAAAAAGTCAGAATTCAAAAATCCAATCTTAGACCTGCCAATATGTATATAATTGAATGGGAGAAGTCCTGAAGATATCCTGATCTGTGATAATCATGTGATAATCCAAAGATTTTGTAGTTTTCAGGTGGAAAATTTGAAATATTTGTCTGATTCAAATTTTTCAGACTTTTATCAAGTTTTTTCCCCACACAGGAAATTTTCAGGAAAATATACTGATAAATAAGGGGGGAAAAACCAGTGCGGATTTGGTCAGGGTCATTTTCAGAAAATACAGTACATTACATTTTCGGATTTTAATTAATAAATAAGTAAAGATCTGTGCCTCCTTGGTTACCTCTGTAGTTTTTATAATTTTGTCTTGATAATCCCTTTCCCTTGATAAGAGTTCTTGTACCCTGATGTTTATTGCTAACCTAAATAGGAACAGAATGTGAATAATTAACATGCCTGTAACATGGCAATTTAAAGCACTGAACCTTAGATCTTGATGGTTTTCTTATTTTCTTTCCATGCTGATTCAACAAATATAGTAAATATAGTAAGGTAGACAAAGCAAGAGAAACTACCTTAAGGACTTTTTTAGATATTGATCCTAAGTAATTGATTCCCCTTGTTGTCTTAATCACAGAAATCCACATACACTTTTCTCAAAAGTCTTTTACATTTTCTCCTGGCATTTATTCTATGAAAAATCTTTCTCATAGATTTCTAAGCATGCTGCCCTGGATTCTTGTCCTCTGGCTGGAAAAGACTATTTCTTAATTTATGTTTTAGTATTTCCCCCCTTTTTTCCCTCTGAGAAAACTCTCCACTTTTTTGTCATTTTGTCTTGGCAACTTTTCCCAAGATAAATGTCTCAGAGACAGGGGCAAAAAAAGCAAATGACCTATTTCTTACAAACGTATATTTAAAATCATGTTAAATGATGCAAAGTGAGATTTTCAGATCCAAATTTCCAGTTCCATTATACTGTATTTGCTTCAGCCAACAAATTGCATTCAGCAAACATAGCTGTTGTTCAACCTAGTAGTAAAGAAAGAGAAGATGTTTTTCTTTTAAATCATGAAGATCATTAAAAGTGCTGTGGGCCCTGTTAAAGATAATCCTTGAGATAATCCTTGAGGTGAGAAAATGAATCATGGGATGCAAATTTATCACACTCAAAAATAGATTCCATCTGCTTGACTTTAGCACAAAAATATACATTTCATTAACTTCCAATATATATATTTGAAACAAACATACCGGTAATTGTGCCAAATAATTGATGCTTTAGTTTTAACCATCTGAATACATGAACATCAATAAACATGTTTTATTATATTATATAGTAGTAAAGGAAAGGCTTTTCTTTGATATAAATTAAAGGATTATTTTTTGGTTATCCTAAATTGTAGCTCTTCTAGGTGAGTGGATAATCCCATAGAAAAAAAAGTGACAATTCCTTCCTATACAATTTGGAAAATTTAACATCTGAACACTGACGCAACGTCAGCAATGAGAATGAAAGTAAAAAATAAAAAATAAATGACAGCAACATAGAATTTTGTTTGAATGTGAATATGACTGACTCTACTATGTGAAACATACTTGGACAACAATATTGATTCCTAAACCTTGCATCGTTTTCAAACAATTTAAGATAATTATAAGGAAAGAATTCTAATATGGTTCTTAATCTCATTCAAAGGGGTATATTTATCAAAGAGTGAAGTTAATAGTGAAGTTCCGCCACTAGAGTGAAATTCCGCCACTCTCCATTCATTTCTATTGGCTTTTTATAGGCGTATTTATCAAAGGGTGAACTTTCACTTCACCCATTGATAAATACACCTTTCAAAATCCCATAGAAATGAATTGAGAGCTGCGGAATTTCACTCTAGTGGCGGAACTTCACTCTTTGATAAATTTACCCCAAAGTGTAATGACTTGCTATTTATACTTCTGCAATGATGACTAAATGAAATAGGTTTAAAATCACAACCAATAGCTTGGGACTCCTTGAAAATTAAATGCATACAAGGTTTTTCTAGCTCATTTGGGGCCACCTTTATGGTAAACTGCAGCCTTAATATTACAAATGGGCTACTTTCAACAATAATAAAACAGCCATACATGTATGAAGTGTAACATGTAAAGAGAAACATGTAAAAAAAAAGCCTGATTGCAGTCTTTTTTTCAATTTGTACTCTGTTCTTTTTGTGGAAATTATTATTAACCATAAGCATCTATAATTTTATTCTATGAAAAGGCTGTAACTATCAGCATAATGTAGTCGCCAGTCAACCTGCTGTAGTCTTTGTCTGTGTAGAAGAGTGCTTAAAGGGGTTATAAAGTACTAAACAAAAATAGATTTTTATGGGTTCTCCTCACAAAAAAGAACATTTTACTTGCTTTAAAAATGTTACACCATTTCGGAAATAAAGGCTAACATCTGTCCTGTTTTCCCCTCTGCCCTGACAGTTGTTATAATGATGATCTGACAGATGCTGGCTGTGCTGTTTAGAATTAATTTTTGCCAGTGATGTAACAACCAGGGGGTGCATCACAATTCTTTAGATGGGGGCTGGAGAGGGCCCGGGTGCACATCCTGCATGCTGGCCCACAGATTACTAGTTACTCCACTGATTTTTGGCTCTACTTCCGTAAAGTATGAAAACAGCTTTGGTTTGCTTCTTAACAAAACTTCTGTTGCAAGGCTAAACAAAAGCAATTGTTGTACTTGCTTGCAGTGGAAAAGGAGTCAAAAATCCCCCTGAAGCAGCACAGTCGGTGGCTGTCATTACAATCATTACAATGTTGCTTAATAGATATACATGTCAGTATATTCCCCTTTTAAGCAAGGAATGCGTTGCAAAGCAAAACCTTTTTGGTTCAATAGAAGTGTTGGCTTAAGGCTTTCAAGTTAGCTGGGACAGCTGAATTATTTATATAGTACAAGGAGGCCAATAAAGCATGCAAGAAAACTATCAGGCAAGCTAAAATTGATATGGAAAAAGATATCGCAGCAAGCAGTAAAAAGAATCCAAAATTCTTTTTTTTAGTAAAAAAAAATTAAGCAGCAAGGGGTGGGACCTTTAATATCAGAGGGGGGTCAGCTGGTTGATGAGAAAAAAAAGCTCAGATTCTGAACTCATATTTTTGTCTCTCTACACAAATGACTAACCAGTTTATGAAGGTTTCCTTCTTAATAGACCCAATTCTAGTAATATAACTAATGATGCATGGTTCACACATGAGGAAATTCAAAAGAGACCATGAGAACATGTTAAGATAAACAAAAGTCTGGGGCCAGATGGTATTCATCCCAGTGTACTCAGCGAGCTTAGCCCTGTGATTGCCAAACTTTGCCATGGTGCCAAGAGACTGGCAAATTGCTAATGTGGTGCCGCTATTCAAAAAGGGATCCTGTTCTCAGCCTCAAAACTATAGGCCAGTTAGTCTGACATCAGTGGTAGATAAGATACTGGACTTCATAGCAAATCATAATACTAGTTTGTGCCAGCATGGTTTTATGCGTAATAGGTCTTGCCAGACTAACTTAATTTCTTTTTATGAGAAGGTAATCAGGGACCTCGATTCTGGGATGGCAGTGGATGCGATTTACTTAGACTTTGCTAAAGTATTTGATACAGTGCCACGCAGAAGGTTACTAGTTAAATTAGGAATGTTGGGCTGGATCATATTATTTGTACCTGGATAGAGAATTGGATAAAAGATAGACTACAGTGAGTAGTGGTAAAAGGAACATTTTCTAATTGGACCAGTGTTGTTAGTGGAGTACCGCAGGGCTCTGTACTTGGTCCCTTGCTTTTCAACTTGTTTATTAATGACCTGGAGGTGGGCATTGAAAGCACTGTTTCTATTTTTGTAGATGATACTAAATTGTGCAGAACTATAGGTTCCATGCAGGATGTTGCCACTTTGCAGAGTGATTTGTCTAAGTTGGAAAACTTGGCAGCAAACTGGAAAATGAGGTTCAATGTTGATAAATGCAGGTTATGCACTTTGGCAAAAAAAAAATAAATGCAAGTTATATACTAAATGGCAGTGTGTTGGGAGTTTCCTTAAATGAGAAGGATCTTGGGGTTTTTTGTAAATAACAAAGTTGTATAATTCTGGGCAGTGCCATTCTGTGGCTACTAAAGCAAATAAAGTTCTGTCTTGCATAAAAAATGCTGATGCTGAGTTTTCATTTGGAGGGGTTGAACTTGATGGACTTTGTCTTTTTTCAACCCGATTTTATTATGTAACTATTTAAATGATCAGAAGAGGAGGAAACAGGACACACTTTAGCTTTTATTTGAAATTATCTGACATAGTGCCACATTTTTTAAAGTAAGTAAGTTGGGGATATGTTTATTTTTGTGTGGAGAACCCAAAAGGAATGTTTGACTTTAGAACCCCTATAATGAATTCCTTATAAGCAATATCCCACTAGAACCACTACCACCTGAATCTATGCTAGAGGTGACATAAATTTATGGTGTATATTTCAATGCTAGTTTGGCTTATAATTACACACCTTTCATTTTTCATATTATTATTATTATTATATTCACATATCTTTATTAGTAATTGCTTTATCTAATTTATAGTAACTTAAAATCCTAATGGGCAGAGCGGTAACTAGGGGTAGGCAGAAGAGGCATGTGCCTAGGGCACAAACCTTGGTGGACATACCTCCCATGTCGCCTACCACCAGTCCTTCAAGAGTACCTGCATCTGTTTGCATATTTGATTAAGTTCCCTTAGAAAAACACATTAAGGGGCAGATTTACATATGGTCGAATATCGAGGGTTAATTAACCCTCGATATTCGACTGCCGAATGTAAATCCTTCGACTTCGAATATTAATGTCGAAGGATTTACCGCAAATAGTACGATCGAACGAAAAAATCGAACGATTAAATCCTTCGAATCGTTCGATTCGAAGGATTTTAATACATCGATCGAACGAATTTTCTCTGACCAAAAAATTGCTAGAAAGCCTATGGGGACCTTCCCCATATGCTAACATTGCACCTCGGTAGGTTTTAGGTGGCGAAGTAGGGGGGTCGAAGTTTTTATTAAAGAGACAGTACGTCAATTATCGAATGGTCGAATAGTCGAACGATTTTTAGTTCGAATCGTTCGATTCAAAGTCGATGGTCGAAGTAGCCAAAAAAACATTCGAAATTCTAAGTTTTTTTTATTCTAAGTAAATGGTCCCCTAAATGTTTTCTACTATACAGTCTGAGAAAAAGCACTTATTATTTTCAGAACATTTCACACAGGTTTTTTTTATATAGCTATCATTTGGTGCCTAAAATCAAACCTTCTTTTAAACATGCTTGGTAAATGCTATTTATCCAAATAAGAAAGGATACATCGTTTCTGTTTTCATCTTATATAAGATGTTTATTATGCCTTATGGGAACCCACAGTTAAATAAACCTTTATGTCAGGGCCTGACAAATTCTAAAGCTTGCATATTAGCTAGATTACAATTGTGCTTTGTAACTGGCCAGTTTACGCACCATTATTAACAGAACATAAGCAGAAGCATTTTATAAGCTAAAATACTGGCTATAACAGAGAACACATAAAATCATGGTCCTTAAGAGGATACTGCTCTCCAGAAAGAAAGAAAAAAGTGTTGAAAGAAACATACCTATAGTGAGAAAATACACAGTGACCTTTGTCCAGATATTTCCTTCACTGGATAAAGAAGGAATTTCACATAAAATAATTCTTGGATTTAGACAAAAACTCTTAAGGGCAGTGTTCTGAACATCTAACATCAGTATTTTAAATTAGTAGAAGTAATATTAATATTCAACACACTTCTAGTGATATGGCTGTGGATTGGTGCAGACCTGGGACTGAGACATTTTTAAAAAAATGCAGCCAAACTATATCTCGATACATTCAATAAAGGCTTTTTAAGAAGTAATATGGTGAATGAAGCTGTGCATTTTGATTACAGTTGGTTAACCATTATAGGTAAAGTGAGTACTAGAACTCCATGGTCATTTTTTCATGTTGCTGGGGTACTGTCTCAAGCTACAGCATTTAAATTTTAGGTCTTGGGAAAAAAAATGGGTAGAAAAATAAAATCAAACACTACATGAATTGGTGCATTTACATTTTATGTTTTAAATGCATTTGTTAAATAAAATGGGAAAGGGATTGTTAACTTTGCTACTACTAGAGCTAGTTAAAATGACAGGCCAATAGCCATCAACAAAAATAAATCTGCTTAATTAATATACAGTAAATAATTATTCCTATGTTTAATAATTTTGACCAAGAAAATATCTAGGATTTTTATCAAAATAATCTTGCAAAACATAATTCAACAAAGGATGAACAGGTATATTCTAATTAATTTCATCTTTAACATTGTAACTGCATAAAGTGACATAGCAGGCATTAAGTGCTATACAAGTCCATATATATTAAGAGAGAGGAAAGGACTAAGTTAAACAAAATCCCACCTGATGATGCACCATACAAATTTCAATTTGGAGTTTCTGCACACACATATAATTCTTTTTTATCATGACAAATATCCTTTGATACATAAACCTTTCCTGCTGTGGCAGTGTCTACGATACAATAATACAACAAAAATATGTAAAGTGTTCTGTAATATGAAACAAAACCCATACACACTTTGGGATAATTTGACAACTGAAATTCATTTATACTGCTTAGCATCTATGAAAAATGGGAACCATATACCATACTCAAATTAAATTATTTATTTATAAGTAACACTGACAATTAGGGGCACATTTACTTAGGGTAGAATATCGAGGGTCAATTAACCCTCGATATTCGACCGTCAAAGTAAAATCCTTCGACTTCGAATATCAAAGTCAAAGGATTTACCGCAATTCGTTCGTTTGAATGATCGTAGGAAAAAAACAATTAAATCCTTCGAATCGAACGATTCGAAGGATTTTAATTCAACGATCGAACGATTTTCCTTCGATTAAAAATATTTAGAAAGCCTATGGGGACCTTCCCCATACACTAACATTGATGCTCGGTAGGTTTTAGGTGGCGAAGTAGGTGGTCAAAGTTTTTTTTTTAAGCCAATTCGATGGTCGAAGTAGCCAAAAAAATACTTCGAAATTCGAAGTATTTTTTATTCTAATCCTTCACTCGAGCTAAGTAAATGTGCCCCTTAGACACTGAAATTGTGTGCCTGATAACTGGATATATATATTATATTTAAGGTAGAAAACCTTATTCAATATTGTATGGTAACATGAACATAGAAGCCTAAAGGCTTCAGACTGGAAGCAAGGTTGGGAGTGGATCTGGGTAAGCAAGGCCCACCACCCCAGTCCAACCCTGAATGGCAATATGGTTTGATAACTGCAGTCCTCTCCTAAACCACCATTAGCTACAGTATATTATGCCCTTCTGAAAGGAAGTCTTCTTCCTGTGTCATATCCCAACAAATGCTCTATCACTGAAGAGCATCATAGTAAGCATCCTCCAGAGAGACAACAAATGTAAAAAACCTAAAATGCGCACAGGTTTTTTTGTTAGACCCCATGGTGACCAAAATGCTCTGTTTGTTGTTTCCCCAATACGTCTAAAGTTCTGAAACTGTTATGCATCAACATATTTCTGTGAGTTATAGTGGTTATCATGTTTTTACAGGACTATTGGTTTTAAGAATTATTGCTCCCATGTGGCTCTTTAATTTTTAATGCAAAGATAAATGCTACCACGCTATCTTCATCAGAGTAGCCATCAATACAACATATATTATTGTGATTTAAACCAGATTTAATTTAGACCCAAGGCGAGTTCCAAACCAAATGCCTTTTTTCCTCCTACTTAATCTTCATTTCTGGTGGCATTCCTTTATGGGCAATATATAATTCATGTTTAATTAGCCGTTACTGCCTTTAACATTTCATGAAACAACAATTCATAGACTTCTCATGATTACTCATTAGCTAAAGAAAATAAAAAAATGCAAGGATTGTAATAAACTTTCCACGGTGTAACTCACAATAAACCATCGTTAGTGCCTAGGATTAAATTAATTATTCACAGAAAAAAACTTTGCATCAGTTCTGTAAAACCAATGACCAATCAAAAGGTAGCATAAATGGTAACCTGCTTAAAATTTGGTGGAGATGGATTACTAGATCTGGTTTAAACTGCTCCTAGTGACTTTGTGTTTTAATATGATGGTGCAAATACTTACATTAATTCCTAGAAAATTACTTTTTATTAGTTTCCTTTTCTACTTTTCTTTAATGTTCTTCTTGCGCTAATTTTTTTATTCCACTTTATTGCATTGCTAATCCATAATAAATGTGTATAGTCTTTCTTTCATTTCAGCTGTTGTTACAATACCTGGTCTAGTGGGGTGGCAGGGACCTTCAGAAATGTCTTAACATGTTCTTGACTACATTGTATTCTGATTCTGTACCTCGCTTTTCTCTTGGTTATTAACATTAACCTGTCCCTCTGCTTCATCCTTGTTCCTTCTGTGTACCCTTTGGTTCCCTTGCCTGCCCAGAACCTGTGCCCTCACTTTAAAGGAAAAATAACACCAAAAAATTAAAGTGTTTTAAAGCAATGAAAATACAATGTTCTTTTGCACTGCACTGGTGTTTTTGTTTCAGAAACGCTACTATAGTTTATATAAATAGGCTACTGTATAGCTATGGGGCAGCCATTCAAAGCTGAAAAAGTAGAAAAGATACAGGATACACAGCAGATAACAGATAACCTCTGTAGTATACAATGGGATTCTTTAGAATTTATATGTTATACTGTGATTTCAGTTACCAGACTTAAGTGAGATATTTGTACTTCTGCAATTTTAAAAGTTAACATAGTTGTCTAAGTTTACTGATACCAATGATTTTAAGGAAGCTGTTAGAGAATGATTTATTTGGTATTCTATCACAATAGTGGCCATTTGAAGACACACTAGCTCTGCTCAAAGCTGCATCTAATAAACAATACTCTGAAGAAAAACATGATATTTCTCTGACAGGAGGTGAGTAAAAAGAAATGAATCTTTGTCATAGCTTTTGTATTGATTTTATATTTTTTTATATAATTTTCATGTTACACTCTCCAATTTCTGTAAAAATAAGCAAGTAACATAACGGAATGGGTAAAAGAATAGGATTTTTTTTTATTGCCCAATTTGACATTTCAAATGGATCATCCCTGTACCACTGTGAGATAAATCAATTATTTTTTGTTGTCAGTTAGAATAATTAAGGTTATCAGACCTGCCCTTTGAATAGTGGATACTTTTATTAAATTGTTAACACAAGGCTGCACAGATTTCAAATTCTGCATTTGAAGAAAGCACCGAGTAACCTTAATCATGTGATGTTGTGTCTTCTAGATTAATAGTGTGTAAGGGTCAAAAAAAAAGTCAACAGATTCCAAACATACAGTATGGCTGATTTATAAGTGACTAAACTTATATCTTAAGTTGTTGACAATATTTTGTTTTAAAGAACAATTTGCAAAATCCTATATGGAATTTCTTTATTTTTTTCTTAAAAGGCATGGGGCTGTGTTGGCACCCTTTTTATATATTATAATGGGATCCTATATTGTGCAGAGATGTAGATGGCTGTATACAGTACAACTTACCTATAGATTACATATAAAAATACAACCAATACATGAGGAAAAGTGTGCCCTGTTCAATGGAGCTTACAATCTAAATGGAGAAGATGGCTTGAGACACAAGGTACGGATGGGCAAGATCAGAGGGGTCACTCTGCTTTTGCATGTTCAAGAACACTAAATGACATGAGCGCACCCCTCAGTGCTCATTCTGGGAGCACTTTCACCCCCCTTTGCTCTGCTGTAAGCACTGAGCACCAAAAGAAAAATCAGGCTCTCAGTACAGAGAGCAGACAGATTTTGGGTAAGGTGTTAAGCACTGGGTAACAATGTGGTCTGTACATCATGCTGCTCTCTACATTATGCCTATGTACTGCCTCCCACCCACTTCTCTTGGATTCTGGGATAACGAATGCAATCAGTGCTGGGTCCAAAGACTGTGCAAACACAGATTGGCTTCACAAATGAGGCCTCAGGAATTAAGGAGTCAGGATGCAGCAAACTAAGAAGTGTGGCATTGAACATTACATTTAGCAGATGGTAGTGGCAATTGGTGTATAATGAAAGAATGATAGGATAGGTGGGAGTAAACTTCTCTAAAGAGAATGTGTTTTAGGAGATCACTTCAAGGCAGAGAGACTGGGAGAAAAGTTAAAAGGAACACGAGAGTCAATTCCAGAGGAGTGGTGCTGCCATAGAATTTGTGTATGTGTAATTACTAAGTCCTGTTAGAGAATTCCTGCAGAATTCAGTGACCAAAAGCCAGATTGAGGGGGATTCAGCATTGATTGTCAGTAAGTTGTAGTGGGGAAGTTTACCAAGACTAGAGTCAGGTCATTGAAAGTGTTTTTTTGTGAAATTGAGAGATTAGTGGATGTTTTAATTGGAAAGGAAAGATTCCAGTCAAAAGGGACAGATTAAATTGATTGGTTAAAAGGGTGATTCACTTTGAAGTTAAATTTTATGATGTTATAGAATGGCCAATTCTAAGCAATTTTTTAATTGGTCTTCATTATTTATTTTTATAGTATTTTTTTTAATTATTTGCCTACTTCTTATTCTTTTCAGCTTTTAAATGGGGATTTTTGACCACATCTTAAAAAACAAATGCTCTGAACAACTTCAAATTTATTGCTATTGCTACTATGCTCATCTTTCTATTCAGTTCTCCTCCTATTCAATTCCAGTTTCTTATTCAAATCAGTGCATGGTTGCTAGGGTAATTTGGACCCTATCAACCAGAGTATATCTATCTTTTTTTTTCTTTTGCAGAAAATAAAATATAAAAAGGGAACAATATATTAAAGCAGTTTTAGTGAAGGATTAAAGAAGAACTAAAGCCCCCATAAACTTCCCTCCTTTGACTCCCCTCCTTGCAGAGTCGATTAGATGGAAAAATGTCCCTGTTTGGAAAGCTGAACTATAGATGCAAAGTAGTAGAGCAGAATACTTTCCAGACAGGAGCATATTTCATCTAATAGACTCTACAGGGGGGGCAGCATGAAAGGGTGGCCAATGAAGTGCAGCCTATGGGGAGATTAGTTCTTTAATTTTATTTTAATAATATATACAAAAATCTTGCACAAGCTATTTCTGCCCAGGAAGATTTATTAATGTGTGTTCAGCAGGGTACCCTCTGCAATGTCTTCCATAGACTTCCATAGGGATAATGGGAAAAAGTACCTTCCAGTAGCCATATTGTCGGTAAAAGTTCTCATATACTTGATTACAACAGCCATGTAGTGATGAGCTACATTTTTCACCAGGTTTTGCCTTGAAAAAGACGACCATAGACTCAAATGGGTGAAACAAATTGTCACGCGTTAAATAAAAAATTGTCATGTGTCAAAAAAATTGTTGTCCATAATTTTTCACTGTTCCGCAAATTTTTGGCGAAGCAAAACGGGTCAGATTTGCCCATCACTACATGCCATGACAAATGGCAAATTTAAAATGTTTACATATTACAGGTATAGGATCCCTTATCCGGAAACCCGATATCCGGAAATCTCAGAATTAGGGAATGGCTGTCTACCATAGACTCCATTTTATCCAAATAATACAAATTTTAAAAAATAATTTCCTTTTTCTGTGTAATAATAAAACAGGACCTTGTACTTGATCCCAACTAAGATATAATTAATCCTTATTGGAGGCAAAACCAACCTATTGGGTTTATTAAATGTTTGAATGAATTTCTAGTAGAGTTAAGGCATGAAGACCCAAATTACGGAAAGATCCATTATCCGGAAAACCCCAGGTCCCGAGCATTCGGGATAACAGGTCCCATACCTGTACTAATAATCTTCCAATTTTTGGATGGCTTGCTGGGTTAAAAAGAAGCATAGCCTGGGGGTTAGAGCCTCTTACTACAGAGAGCAGTGAGAGCAGCTGATTTGGACACAAGTGCATTTAATGAACGGCATCAATATGCGCACCAATTGAATACTTTTATATGTAACCACAATTGCAGCTGAAAATAAGTCCTAAGGAGCCTGATGCATCAATATTTGACAATGTCTGAACAGGGACGATTTTAATAGCACAGAACATATTTACAGAGCCTTTAAGATTACAACATATTGGCTTGATATTATTGCTTAATGCTAGCACTGAACTCTATCACCAATAAAAAATAATTGAGTTTAACGCTGTCAAATCAGTTCTGATAAACCAACACAATTGAACAATCCAGACTTACTGACAGTGAGGAGAATGTTTCAGTCAGGAAAGTGTTAATAACCGTTTTAAAATGTTAATTGATGAAATCAAGCTTTTATTTGCCATTGCTGCTCTATGTCAAGAAGAATTCCAAATTTCTGTTTACCATTCCGTTGGCTAGTAAGCTGATGAATCTTAATAATCTTGAAAATTAGACTATTAATCAGGCAAATGGCAATTTGGTTGAGAAATTATATTTCATTACTAATGAGACAGTTATCTGATGTTTAAGCATAAATAAACACCCAGTTGGTACTTTTAAATCATGGCACATTCAGAAACCTGATTTTTAAATTAATGGCACAGATAATTGAACAAGTCAAAAAACATTTAATTAAATCAAAACAGGTTGTCAACCAGATGCAGAGCGATTCTCTAATAATATCACCTTCAAGAATCACCATGTAAACATTAGCAAAAATGATTAAGAAGGAAAAACAAAACACCAGCTACAGTTCAATAAAAATGTAATTCCACTGTACAAATACTCTCTGAAAGCAAATATATATACCTGTGTAAATAGTAAAAACAATTTACTTAAAACTAAATGAAAAAACAAGTTCTTTGTAGAATTCAACGTTTTAGTGACCCTTCATTAAACCCATTCACAGTGCACTAACATTTTCTGATTGCCATGCTATCCAGGTAATATAAAGGAATGTCCAGTAAGAAACAAAATATATCATCAAATAAATTACTAATACATAATGTAGCACAAACAAGATATTACTACTAAGGCAACCTAAATATGTGTAAGCCTCACCACCCGAATAAGGAATACGATATCCAGGTAGGGGTTATTTAGGATTTTATCTACTAGATACCTTGTTATATGAATTCATCATGTGCTGTTCTCAGATAAGTATACTATATTATACAGTAAATCAAAGATACTACAATTTATAATTCTGTGATTATAAAATGCTTTCAATAGAGACCACAAGATGGCAGTGTGTAATAAGTCCATTCTTGGTTTGAGCTCTGTTGTATTTATAGCTTGGAACTGTTGCTGGTTGTTTATAATGGTCTGTGCCCATGGCTTAAAAAAGGCTTTGGTTGAAGGTGTGCCTTCTACAGTTTTGGGATTCCAACATTGGCACACAATGCAAAAAGTGAGCGGGGGGGGGGGGTGCCATTCCAGGAGCTGCCTCAGGCGGTTCCTGCCTCTGAAATGGGGCTGGATTCAAATATTACCTGGCCCCCAGGCTGAGCTTCCAGCAACTTAAAAACCTAGCAACCAATATATTACACAGTGCTTTGCAGAGAATATATATCATTCACACCAGTCATTGCCCCAATGGAGCTCAAGTGTCCTTTAGGTAATAAAATCCTTATCTATTCTCTATTATATTTTTTTTTAAAGGATTTCAAAGTGCCTATGTGAACGACTTACTACAGGTTATCCCATTATCCTGGGACCCATTATCCAGAAAGCTCCCAATTATGCAAAGGCCATCTCCCATAGATTCTATTATAATCAAATAATCCAATTTTTTAGTTCTTCTCATAGTAAGTTAGGTTGAAAAAAGATACATGTCCATCAAGTTCAACCATATAACTCTATTTAAACCTGCCTAACTGCTAGTTGATCCAGAAGAAGGCAAAACACTCCATTTGAAGCCTCTCCAATTTGCCTCAGAGGAGGAAAAAATTCCCTCCTTACTCCAAAATCAGACTAGTCCCTGGATTTATACTATGAGCTATCTTCCATAACCCTGTATTTCATCACTTGCTAAAAAGCGATCCAACACCTGTTTTAAAGCTATTTAATGTATCAGCCACCATATTACATATCAAGTAAGCCACCAGATTCAGGGAGAGAATTCTACATCTTCACAGCTCTCACTGTAAAAAACACCTTCCGAATATTTAATCAGAAACTACTTTCTATTAATCGGAATGGGTGACCTTGCATCAGCTGGAAAGACCTACTGGTAAATCAAGCATTAAAGAGATTATTATATAATTCCCTTATATATTTATACATAGTTATCACATCACCCCTTAAGAGCCTCTTCTCCAGTGTGAACAACCACAATAACAATGTACCTTGCACTTTATACAGATTAAGATATAATTAATCCTTACTAGAAGCAAAATCAGTCTATTGGTTTATTTAATGTTTACTTATTTTCTAGTACACTTAAACTATGAAGATCCAAATTACAGAAAGATTCATTATGAGGGAAAACCTTAGGTCCCGAACATTCTGGATAAAAGGTCCCATACCTGTATTATTTTGATTTATTAAACATACCTTCAATATGACATATAAACTATATATAATTACCATTCACAAGATTAATAAATATTAATATTATTACTACAACATATTCAACATACAGTGAAACCTCGATTTTAAGTACCCTGATTTTAAATGTTATTATATTTTTATTTTACTTTTTTTATTTGTGGTCCCACCAATTTATAATGCATTTCAATGGGTGCATTTCCCTGATTTTAAGTCATGTTTTCCTGATTTTACATCACAATTGTGTCCTGATGTTACTGTAAATGGTGAATTGCAATTAGTCTGCCCCTTATACAGTCCTGCACCAATCACTTATTGCTTTAGGCTGTGTATGTGACTGGCAGAGAGGCCTTGCACATGCCCCCCATAGTGTAACATTAACACTGCAATGCTTATTGTTATTAACACAGTAAATATTGTATCTCAGTAAAACTGACTCCTGTGCTAATATACTTTCAGTACTTGAAGAAAAAGTTACTTTAACACATTTCCGTGATTTTACATTTTCCCGGATTTTACATAATTTTTTCCTGGACCCCTGAAAAACATAAAATGGGGGTTCTGCTGTGTAGTATTCACAGGGATTCACAATAAAAAGGTGTATAGACCAAACATAGACATTTTGTACAGATACTGATCAATACAGGAGGTAAAATTGCTTGTGTAGCTCAATATTAATAGTTTTTTCCTTTACATTACCAATGTATGCATTAGAATACCAGGGACTTAAAATCTAGTTGGGTTCATGGGAAATCATTGTACAGTGATGGGTCAGGGGCTAACACTGACCTTCTGTGAATCCTATCAGAAGTCAAGCTCTCTGTTGCCCAAGATATATTTGTCCTGAATCTACTATGTTTTATATAAATGTAAAACCCCTGCAATTCTATTGATAATGATTATTTGATAACTAAAATCCAATTCTATGCGTGTAAGTAAATGCTGAATTAAGATTGTATGATATTATGCTTATTACTATTTACCTTATTACAGCCGTTGACATTTTGTAGATGGAACATTTAGGTGTAGATTTACAAAGGTTGAGTTGTTTCACCTGGTAAAATTTTACTTCTTCTAGACTATTCACAGTTTTTAATGAAAGCTTTTTCCAACATTCTAAAAACTTTTCTTGACTTTTCTCCAGAATCCAAAAACATATTTTTCTATAACAGTAGATATTATAAACTGAGATCTGCCTGTAGGAAATGATAATTTGAAAACGATGCAATCATGAAACTAAGATTTGCAACTGAATAGTGCCAAGGGATCATGCTGGTTAAACATAGGGCATGTGGTTATTCTGAAACTAAGTTAGTTGGCAACCTCCTGCTGGACATATCTCTGGTGAGGTCAGAATCAGGGCTAAGTGTACTAATAACTGGAAGCACAGATACAGTAAGTAAGAGACAGACATACAGTAGTTTCCCAGGTGGGTAATTTAAGGTGCTGTTTAAGGGTAAGGGGAATTGTAATGGCTTTAAAGGGGCAATATGCATTTGTATTCACATATGCTCAATAAACTGGACATATGTTGAAAATACATTTCAACCTATTTTTTTAATGAAACTATTGAGCCTATGGTATATGCTGTAACAAACTCTGCAAACTCTGTTCTACTTGGAATAATTGTGAGAGGACAAGTAAGTAAATAAATCATCTTACCATTACCTTCTCAAATGAGATGTGATAAGAAAATAATAGGAAACCATAGAGACCCATTGTAAAAGGACCCAATTAACACCAATGTGGTCCTTGCCTGATGGGATTTTCTAGCCTGTTTAATAGAATTAGACCCAATTAGAATCAGGCCTAATATTTAGCCAGATGTTGGTTGGGCAAGCCATTGGTCAGGCACCATACAGGGATCAATAAGCTACTAACCTGTTCTGTTGTCAACTTTTACTGCCCTGTGTACTAGCAGAAGGCACACATAACAATCAGGGGTGGGGAGATGGTCTTTATAAAATAAAAAAAATAAAATAAAAAAATAAAAAAACAGCCTACAACTTTAGTACCAATTATATACAAGCAGTTTATAACAAGCCTAGGTACATATTAGACCTTTAATGAGTATTTTTTTTTAAATATATGCTGCAACATTTTACAGTCTGTCTGTAACTTTTAGAACCTCTAGAACTTCTTTTAGAAAGAAAAATATCTCCATTTTGTTCTCTATTTTTGCTTCATAAATGCAACAGATAATCTACCCTGGTAGCGCATGTCCCAGATGCACTCTCTTTTCTACTATTGTTCAGTTTACAAAGATGTGTGTGAGCATCATGAAAGACTCTGTCTTTTGATGATGCCACAGAGCAAACACTGAATCACTATGTACCAGGCAGTGGCTCTTTTTCTGTTCAAAAGATTTTTGCTTTGTTTCGAACCTGCTTGAGTCAGTTGACTTAATGCTTTCTCCCTCCTGTGGCTCTCTCATTTCTAATCTGAACACAGCAATAACAAGCTTTTAAAAGTCATTCTGGTTTGAATCCTTTCTTTCTTGGTCCTTGTATGACCTTAACTGAGAGATACTTATCTTTATAGGCATCAATCAAACATTAGACTGTAATTTGGAAACACATGTGTCATATAGAGTATTAAACTGCATTAGTTTTACAAACAAAGTAGCAAAAGATTTGTAAGAATTAAGCAAATGTAACAGTGGCGGCATTAATTCTATATCTTGATTAAATAAAAACACTAGGGGGATTTAATCCAATGTATTAAAGCACAACAGGCTTAGAAGTGTTTCAAAAATAAAATTAGCCGAAGAGCTGGAATAGGTTGCACAATTGCTTTTTGTTGCCGTTTGGCTCCATTAGGCAGATGGCGGCTGGGTGGTACCTATCTACTTACGATCCTACAGCTAAACAATGCAGCTCCCATAGGTCCCTTACGTCCTTATATTGTTCTAGTCTATTGTGTAATGTGGCAATGCCATATTCGGATACCTTGTTGGTATTTACCCTTTTTATTACTTCCGCTAGGATAGGTGCAATTGCAGTTTTCCATTTGCTTGCAATAGCTAATCGTGTTGCTGTGAAAATCTGTTTAACCAAGCTTTGGCCACTTTTTGAGAGATTTTCCAGAGGTTTCCCCAATAACATTGTTGCAAGGTCCAGTGGAATCTGTAAAAGTAATTCTTAACAGTACGGGACAACTTGTTTTTTTTATAGTCTGTACCTAAACTGCTTTTAATTGCTGCAGCCTAATTATTCCCAAATAACATGCACAATTCTCTGAAATGGCCATTATTAATTACAAACCATATGCTCATTGAACAAGTACTGGCAAATAGAATAAAGATTCAGGCTGTGTAATTGTATTTTTTCTTTTTGAGAAGTCATTTTAACAAGAACAATTAAGAAGTTAAGTAAGTCCGGAATTAATGTTGCCTGATCTGATAGTTGCCGAAGGAGATTCTCCATGGAGGATGTCCAATAAAAGGACAAAACCGTCAACTATCTGTTTCTTGCTGTGCTCTGCGCCATATAGATGAAATGCCAAATGCCACTGTGCCAGCTGCATTGCCAGTGCATAAACTTCTTTGGAAATGTTGTCTCCTGACAATCTTACTACATTACAGCAGATTAGCAGATAAAATTCCCACTGAATGGGGAGTAACAGCAGAAAGTCTGGGGACCAATAAAAACATTAGTGGAAACCAGTTTCTCTGCTACTCAGCTTCTCCTTTTTTGGCTTGTCAATGTCATCCTTTTCAACAATCTTTCCTCTACTGGGTCCATCACCTATATTATAATTTGGGGGTTGCAATTAGACCCTACAGACCAAACAACTTAGGTCTGTAGGGTAGACACACATAGCACATTCTATCTCTTGTACAATCCTCTCTCGAGAATTAGACCAAGCAACTGCATATATTTTTCCATAGGCTGTACTGGTATGATCTGTGACCCTGCCAGTGGAATACGGTTAGGTAATTATTTCTCAAATATGTGGCAGTAAGCATTTTCCATCGATAATTGCCTGACCTGCAATTTTACCAACAGGTTTGGAATACCATGATATGGAGAGGTAGTTTTTGTTACCTGCTTCTGCAAATGAATGGTGGACAGCTGGGGCTATTTATGCTGGGGAAACCCCTTGAGCTGCCACTACCCTGAACAGGGGGTTGCATCGATCATATTTGACACATCATGTGCATTTGTGACAGGTGCAATTAAGAATGCAGCCACAATTATAATATAATCATAGGGAGAAATGTTGCTTTAGGGTAGAACTCCATGAACGTTTCTCATTGGATCGATGACCGCCGACAAAAATCACGCGACAAGTTGGATGGAGCCACATGCGTCAAGATATAATTGGACTGAATGAAAAGTCGAAGGTAACAGCAACACGGTCTGACTGTCAGATGAAGCTACTGCTTTTTGCGTCCACATCTGACAGTCGTGTTGCGGCAGATTTAATGTAGTTTTTACCTGCGACTTTTCATTCAGTCCAATTAGAATCTTGATGGCTGCATCTCCGTCCAACTCGTGGAGTTCTACCCTTATAGGTAAAAAACGATTTGCAACAGAAATTGTACTTTGCATATTTCTCTTGCCCTTTTGGGCTTATTTCCTTAATATATTTAAATATATGTTTAAAATAGAAAAACTATTTTACTTTTAAATGCAACAAATTATATTAAAATAGTATAATAAGTTATTAATACAATGTTGCCTTGTGTACAGTCTCTATTTTTATATTTCAACTCTCTTCTAAATATTAAGCAATATTATAAACACAGTTTTAGAGTTTTGAGGAAACATATGTCACCCATATATAATATTTCTGTTTATCGCAGAAAGACATTTTTTTTGATCTGCATGGGTAGATGCTCAGATACAACAGAACTAATCACATTTGTCCAGATAGATCATATCATCAAGATCCTTGCTGAGATTGAGAAGTGTTAAAAAAAGGTTGAAAGCCAGTTGATTTTCCACAGTCAGTGAAAAAGAATGGAAACCAGTGGGGTTCTGAAAAAAGTATATGATCCATCAATGGGTGGATCACTGAAGCAAAATGAGCATTACTCTAAGATAAGTAGCTTACCATAGCAGGTAATATACCATTTATTTTCTGTCTAGGCTATGGGGCATACAGTATGACTGACATGCTATATATATTATATATATATATATATATATATATATATATATATATATATATATATACAATTATCCTATAGAAGAAATATTGGTAACACCTTCTTTGGTCCATTTTTAAAGGAATCAAAGAAAAGCTCAATTGCTCTCATTATTATGCCACACCAGATGCCACTCAGATAATTAATTGGCATGCATTTCTATGCCTGGCAGAGAGTCCTGAATTTCAAATCAGCCAGCTTCTGATAACGTTCAGACTTGAAGCTCTCTGGTGCGTTGCCTTTATTAAACTAAACAGTCTCAAATAGTCAAAGGATAATTTTAGGAATAGGAATAAACACACTGGAAATATGACATATAAACAAATTGCTAAGTATAAATTGTACACATTTACATTTGGACCATAAAAGGTAGAAGCAAAGGTTTTTGTTTGTATTGAATATTCTCTTTTCTAGTTTTCATGTTCATTCTACAACACAAATCATTACTCTCCTGGTATTCATTAGCTTTAAATGACAAATCTTATCTTTTTTTGTTCTGATAGGACAAGGTAACTTCCAAAGATAATTAAATTATTTCAAATTTTAGGTGGAGCCATGGCTATGCTCAGCTGTACACTGTTCATTGCACTTCTGAGCTGAGCAAGCAAATTCATTTTGGACATTGATTTGACAGATACGGTAATTGTTCGGGGGTAAACAAGAGCAAAGAGTGGGGAAGAAAGGATTGGGCGAAGTTAGGGTTTACACTTATGGTGGCCTCAGTAACATACAGTGGAGAGGCTGATATCTGAGGGCAGATGACATCTAATTATAGTATGACATCCAAGAAAGGTTAATTAACCAAGTGACCAATGAGCTATTTAAATCCTGGTTTTAAACTTATCTCAACTTTTAATTATTTATGGATCTGGCACTTCTTAGAAACAAATACTAAATGCCGCAACATCATTCAAACTAAGATGCCTCACAACCCCCATCAAAAAATAAAGGCATTGCTACAGCTTACAGCCAACTTCTGCTTACTCATCTCACTGTGAACCAGCAGTAATACCCTTATGGGAGCAAGACCTCCAAGTTTCCATAGACAGTAAACAATAGAATACATGCAAACATCCAAATATTGATTAAGGAGTTTAGCCCCGATCTTTGCTGGGATCTCACCAAAAATAAAAGAAAAATCTTCCTTTTTGCGGAAGCATTGAATGAAGTGTGCCTTTGTTTTAATTTTTGTGTGTATAATATGGCAGCTTGTGATTGCAGGAGAGCCAACATTGAGCATCTCACATCAGTAAACATAACCTTTTTTCAAAAACATAAAGGCAGAAAGAAGCTTTGGATTGTGTGTACAAACATCCAAATATTCCAAATCTCTTAACCATTTTGAACTCACCAATAAGTACAAGTGGTATTGGACCTCGGACAAAATACACACACTGTATCCTAACTCTTTAAATCTTTGCTGAAGATGTTACAAGGCAGCGATAACCTTCTTCCAAATATGGTGGACCTGCCATATAGCACAAGACTTTTGTGCAAATGTAACAAACCTGATAACTTACTCCACCAACCATAAGGTCTTTCCAACCCCAAAACTAGCACTGCTAGGGATCATTCCATCTGACTTCAATGCAAATGTTAAGTATATGGTACTGCACAGAATGTATGCAAGCTTGTCCATCCTAGCCAGGAACTGATAAACAATCACATTGCCAACCCTGGAAGAAATAAAAGCTGAGACTGCACACAATATGCTCAAATACAAAAAGAGACCAACAAAAGCCTTTCTCTTGGCCAGCACACCCTACTCTACCCATTCACTTCCCTAAACAGCAAAATGTAACAACTAGTCACTGAACAACTAAGTCTCTGCTGTGCTCAATCTCTCCTCATCCCTTTTATATTTAATTTTTTTCCCCTATTTGTTAATTGTAAAATCTTGAAAACTGTTAATAAAAATATTCCTATTTGAACCAGCCACCAATAAATGCAAGAATAAGGGTACACAGATGTATTATTTTAAGTGGGTAGTCTTGAGTTAGAAAGACAATGGGGATGGAGTTCAATCTAGGTGGAGGCTTGCATTTATTGTGCATCTGTGCATCCATATAAAACTGACTTTGTATGTGAAATTAGGAGAGTTCTGTGTACAATTAATGAGAAGAGTTTTGTTATTATTTATATTCATTGGATCAAGAAGCTTCGAGTAGGATCTCCTGGCAGACTGCAAATGCTTGTGACGATGAACATGCTTGCTTTTGCAAAAAATAAATTGAATTGAAGTGTAGTTAGTTACTGTACTAGACTATGTCACTGTTTCTATACAGTTGAGGGTTTCCTTCGTTATCTGAACATGTTTTGCACTTTTGCAGTGCTCTACATTTTTGTAGATTAAAAAAATAAAAACACTGGTAAATATATCTTGAATAAATATTCTGCAATTTCTGACAAAATTCACACTGCCACAAAATAGCTTCAAAAAATTAAAATAATTTTTGTTTTAACATCATATCTAAAACCTCTAGAAGCCTATGATTACGTGCCTTTTTCGGCACGAAACACATAAAGCTGTAGATATGATGTTTGAAATAAAGATGGATTTACTTTTTTGCCACTATTTTGTGTTTTTTTGTGACTGTCTATAACCTCTTTCCTATGGGGTGCCGTTTGTCCCAAATACATTCTTTATACAAAACTATCCCTAGTACACAGAATTAATGTCTCTCATGGTATATACGTATTTGCGACCATATACATGTAGCGCTATAGTAAACTGACTTGTGCTAGGGCCGATTACTCTACTTTCCTTGGTGGGCTGAGACCACTGATGAGCTCTCTTTCTCAGGGGTAAGCCCTCGCAGCGGGGTGGAGGCAAGGGTGTAGTGTAACTGTAACCTGATGCGATAGCACAATGATGGGCACCAGTAGTTCTTTAACAGTTGAACCAAGAACAGTATTTATTGAACAATAGCACAGAGATCATTTAGCACATTGATCCACAATGGAGTATAGAACATACACAGCAGAATAAAGGAAGCATATACTCACAGCACGTATAGGCTGAATCCCCACAGGCTAGGGAATATACAGCAGAGAGTAAGTTGACAGCATGTGATGGGTATTGCCCAGTTTTCAGGATATCTTCCAGTGGCAGACTAGGGGAACTCCTGACATCCCTATCTCAACACTTGGTTCCTTACTCTGGGTCAGTAATACCCTGGGATCTTGATCCCTCTAATCTCCTCGGCGGAGCCTTGAGCTGCTCAACTAATTAACCTCTCTTTCACTCCTAGAGCGATCTATAAAACGAGTATAGCTATCTAATTACTAGGGCCAAGGCGCCTAGGGTCAGCACTACCCATTCCCTTCCAGCCTGCTTGGTTGGGCTAAAGCAATGGACCCAGAGCACATGGTGCCTAAACCTTTTATACTCTGGCACAGTGCCTCTAGAGTACACTGTGTGAATTGCAGGGGTTACATAAGCACAAGGTCCCCATAAGGACCCACTAAGGTGTCCATATTACTAGAGATGTGCCTGTCTGTAAAGTGTAAGGGTGTCTAAAATTTTCATATCCCTACATACACAAATAAAAAGATATACAAAAGACGTATTTCTATTAAAGAATGAGAACATCTGGTTGGTGCACAAAAGGATGTCATTATATTTCAAACTCCATTCTGTACATTTTAACAAGCAATCTGTCTTACAAATGTAAAACATCCATGTAACAGACACACATATGTGTAAAGTTACTTTAAGAATGAATTCAATAAAAAAAACTACAGAATATATAATAGTGTAACTAACGAGTGCAGGCCAAGCTAGATTTTAATGACAAAATAGATGTTTGGGACAGAAAGCAAGATTTTATAGTACAAAATTCATTCTTTCAACAAAATGAAAGCTCAGTTTCACAAAACAGATAAAATATCCATTCTGTGAAACAATACCGTCAGTCACTTTACAATAAACCAATCAGAACAAAGTTTATTGCCGTATAACAAACAAGATGAAAAGTTGCCAGCTCTGCTCCACATGGCTGCTTCATCCCTAAGACATAGGATACTATCTGGCCTACTATAGAGGGCGCCCTCTAATGTCCCATGTGCTCCATAGTAATAAACATGAACAAACATTTCCTAAAAGGGTTGCTGTTAAATACTACTGGTTCTTAATTGGAAGTTATTACAAATGAGAAATATAATGCTGCACTGATAATGATTCTATAGAAAAAAAGATATGATACTTTAATAGAAATAAGTCTTTTGTCTTTTTTTATCTGTGTATATGGTCACAAATGTATACCATGAGAGACATTAATTCTGTGTACTAGGGATAGTTTTGTATACAGAATGTATTTGGGACAAACGGCACCCCATACTGTCCTGTTCCTGAATTCAGTCTGCAAGACAATTTAATCACTACTAAAAGGAATGCATCAGCAAAACAGGGGCATATTTAAAAAAATCATTCCTCTAAAAGACTGGTAATAAAACTGGCATTTTGTTTTCTGATCGATGATGTACAGTATCTTAATTAGTGTTTTTGAAATGCAGTCATATTACGTTTAAATGAAAATATGTGTATCTCGTGTTTTTTTGTGCATTATCATACTGCATTTATATTCTATATTGCAGTCAAAGATTGATTATTGAGCTTTCATGGTATAATTATAAGTTTCAAAGTACTTCCTTTGTTAGAGTTGATACACCCCTAAGGATGAACAAGTTAATCAATTTTATTATGAGCCTCATATGGTTTTGCTTGCTTGGCACATTTCTCGGACATAAAGAAACAATACATTATGTATATACAGTACCTATTTTATTGCAATAAGCAGATATATAACGCATGACATCAAAGTTTAACTCCTTGTTCATGGCTAGAAAATTGTAATATCCAAAATGCTAAATTGTGAACTTTTTTTTTCCATTTATCTCCTTCACAAACCCCCAATTGTAGTTTAACACAAAGGGGCACATTTACTAAGGGTAGAATTTTGAAGTGGAAAAACGTCGAAATTCGACCATCGAATTGCAGTAGTACGATATTCAAAGCCAACGTTTTTTTTTTATTTAATATGACCATATGCGATCATAGTAAAATCGTTCAATCGATCGATTAAATCCTTAAATCAAAACGATTTAATCGAACGATAGAACGATTTTCAAAAAAAAACTTTGAAGGTTTTGAATTCGAAAATTCACTTCAACCCTTAGTAAATGGGCCCAAAAATGTTATTGTGTTTTCAATAGGCCTTTAGGACTGGATCCCAAGATGCTGCACAGAATGTACAACTAAGCATTTCAATAAGGCAGTGGAATATTGCTACACACATTCTTTGAGAGGTCACCCATGGATACAGATAATCTCTTAGGAGGCAATATAAGGAAGGCCCCTGCTCAGAAGAGCTTACAATCTAACAATATGCAATTGTAACTCGCATCTATTGTGGTGAAATATTTATCTGTACAGGTATGGGACCTGTTATCCAGTATGTTTGAGACCTGGGGTTTTCCGCATAACAAACCTTAAGTCAACTAGAAAATCATGTAAATATTAAACAAACACAATAGGCCGGTTTTGTTTCCAGTAAGGATTAATTATATCTTAGTTTGGATCAAGTACAAGGTACTGTTTCATTATTACAGAGAAAAAGAAAATAATTTAGAAAAATGTGTATAATTTGATGATAAAGTCTATGGGAGACAGGCTTTCAGTAATTTGGAGCTTTCTGGATAAGTGGTTTCCAGATAACGGATCCCATACCTGTATATGTAAACTGCCGACTTGTATACATTCACTATACACTACTGCACTGTGGGAGATGATGGGGCCATACATAATAATAATAGTAGCCTTTATATTACCACAGCTTCATGTAGGACAAGTAAACTGTTCTGCTATTAGTCACCTTACAAATCACTTGACATGCTTGATTCTGCTAGATTTCCACAACAATCTGATCAAAAAAATTGCACAATAATAGACAATAAATCAACTGTGCTATGAATGTTTTAATGTATAAACTTCTAAACATTCTGATTTATCAGTAACATGTAAGATTAAACAGTATTTCAAAAGCCACATACATATTTCAGATATTTCTGCTGCAGATCTAGCAGCACTGTTATCCAGGATCTAGGGAAAAAAGTCATTATAGCATATCTTAGGCAATATAGCAGGTTACATCACTGCTGTCTATTAAATGTCTACCCCAAATTTACATAATGGTTCATAAATGCTCCCTGTACTCAGTGTATGAATTGCCATATGCATGTATCCTACAAAATTGTATTAGAGAAATGAGCATGATGGTACACCTTTGTAACTTGATAACGTAACAGAATGAAAAGTATCAGATTAATAACACTAATAAATAATACGAATAATCAGATTAATATTTTCAACTGCATGTCCAGAACAGTACTACTCAGTGCTTGAAAAAATATGGAACAGCACAATGTATTCTGCAAGAAAAAATCTCACAGTGCATAGCATACCTACCCCAACTTTTAAAAATCTAGTGACAACATAGATGCTCAAATATACCAGATATGCCAATAATCCACCCAACCCCTATCCACTGGGGCAAATTAACTAAAGGGTGAAGTGACTAACGATGGCGAAAATACGCCAGTGGGACGTCATTTAGAAACTTTGCCGAAACTTCACCAGCAAAGGAGATAGACTCTAGTGGTACTTCGATCATTAACGCCAGGCGAATTTGCACTCTGGCAGATGGACATAACTACACAAATTCACTAAAATTTGGATTTTACTGAACGTTAAGCTGGCCATAGATGCAAAGATCCGATCGTACGAATCATCGTACGATCGGACTTTCCCATCTCCCGACCCTCCACTAACCATTCAAATCAAAGTCTTACCAGTCGGATTAGTTAAAGAACAGATCAGCAATGTTTTGCCCCTGACAGCAATCGTACAATATCTATGTCCAACCAAAGCTAGTGACAGTCTCCCACTGAAAATCATACGATCGGCAATACACGCAGAGATATTATCGGCAGCCGACAGAAATTTTCTAACCTGTCCGATCGACCAAACGACCGATCTCCACCGGACGAAAAATGTCGGGACTCTCCACACACATTCCGAAAATCGTACGAATCCTCGATTCGTACGATCAGATCTTTGCGTCTATGGCCAGCTTTACCTATTGCACCAGGCGAAGTGCAATAGAGTAGATAGAACTTCCTCAAAAAATAGTTGAAAAATTTTCTGTCCCAAAAAACGCTGGCGTCATTTCCTTTTTTCATGGTTATAGGCTGCAAAAGAGTGTAAATTTTTTTTGGGGTAACTGGCTTCCCCCCTACATTTCCTAACATATGGCACATAAACTATACACTGGGCTCATGTGTAGGGCAATATAACAACTTTATTTTATTTTACTAAGGTTTCCCGGGCTTGTGTAGTGTAATGTATTTGCTGCAACATATACGTCCATTCAACTTTAACTTCTCGTCGTATGCAAATTAGGCAACAATATCGCAACTTCGCTTCAGTTGGCACAGTAACGATAGCGCAACTTCACCAGCGTTCGGAGCCCTGGATGCAACTTTGGATTTGAGTGAATTAGCGTTGTCCTGGCGAATCTACACCTGGCGAAGTGTTACGCTATGAGTGAAGCCGTCGCTGGCGAATTTGTGGAGGTTAGTGAATTTGCCCCACTGTTAGTGAATTTTGCCCCAATATCATCATCATCCCAGTCCATGAGTCCTATCCTGTATAAACTGGGACCATTGGGTCATATATAGTATATCATACCATAAGTGAAATAAACAACATACAATTTGCGTTGCTTTTAGTAAAAGTGTGTCATAATAAATAGTAGATAAGTATGCTAATAGTTAATTACATAGTTAAGTTAGGTTGAAAAAGACCAAAGTCCATCAAATTCAACCCCTCCAAACTAACCATAGTGCACATATGTGCACACACTCATATCAACCTATCAGTACACTCAGATATATTAACTCTTTATATCTCAATAGCTATATGAATTGTACCAATTATACTACTTGTAGATAATTGTAGATTATAGTATCACTATAGCCTTTGATATTAAGCTTGCTCACATCATTCCTAAATTCATAAATTGAATCTGCCATCACAATATCACCCGGCAGGGCAATCCACTACTTTGCCCTCACTGTAAAGAACCACATATGCTGATTTACATGAATGTTCTCCTCCTTTCATCTTTCAACTAAATGGTGGCTTCTGGTGTGTTGATCCTTTTTATTGGAAAAAAAACATTCCCCCACTATCTGTCTAAAATGCCCTCTAATGTGTTTGACCATCTTCTCCAGAGGAAAAAAACCTTGACTGTCTTTCCTCATTGTTTAAAGCGATACTGTCATGGGAAAAAAAATTTTTTCAAAATGAATCAGTTAATAGTGCTGCTCCAGTAGAATTCTGCACTGAAATCCATTTCTCAAAAGAGCAAACCGATTTTTTTATATTCATATTGTCAATTTCCCAGCTGCCCCAAGTCATGTGACTTGTGCTCTGATAAACTTCAATCACTCTTTACTACTGTACTGCAAGTTAGAGTGATTTCAACCCCCTCCCTTTTCCCCCCAGCAGCCAAACAAAAGAACAATGGGAAGGTAACCATATGGTAGCAGCTCCCTAACACAGCTCCCTAACACAGGATAACAGCTGCCTGGTAGATCTAAGAACAGCACTCAATTGTAAAAACCCTTGTCTCACTGAGACACATTCGGTTACATTGAGAAGGTGAAAGAGCAGCCTGCCGGAAATCATTTCTCTCCTAAAGTGCAGGCACAAGTCACATGACTGGGGGCAGCTGGGAAATTGATAAAATGTCTAGCCGAATGTCAGATTTCAAAATTAAATATAAAAAAATCTGTTTGCTCTTTTGAGAAATGGATTTCAGTGCAGAATTCTGCTGGAATAGCACTATTAACTGATGTGTTTTGAAAAAAACATGTTTTCCGATGATAGGATCCCTTTAATTATGCCATTCTTGTAAGCATTTTAGTTGCATAACTCTGCATTCTCTCCAGCTCATGAATAGCATTGCATGAATAGCATGAAGGCGCAGCCTAATAATAGTTTATCTTGTAATAATATGGTCACTTAGCAACTGTATCATCATTAATGTGTATCTAAAGACCCTTGTTTTTGAAAAAGAATAACTAGTAATAATATTTTGTCTTATAATAATTAAAATCTGAATATCCTTGAAATGTTATATACTATATGCGTACATTGTTATTCTAATCCAGTATAAATGAGAACATGATTTATATTTAAAAATATATATATATTTTATATGTATATGGCATTTGGGCAAATGTTAAAATATCATGTTGTTTTAACCCTTTAAATGCTGATGCTCTTTGAACTTGTTTTGCTGTTTGTTGCCAATAAACATGCTGTGCAGTAAAGACCACATAAGTGACCCATAAATTCTATGACCCTCTCATTCAGGTTCCTCACTGCTGACAGTGGAATTTAAGTTCTACAACAGACAAGCAGCAACTATATTTAAATACAGATATGGTAAGGAAAGGCACAGTAAGAGTAGCATTGATTATTGGTGGTGTGTTCAGACAAGATTTTACCATTAAAACAATCACACTTTATTGGTATGGAGATGCATCAGATAGCAGTGTCAGATAACAATGCATAGATAAATGTTAAGCACAGTTCATTCTTCCATTTGTTGATGCTTACAAGCATCTTCATTATAGTCTAAGGGGCAAATTTACTAAAGGGCAAAGTGGCTAGCGAAAATTCTCCAGCGTGACATCATTTTGCCTACTCTAGGACCTACTCTAGCGCTACTTCGCACCCTTACGCCAGGCGAATTGCTCTCTGACGAAGGGACGTAGCTACGCTAATTCACTGAGTTGCGGATTTTACTGAACGTTACCTCTTGCGCCAGACTTTACTTCGCCACCTCAGATCAGGCGAAGTGCAATAGAGTTGATAGGTATTGCTTCAAAAAAAGTTGAACTTTTTTCTAATTACCAAAAAACGTGGCGTCTTTTACTTTTTTAAGGGTGATAGGCTGAAAAGAGTGATTTTTTTTTAGGGTACCCTCCTTCCCCCCTACATTTGATAACATATTGCACCTAAACTATACTGTTGGCACATGTGTAGGGCATTAGAACACATTTATTAAGGTTCCCTGGCCTTGTGTAGTGTAATGTGTAATTTATACGGCCATTGTACTTTAACTGAACGGCGTATGCAAATTTGCCATCGCTAGCGTAACTTTGAACTGCTGATCGTAACATCGCTAGCGCAACTTTGAAAATGATCGGTAACTTGTGCGCAACTAAGGCTCTTCGTGAATGTGCGCAGCCCTGGTGAATCTACGCCTGGTGAAGTGCGGCAAATCCAACGCTGGCGCAATTTCGAAGGTAAGTAAATTTGCCCCTAAGAGTGCAGTTAATAATGTTAATGTGCAACTACATTAACACTGGCAATTCCTGGCAATTCAGATAGTGTTACATAATTTCTGCCCAAACCAGCTAAAATGTCTGGGAATCTCTTAATCAAACTGCTCATGAGATAATTTTCGACTCAATTAACCTCCATGTAGGTTGCTACTCTCAATGATAAAACTGAACTGGACTAGACACGGCTAAACAACCGAAAAATTATTGAACCCACAAAACATTGCCAAAATAAAATAGAAACAGTAAAATTATATTGCATTTGCGAAATTCGCAAAACGGGGAAAAATTAATTATCATATGGCACTGTCTAGTTTTGGACGCCGGCGCATAAATTCGCCCATCACTAATCTATAAATGTCATTTTTCTTTAATAAGCCTGTCATGATACAGGCCTGTAATAGTTAATAAAACAGGCCAAGGTATCATGAGAAATATTTCTGCCAACATCTAAATCAGACACACAACAGGCCGCTTTTCACTATGGTCAGAGGGGTCAGAGCTGTAATGCCCTCCTCCATGCCCTGGCTGATAAGAGCCATTCCATGGGGAGGGGGAAGCCCAAGGAGTGAGAACTTAAAGTTCCCAGCAAGACCCTCAAAGGTGAAGTGAAGGTCACATATAATGTATACTCCAATATATTTATCCTTACAGAACCCATACCTGTTGTACCAACAGTATAAAAAACTGGTGATGGGTTCAAGGCAATTTCATCTTTCCAACGAGTCCAAACATGACTAGGTTTGGTACTCTGTATATTAGATGTGAATATCTGGGCAGGGGCAGGTCACAAAGTATTGATGTTTAGTATCTATGGAATCCCTGAGAGAATTAATAACCAATGAATATAATATCATCTCTCTCCTATGTTCCTATAAGGAATTATGGTCATTATATTCTTGCTCCTGTTCCTACTCACAGGAGGTCATAAAAACTCAATCTGTGTCCTGCTAGGCCTCACCCCCTTACATTTCTGAGGGAGGGGGGAGTGTGCAGTTACCTGATGCCCTGAAATCACTAATAAATAGTCAGCTCTTCTGACTAAACTTTGGATTTACTTTGGAGGACCAATTGCGATTGGAAGTTATCCCGTTTGTTTCCCCTTGCCTCCAGGACCAGGAATTCTATATCTTTGGAGTTAAGTATAGGTTTTCCATGTTTTCCCTTTTATTTTACAACTGTTTGTAATTGTATTATTGAATGTATGTCTCTTTTGTAACATCTTTTTGTATTTTGCACTGTTATACCTTTTATAATATTAAAGAGAATTTAATAAGATTGTCTTTGATGCTCTAAACGAACCTAGCCTGAAAGAGTGTAACTGTGAGCATTAACCCTCTGCATGCTGAAGTACTTGTTGAGTTAGTAGGAACTAACTGACTATACTGAGAGAGTGTTAATGAATTGGTGTATTGTGAGTTATTACCTGTTAGAGAGAACAGGGGAATAGTCACATTAGGTTTCTATCGCCTGTGAATGATAGATGGTGGCAGCGAATGAGTTTTGTGGGTGTTGGTTGGTGTTTGGGGTGCTTTTGTGTTAGTCTAACCTGTGTGCAAGGTGGGTGAGAGACTGAGTGAGTGACCCCTGATAGCCACACCTAAAGTCACGTGCGGCTGGAAGTACCGTGTTCGTGACAAAGCCAAAATGATGAAATCTTAAAAACAGTATAGACTCTCTTATGCTGCATGCATGCTCTGTATTATCATTACAATGGGTTTCTATTGGCTGAATGATTCATTACCATAGCCACTTGGTGAAAATAATAAAACTAATGATCTGAAATGATTTAAAGATTTGGGATGACATAAAATGCACAGCTAAGCTATTACAATACTTATAAAAAAAATGAAAGTGATGAATACATTATGTGCAGTTACTAAATATTATTTATTATATACACTGAATAAAATACAAATACTATTACATTAGCGATGCAATTGCATTTATTTGTAAATGGCTGTCTGCAAAATGACCTTCACGTGTGGCCCAACTCCTACAATTTGGAAGAAATTTGGGAGAAAATTGGGAGAATAAATTAAGAAAAAACTAAAGGTGTAAAGGTTGCTGCTCAATGTAAAATACTTAAAAGAATGAAGTGTTTACTTTCGTCTATGAACAATGTCTTATATTTTTCAATGTTTCCTTTCTGGCAAACAAAAGAAAATACGTCTTTGTATAGATTCTCAGGATCAGAGCCATTATCCCACGAGACAAAACCATCAATTGCTATTTAAATGAAAGCCTCATCAACATTTACTACATTGCTGCAGAGGGATACATATGGTTTCATACAATGAAAGTTAAAGAGATAAAAATGCAGTGGACGTTTAAGCTATGAGAACATAACTCCTTTGACCTGTGTAAAGAAATGCTTTATAATAAATGTAGTCATTATAAATGTCAGTATCGCTTTAATAATGTCTACATTATTCATGTCATGAACTCTTTTTTGGACTTTATTGTGAGACTGGATCAAATAAAATATGTTTGTAGTTATAAAACAATGCGCTGGGCCATAGCAGCAGGTGGCATATTTAGAGAACTGCACCAAAACGATTTTTCTTTTTTCAATACAATTATGAATTGATCAAAACACAGACATCTGAACTACACATCAAATTATAGATGTGTTCCACATTGTTTTGCTCGATAAAGGAAACACAGTACAATGGATATTTCATTGTTGCTATTCCTGTTTTAATCCCTTTGCATTTGCTTCCTGAAGTCTCAAACTTTCCGAAAACTCAACTTTTAATAATTTTTTTTTTATTACTCAAGCTTTTGTTTGATAAAAGCATACAAACATTTTCAGCAGCCCATTATACATTACAGAAAATCCCTCAAGACCATACAAATCATATTATAAAAAGATATACATAAATATAAATACCTGAAGATTCATTGGGTATCCTTGGTGGTCGTGCAGTCTTTCCATTACCTGGATTTGGGTCAGCTGTGCTAATCCTACCAGGGGCTTTCTTTCGATGAATCCCTGGGTTTTGTAATGTAGTGACTTTGACATTTGTGGTTGTGGAAGCTATTGTGGTAGTTGTTGTTTCCAACAAAGTTGTCCTGGCTTGAACAGTAGAGGTTTTTGTGGTCTCATAAATTCCAGGGAATGTGCTTGACACCACAACGTCATCATCCCCTGTTGGTCCCCATAAAATAAATTCAGAGACTGTCGTTAGCTGACTTTCACTATCCAAAAAACGTTTCAAGTTGTCCCAGCTTTGGAGCTGTCGCTTACTCCTATTCAGATTTGTCATTTTGACAGTGCTTTTTATTTGTTCTGATGAATAATGTGAGTTTTCCATGATAGAGTTTTTTAATGGCACATTTCTAGAAAAAATTATGTTTGCATGGTCTTTATGATATGTTTTATAATGTTTCCTTTCTATTGGCAAAACAGAACGTTCATAATTAATAGGATTCCAATAATGTTTCTGGTTCCTCAGTTTTAGCATTTCTTTTGGACTCCACAAAGCAACCTTATGTGTCCTATGTACTAGTGAAGGTCTTTGTAAATGTTTGTATGCTTTGCCTGGGGATCCTGATTCACAAATAATGAAATCCATGGCAAGTTGAAAAATGGCTATTAAAATCCAAGCATGGCTTCCTAATGAATGGCCTGATCTGCAAAAAAAAAATAAAAACATTAAATGCATTTTGAGAAAACATATTTTTATCTTATAAAGAAAATGTAGTCTTTAACGGTGCAATGTATCTTGCAAAGTGCAAAATGTTATAGGAGAACATAATGTATTCTAACTAAAAATCATGAAACATCTTATATTGTGTTGAACTGAATGCTCCTTTAAAGGAGAATGAAAGCACAATAAAAAATTTATTTTAAATATGTTATGCTATAATAGTAACATACGATGATCTCGAGTGACACAAGTATTTTGGCAGTGTTATGATCAGCAAGATGATCAAAAAATTAAGGAAATATCAAGAAATATGTAATTATTGAAATATGCATATACTTTAATTGCACACAGGACAAAAAATATTCAAAATTAAAACGACTTCTAAAGTCAATAGAAGTCAAAGTGGATGTTATTTTATAAAATTCTTGGACTTTATCAGAATACAGCATATTTATTTCAGAATATATAAATTACTACATACTGTGGTCTTTTTTGCACTCTGCACTTTTTCTTTTATTCTAATTGTGATTCACTTTGCAGATTTCACCACATTTAGAAACAAACCTTTAGGCTAACATTAAGTAAGCTTTATCAAAAAGGTCTATGTAAATACAACAGTAAACCTTCAAAGTAATGTATGTATGATATGCATAACTTTATTTGTAAAGTGCTGTTTAGGAGCTGCAGCTCTGTACAATGCTTAAAAGTACAATATAAATAAAAGTACAATATATAAAAGTACTTAATAAGTACACAGAGCTTAAGTGCTGTGTGGCAAAAGACACAGTGGTAAGGAGCAACAAGATAGAAAGGTTTGAGAGGAAAGGTGGCAGTGGATGGTGTGAAAAGTGTGTCTCTGAGAGGAGCAGAGAAGATGACCAGGAACATACAGTAATGCTGTGCTGAGTCCTCTGTCAAAAAAGCACCACATTTCTCTCCTTCCATTGTGTATATGTGGCCTTCTGTATCAGACTTCCTGCATAATCCTCTAGGACACAGGCTTAAGCATACTCAGTTTGCTTCCCTCTCCCCCTCCCTTCTCCCCCCCCACTGTAATCTGAGCACAGAGCTATGAGTAAGCAGGGATTGACTCAGACAAGAAGTTATGTCACAAGCTAATATGACAGCTGCTATCCTAAACAAACAGAGAGAGAGCTACTATTGCGGTTTACTTGGGTATGGTAAAGCATTCTACAGAATAAAAAAGTCATTCTAGCTTGCACTATTGTGGGTAATCTATTGGCAATAAACTGCCTTGTTATCTTCCCTTTCAGAAGTAGAAACTGAATGTCAAAATGGTGTACAGCACAGAGCAAATTATTTTTACCCTGGCCAGTGTCGGACTGGCCCACCGGGATACCAGGAAAACTCCCGGTGGGCCCAGGTGTCAGTGGGCCCTCCTGCTTCTAAACATTTGGCTTATTTCATGGCCATTCCTTATTGATAGTGATGGGCGAATTTATTCGCCAGGCGCGAATTTGCGGCGAATTTGCGCGAATCGCCGCCAGCGAATAAATTCGCAAAAATTCGCAACAAAAATCGCGCAAAAAATGGGCGCCGGCGTTGAAAAAACGGGCGCCAGCGTAAAAAACGGGCACCGGCGCCAAAAACGAGACGCCGTCGCGATTTCGCACATTTTTTCCCTGTTTCGCAAATTTCGCGCAAATTTTGCGAATTTTTCGGCAAAGCTAAACGGCGCAAATTCGCCCATCACTACTTATTTATATAAGTATAAAAAGGCTAAATAGCTGGAATAATAGGTTATAGTATGAAAAGAAAAGAGAATAGGGGAATAGAGGTTGAGTGAGGAGAGTAAGAAAATAATACTTAAAATGGGCCCCTGGTCTAAAGGTTTTTGGGTGGGCCTCTGGTCTAAGGGTTTTTGGTGGGCCCCTGGTGTCCCAGTCCGACACTGACCCTGGCGTAAACTAATTTAAAAAATCACTCCTTCCAAATATGAATGATGTAAACAAAATTACTGTTTCACCTAAAACGCTTGAAAATGAATAGAAATAGTATTGATTAAATAAACTCTTTTAAATGCAGTAGGTGAAGTAATTGAATGTAAAATAATACTCTTCGTGCTCCTCTTCACAATGCCCAAAGTAGTGATGCGCCACCTCCTGATGTCATAACGTGGTGGTTTGGTGCAAACATTTTCAATGAAAAGGTGCCAGAGACCCGGGTTCGATGCCCAAATATGTGAGTTCCTGGGTGCACTATATTGACTGATCCTTGTTCCTTGACCCTTGGACTTTTCCTGCCTACATTGCAGCTTCCATGTCCCGACTTCAGTATCATAAGTGCCATCAGGCCTTGACAAATACTCATTAAAACTATTACTCATAAAAAAAGCAAGATGTTCTTTAAAATGGAATGCAGAGGAGCTATGGTTAAGGCTGTCGTCTGTAGGAGCCCTTTGGGTTTTATGTGTTTTTCAGCCACTGTAACTATATTCCAATATTATGGTGTATTAGCAAAGCAAAAATCTGCTCCAAAAGGTACTGCAAGCAATTATTCAAATGTATACAAAGAAACATTTCAGTACTATATATAGCGTTCCATTAAAATGTATGTAAATTAACTTCGGTGTCTACTTTACTAATCTAGGATACATTGCAAGGATCATTATTGTTTAATATATGCCACCTGAATTTAAATAAACATCATATTTTTATGAACACACAACTGTTTTATATTTATTTTGTTTTGCTGTCACCAAGCCTAGTATTTTAGAAGTATTTGGGCAAAGTACATGTTCATTGATCAAATTCAGGACCTTTATCTTTTGCATTCAGCAAAGAATGATCCACAGAATTAAATTGCAGTGAAGCGAAAACTACAAAACTGCACAGTATCACTAAAACACATAATAGCATCGTTACAACATCGTTATTTTTAAACCTGCTTAAAATTTGATCTGTTATGAAAATATTCAGCAAACCAAGGATAAATAGAACAGAAAATACTTAATTAGTGAATTGCCCCTTTTTTCATAAATCCTGAATTCATTTGCAAAATGCAGTCAGCCACCATGGTGGTTCCCTCGGTAGTTGTCCCTATTCTGACCACCTAAAGACAGCATTGAGCATCATTTAAAAAAGGGCATTTAGGATGACAAGCTACTGCGTGTTTTTTTATCTTTGCTTAGCAAGGCATGAGAGCTCATTTACATACCCGTAAGGACCAATTTATGAAGCACCTGTAGCAGTTGGAGGTGGGAGCTTCCCTCTGCACCTTGTGCTTTATAAAGAAAATAGTTCAAGGTGCAGAGTGCAATATCATCAGGGACAAAGGAGCCCTATTTGCAATGCCTGCCTTAGCCAGGTAACAAGTACCTGACTAACACCCCCGGGTTCTAAGAGAGCTTAGTTCAATTTTAGACCAGCCCCTATTTCTGATTTTCTCAGATTCACTTTCATCTGGTATGGTGCCTATAGATTGGAGAAAGGCTGATGTTATTCCAATATTTAAAAAGGGATTGCGATCTCAGCCTGGCAATTATAGGCCAGTAAGTTTGACATTTGTGGTGGGCAAATTATTTGAAGGCTTGTTAAGGGATCACATTCAAAATTTTGTCCTAGTGAATGGCATTATGAGCAGCACTCATCATGGCTTTATGAAGGATAGGTCATGTCAGACAAATTTGATTGCTTTTTATGATGAGGTAAGTAAGATGCTGGACAGTGGGTGGGGGGGGCAGTAGATGTGATTTGGATTTTGCCAAAGTGCTTGATACTGTGCCCCACAAATGACTGCTTTCTAAACTACGGTCTTTCCAGCTGACATTAGGTCACCCATTCTGATTAGAAGAAAAGAAGTTCCGCCTAAATATTTGGAAGGGGAATTTTTCTTCTATTAAGGATTAATTATATCTTAATCTGTATTAAGTGCAAGGTACATTGTTATTGGGGTTGTTCACACTGGAGAAGAGGCTCTTAAGGGGTGATATGATAACTATGTATAAATATATAAGGGGATCATATAATAATCTCTTTAATGCTTGATTTACCAGTAGATCTTTCCAGCTGATGCAAGGTCACCCATTCCAATTAATAGAAAGTAATTTCTGATTAAATATTCGGAAGGGGTAGTGAGAGCTGTGAAGATGTGGAATTCTCTCCCTGAATCAGTCGTACAGGCTGATACATTAGATAGCTTTAAGAAGGGGTTGGATGGCTTTTTAGCAAGTGAAGGAATACATGGTTATAGGAGATAGCTCATAGTCCAAGTTGATCCAGGGACAAGTCCGATTGCCATTTTGGAGTCAGTCTGAGGCAAATTGGCTTCAGATGGGCTTTTTTGCCTTTCTCTGGATCAACTAGCAGTTAGGCAGATTAAAAAAAAAACCCGAAAAGGTTGAACTTGATGGACGTGTGTCTTTTTTCAACCTTACTTACTATGTTACTATGTACAGGGCTCTCCAATGCCTATGGTCCCCCGGTGCTCCCTAGCTTGGACATCTAAATATGCACAAAAGCTAGGGTGCATTCATGCTACCCAAATCCACTCCATCAGCCCCAACTTGAGGCACAAGTCTTTGCAAACCATTCTGAAGCCTAAAATGGTGCAACTTAGGACACAATAAGCATGTAAAAGAACAAACTTCATGTTGCTTGCCACTGTCTTTTCTGCCCTTTGCACCATGCCCCACAAATGTTAAATTAAATGAGTCCTATGGCATATTACATTGGCTACAATAAATCAAAACTGCCTTTTGGCAATGACATGCATTTGCACATGCATAAAAAAACAAGACCAGAGATTTTCCTGCTCTTTGTCTATACAAGATTTCCCACGTCAACAATGTAGAGTTGTCAACACAAGTGCTCATGCAAAGCACAAACTTTTAAACACTCTTCTCAAAGGTATTCTATAACTGTGACTTGCCCCAATTGCTTTGCTGAATAAAGGAGCAAGGGCAGTATCCAAATGTTCAGAAAAACAAACAAATCTATTTTTATACATTTGTGATTCATTTATTACTGAGGAAGTGTAGCGTGAACTACACAAAAATTATTTTACTACAACTCAGGGTCATATCTCAATGTGCTGATTTATTGTACACTTGTAAGTAGTCTGTACATTTTTATTTTAATCTTTAAATAAATATACCACACTATATCTGTTCTTATCCTCCTTTATGGCTGACTGTGGTGATTGAGATTTGAGGGAAAGATTTATGAGCTTGACCTTTATTTCATTTTGGTGAGTAGGCTGACTCACTGAGGGACATATATTCTACCCTGAAAAGGGGCAGAAACAGGGTTTTCTGTATAACAAACCCCATACTTGCATTGCTAAAATACGCTCAAGCTGTGGGACATGATAATTAGTGGTTTCCCACAATTCAGTTTTAGTTAATAATGTTAATAATGTTAATAATGTTAATAATGTTGCCATGTCAGTTACAGACATGGCAATATGATGTCATGTTTGTGATTTTCACATGGCAATTGCATTTTTAAATGAGGCAGATTTATAAGGTACACTACAATGTGACCTGATCTAGAAACCTGTCAAACACTTACAATGAAATGTATAAGGGCTGCAGGCAAGAATTTTATTACAATTTTATTGGAGTCCTTTGACAAATTAAAAATATAATGATAAAATGTCAAAAGTGCCCTTGAATTTAGTATAACAGTGATATATTTTCAACAGCACACTGCTTTATGGAAAAACCTGAGACAAGCAAAGCATGAGAAATTTATACTGACATACAAACGATTTGACCTTTGGATAGTATTCAGTTCAGCATGTAATATGAAAACACAACCAAATATTGGCTCTTTTAGATATAAAAGTTCAGATTCAAAGTATTTAATGTTTTCCTATAAAGAAGGGTAACAATATGACTGACATGAATAAATATATACATGTATATGCAGATAAGGAATACGCATATTTTATATGTATTTCTTAAACTAGAGCTAAATATATCAATACAGGGAAGCGTACAATCACATTATGTCTGTCCGGAATCCAAAAGCCCCATTTTTCAAAAGCATGCGTCTGTGCTGTCTATAACCTGCCCTTTAGAATTAGATTTTCCCATTAATTTACTGATGGTTCAACAAAGCAAAGGTAGAGAGAAATGGGACTAGAGAGTCATAAGACTTAAAATAGAGAATGTTGTATAATTCTCACTTGACTGCCTTGTACTTAGCTGAGTTAACTTTTAAAAAGCCCATTTGTTAAAGGTACATGAGTGAAAATGTGGTCCTTGCACTTGGGTATAGTTGTACTCGGGTTTCTGCTGCCTTTCTCCTGTTCCCTGTTTTAAATTTCATGCAATTGTGCCTATTGATGCAGAGGAACCCTGGAGCTCCAAGGTTCCCACAGAAGACTGTGTTAAAGAAGAGGGCACTGGCAGTGACACCAAACTCACTACATGGTGGACTTCTGTTCATTTGTAAACAAGAATATTTAAAATAAAGGTATTAAGAGAGGGGGTTGCCTATGGGAAACTCTTTAGACATCATTTACTTACTGCACCATACTGTACAAAGATGCGCCGAAGTCTGGTGCAATTATAGCCAAAGCTATCTATTTATTGACACACTGTGAACAATACAATAGAAATGCAACATAGAAAAGAATGTTAAGCATGAAGTACTCACACTCCCTCATTACTAAACCAGCTACAGATAGGAATCATATTAGATTGAGTGACATTCAATAGTAAAATAAAACACTTTGACATGGAAGCTTTCAAAGCAGCATAAAGCAGATAACAGAGTGTCCAGACATTATGTTCTCAAACTAAACAGCCTCCAAAAACATGACATATAGCAAACAAAGTCAAACTTAACTGTCAAAGAGAACACAGACACAATGCACAAACTATGGTTGCACGATGAACCTCAATGACAGGCTAAAAGAACACTTTAAAGGAACTTTGATAAACAATGTGCTCATACACTACCATGGAATGAATATGTCCTCCAAGAGTTTGAAGCCCACTATGCACAGTTTTTTTTTTTTAGAATGGATCACCTATGGAGTCCTCTCTTTGCAACATTGAGCTCTCTTAAAATCCACAAAAATGCTTTGCCAATCTTATTCAATATTGATGCACTCCATAGCCTTGTTATTGTAGAGGACTGAAAACATATGTTTGCAAGCAGTTCCCTAAAGTTAAAATACAGCTAAGTTGGGTCTAAATTGCATTTGGGAGGGAAAAACTGTTCCCTGATCCTATGTGAAACTGTCCAAAACCAGCCGGGAGGGGTCATTTTTCTATTGTATAAAAGAGCCCCTCCTTGGATTCCACCTAGGCAAGAAGGAGATGTTTAGAGCCTGCGCAGATGAAACCCATTGAAGGAAGTTAGCTGCCCATTTACTAAAAATTTAATTACGCATTTTTTCCACGAAAATCACTAAAACTTCTAATGCAAAAAAGAAAAATGCCAAATTAAAATGTCAAGGTCCTATAGAAGTCAATTGGAGCTGTGCTGATCTTATTGGACAACTTTTAATCAATTTGGATTTATGATGTTTTTGGATTTTTTTCTGCTAGGAATTGTCTGAAAAACCTGACTTTTTAGATGTTTTCAAGGTATTTATATTTTTTAGCTCACCGTTTTGTACTTTTCTTTTGTTCATACTTTTTATATTCGGATCTTTTAATAAATTCAATGACTGGTTTAAGATTCAAGTCTTGGTTTCAAAAACCTCTGACCCACTAAAATTTAACCTTCAATAAATAAGCCTCCATATGTAAGTTAGGTTAAGTTATGGTATTTATCGAGTATTTATCGAGTAGACTGGTGTACCAGCCCAGAATAGGGATCCAAGTGCATAGGGTTAGATGAAGTGCTGCCCAAGTTCCACTCAGAGACCTTGCAAGCTGAGGTTGAACATTTGCAGGTTGAGCATCTATAGACTGCTTACTAGCCCCTGATTGGCGATTACTTCTAAAGGTTCTATGTGTACAGTAAGGGGTTTATTTACTAAACTCGAATGCAAAAATCATGAACAATTTGTGATCAGACTTTTAAAAAATTACAAATTTTTCAGAATTTATTAATCCCTGAGGACGGAAAAGTCTGAATCTGAAATCCGGCATCTCAGACCTGTCGAGGTTGCATATAATTCAATGGGAGAAGTCCCAATGATTTTTTGATGTGCGCTTGGTTTCGTGTAATACCCAAAGTTTTCAGGTGAAAATTCCGAAAAAATTGCGAAATTCATGAAAATCTGATGAAAAGACCCGAGTGAATTTGATCAAATTTGTAGCAGAAAATATTGAGATAAATTTGGACTTTGATAAATAACCCCCTAAGTATATCATATGTACAATATATCGTAAACAACTGTTCTTTTTCTTATCATATTTTATTATATATTTCCCAAGAGATTGGTGCATCAATCCTGCCAATAATAAAGTTATTGTTTATTTTTAAGAACCACTGGCTCCCATTTTATTATTTCTACTGAGAAATATAGTTTTACAACACTGCCTCCTACATAATGCAAGGGCCAACACTTACAGAATAACCACCTACAGATTAAGAGCTACAGTAAAATAGCACTTCATTTGGCTTTTGGGTTACATTATGAATTCATGATCTTAGGAAACATTATGAAGAACAAGTACTAACAGGAACACTTTATACTACATAAAGACAATAAAAAAAGTGTTGGTAGAAACATGATGTAAAACATTCAGAGGGGTTTACTCAAACACTTATGGCATTTGTGGGAACACCAGAATAATAGTTTTTATATCTGTTAATAAACACTTTACATCACAAAATAAAGATGAAAGATGGACAACACTTACAAAAAATGAAGAACATAGGATGGTGGCATTGCTGCACTGGGTTAGAAATAGTGAAGATTCTTGTTGAGTCCCTTGTCCTGTAGGGGTAAAAACAAGCTATGACCATGAATATGCAGGTAATTAAAATCATCAATGCACAAGTGTCAAAACACAAGACTTCTAAATTTGTGTATGTCAGTCATCTGGGTAATTCAAATGTAGATGGATATTAATGATTATTGATTAGTAATGTTTTCTCTTGATGTATTTAATTTGATGTTATGCTAAAATTTTAAATAAAATATTTTAAATTAGCATTTATAGAACGAGTGTTTCACTTTCACTATGCAAAACTGTATAGCTTATTATCTTGTCCTAATACAGACAATAAAATGAGCATTATATAATCACAAACCCCTAGCAAAATAATATTAATAATAAAACTGATGGTCTTGATCTGTACAGCACTTACAAATCACAGGACTAAAATGTCATAAAGATCCTCCAAGCATGCTTGTGACTCTCTTTATCCACCTAGAGTGGAGTGTGGGACTTTGCCTTAAGAAAGGATTATTGCTATATATATATATGTGAATGCATTTTACGTGAATTCAGTTTATAAAGTTCATATTGGTTTATGGCAACTGGTGTGTTTAATTATTTGTTCCCAGTGGGGCCACCAATAGGTGTATCCCCGGATCCCACTAGTTGGAGGCACTGCACATTCATTTAGCAAAGGGGATTCAGGACCCGTATATGGTAAGATATTGATGATGTACATCCTATAATACATGAAGTGGTTAAAACAGTTTTATACTTCTAACAGAAAGAGTGCTCTACCTCTGAATCAAAATAGAATAAGAATGTACAGTAGTGTATATTTTGGGATTGCTTCTATATTGCTGGGCAGCTATATCTAAAATTATCTAAACCATTCCCAATATTCTGTAAAGGAATAGCTGAAAAAGTAGCCCATGTTTAATTATTCTGACAATCAGCTGCTTTGCTATGTTTACTAAAAGCTGTAGTTAAACACCTTGGCCCTCATATTGGCCAGGGTGAAGCAAGGTGAACTAGCATAGGGATAACATGTCAGATGTGAATATATTGGATATTTAACACTAATCCACCTATAGTGGCTTGAATGTATTGTGTCCTCCAATGCAAAAACAGACTTGAATCTGTTCTACATTAGATACAAAAAACGACTTTGCAATATTTGTTGAAAGAGAATATACAACATTCATATTCTCTCTTCCAATTAGCCCAGAGTTATTCACATAATACAATAACAGTAATATCAGTGACTTCCCTTGAAGGCATCTCATTAACTTTTGCCATTGAGAACACCCAGCTCATTATTTTGTAATGGGGACACTTCAGTTTGATACTTGACTTAACTAATTTCATTTTACAACCATGCATATCAATTATTAATTAAACTTAAAATATTAATAAATGTTATTATGATTATTATAATTATGAACATGTATTTATAATGTAACTACTTATTTGTAGCGCTGTAAAATAGAAGGGTGTATAATGGATATCAAACAAACAAATTACTTACAAATACTGATTGAAACAGTTGGTAAAGTTTGCCCAGTATATTAGAACTTAATATATACATGAATATAAAGGGAAAGACATACTGTAACTTAATTCATAATGAGAGGCTTTATTGAAAAAGTGTTTAGAATAGTGTGTTTCAGGTACTTTTATATGTATCATAGCTCTGACAATATTTAAGACAGCAAATATGTGATCATTTAAATCTCACCTTAACTGCCCTTCCAACTAGGTATTTGTGGCTACATATGCCACAAAATATACAGAATTAGAACTATGTGTGATTTAAAATGTCATAATCTGACACTGAAGTGTATGGGGCAGATTTATCAAGGGTCGAATTTCGAAGTCAAAAATACTTTGATTATCGAATGGTCGAATATTCGAATTATTTTACTTCGAATCGAATTCGAAGTTGAAGTTGTAGTATTCTATTCGATGGTCAAAGAATCCAAAAAATTACTTTGAATTTCAAATTCCCTCTAATTCACTTCGACCCTTGATAGATCTGCCCCTTAATGTTTCCCATATTCTAAAAGCACTTAAACATCTTTACACATGTGTCAACCGGTCTTTATAAATAAACATGCAATGTGCAGTGTAAACAATTTTGGCTGCAAATAGTTATGACTTATACTCACAATGTAGTATTTCCCCCCAGAAGTCAACAAATTCTAAGATGCCCGCTAAATTGCAACTACCTTAATTTATGTTTAAACAATGATAGAAGCAAATTTGGGTGCATGCATTGCAAGTTGTAAAGGAGCATTAATGGATACAAGTACATTTCTGAATGGTGTCAATGAGCCTCCACTTTGCCTACATTTTAGCAAGTTGCACTTCTGTCCATATAGGAGCCATAATGTCCAAAAGAAATATCACGTTATTAATTATTCTGTGAATATAATGTTCAAATTTATAATTCAGCAAAAATATTTTTCTAAAATGTTACTAAGGTTATTAGAACATAAGACTATTGTATTTTGTAGGGTGCTTTCAAGGAAAGAAAACTGTAATAATGGTTAGTTATACCGTAGAGGCAGAATTTTAAATGTGAGTTTTTTGTGGTGAGCTCTTGTTTCACACTTTCATTTCAGATATATTTGGCCTTTAGTCATTTGACTTGCTGTACAAAGGGAAAACATGTTCCGATTGTTTTTGATAAAATGGTCTTGACTGCTTAAATAAACTGAAAGAATAAAGTTGCTTCAATTTACAGACACACTTCCCCATTGACTTTTATATAAAATGTAGCCGATTTTAGTTACCGAAGCTTTACACTTGAATTTCAAAATTTGTGTGAACCAATGTGAACTCGAACATAGTCATTTTTGATGTTTCTTTTGTAAAATTACTATAGTGAGGGCCAAGAAATATAACATTATAATTTTGCTGGTACAAATGACGATAATGTATAAGAAAGTACGTTTTTACCTAAAGTCTACATTGAAAAAATCCAATCCCCTTTTTCTTTTATAGTGGAGAACATCTAGGAAAATTTCTGTTGGGTTGTGTAAAAGAAAAACCAATCCTGTGCATTTGAATGAATATAAATTGAGAAGATAATTTTAGAAGGAATCTGTAGGCAGTTTTAAAATCCTGACACAGTTTAACATCGCAGACGATGTACAGTAGACATTTTTACAGCAGAGACTTGATTTAAGACAACATTTCAACCATTTCTTTAAGTTTACAAATTAGTTTACTTCTAATATGCCTAATACAGACTTCCAGAAACTAGTTGGTCCTCTATCTATTAGACCATATTGTACTGTAAGTAGGATTGAATGCCAGAAAACTGTAATACTAAAGAACAAAATGCGTGGGTTTTTCTGGAGTGGGATTTCCGATAAAACAAGAAGCCCATAAAAACAGTTGTACTGTTAAGCTGCTAATTTTCCTCCCACATGATAATCTGTCCAAGCAATTAACTCAAATCATGATGATCACATCACAGTTAGGATACCTGTAATATGTGTTTGTAGGTTATGGGAATTTTTTTTACATTGCACTGTAAAATAAGTCAAATGGATAAATAGCTATTTCTTTTACAGAAACATTATTTTTAATGTGTATACTGTACCTATAAAGATTAAAGCGTTTAATTCATACTAGAAAAAAAAACATTTTAGCTTTGTACTGAACTCAATGCAGTGCTTACAGGGCCAATAAAAACTACAATAAAAATAGCTTTATTAAAAGGGTTGCCGCCAATTATGGTCAGTCACCAAAGGGACAGATCAATGATTGATGAGGCCCTGGTGGTTCCCCATCCCTACGCAGGCATGCCTTAGCCTTGCCCACAATTCACCATGGCTCTACCCCCTATCCTCTCCAGCACTTTCCTCCCAAACTGATCCCGTTATTTCCATATGCCACAAATGACAAACTGGATAGGGCTAATGGTAATCTGACACTAAGCAGCCTTATGACTCTAAAGCAACAGAAACGCAATTTACTCCCCTGGTTCTTGCTGCATTGCTCTACTTTATTTTTTTTCCTGTGGAACATTACCTTCATGGGGTGGGGTGGATGTGCTCTACTTAGATTTACATTTGACACAGTACCAGAAGGTTACTGATTAAATTGAGGAATATTGGCCTGTAAAATAATATTTGCACTTGGAGAGAGAAGTGGCTAAAGCATAGATTTAGGGGTGAGAAATTTCTACTCTGTTTTTCGCCGCAAAAATTGAAGCCCATAGACTTCAATGGGAGAAAAAAAATGTTGTGCGTCAAAAAAAAATGTCATGCATCAAAAATACATGTCACCCATAGACTTTAATGCATTTTGGCAAATTTTTGCCGGCTGCGAATTTTTGTCGAAGCAAAATGGGTTAAATTCAGCCATCCTTAATTACAAATAGTGATGGTAAAAGGACCAGTGTATTAGTAGAGTACTCTATGGATCTGTCCATGGTCCTCTGTTTTTTATCATATGTGTTTTAATAATAAAATAAGTACAGTCTCTGTTTTTTCTGATGATAATAAATTTTGAAAAATTTTAAATTGTTCCAGGCAGTATGCATTTTTAGTGATGGGCGAATTTTCGCCGTTTCGCTTCGCCAGCGCCCGTTTTTGATGCCGGCACCCGTTTTTTTCTACGCTGTCGAATTTTTTCGGGCATTTCGTGAATTTATTCGCTGGCGGCGAATCACGCAAATTTGCCGCAAATTGGCACCTGGCGAATACATTCGCCCATCACTATGCATTTTACATGCAAGGGTATTCATAGAAAATGAAATTAATGCACTGAATTGTATTGGCTTGAAGGACTTCTTGATCTAACTGCAGATAATAAGCTTTAATAGCTACAGTTAGTTTAGTAAAGGAAAATGTATATATATATATATATATATATATATATATATATATATATATATATATATATATATATATATATATATACACATATATATATATTTATATATAAAAGTGTAATGATAGTAATTTAAAGGTATGTGTATTAGAACAAATGAACCATGAATATCTTGTAAATAATATTCTTATAAATTGTGCTTTGTGATATAATCGGTGCTCAGTGATTTATTTCATATGACTCATTGAAACCCTCTGTTATAAAATACGATATGCTGTTAAGTATGAGGACTGGGGTCATTTGGAAGGGTTGAACTTCTGGTTTTTTTCAACCCAAATTAAATATATTAACTACAATGTGAAAATATGCACTGTATCAGCAGATTTAGGGGGTTATTTATCAAAGTCTAAATTTATCTCAATATTTCCTGCTACAAACTCCAAACAAATCCGCTAGGGCTTTTTACGCTTATTTATTATTACATTTTCCCTTAAAATTTGCTTTGCCTTAAAAAAAAAAATTCCCCCAAAAAGTCAGAAAACTTCGGGGAAATGCACGAAACCCAGCACACATCAAAAAATCATTGGAACTTCTCTCATTGACTTATATGCAACCTCGACAGGTATGAGATGCCGGATTTTCAGATTCAGATTTTTCCATTCTCAGGGTTTAATAAATTCAGAAAAATGTGTTTTTAAAAGTCTGATTTTATAGAATAGAATAACGTATTTTTCGAAATTTTTGCAATCAGAGCTTAGTAAATAACCCCCTTAGATTTATTTGCAAACCTGGGTTTAGTTGACTTTTCAAAGCTGCATTAAAAAAAAAAATACTTGCTTCAGTTTGCATTCCTTTTTATCATCTCATGTTTGGAATTGGAAGGACAACATTAGAGAAGCCAAGAAAGTGCTACAGTGCATGAATATCTAAATTGCTCTGCATTAAACAGACCTGCATTAATACTGTATATAATTATTGAATACTATGCCTAAAGCCATCTCAACATCTCTATAATAAAATTACCGGATTTGGTAAAAAGCTTGTGTTTTTTAAATCCAAAATGACAGTTTAATTATCCTACTTTCTTTCTTCCTCATTAGGGATGTAGCGAACAGTTCGCCTGCGAACTTGTTCGCGCGAACTTCGACCGTTCGCGTCCGCCTAATGTTCGCGAACGTTTGGGAACGTTCGCAATTTGAGTTCGCGACCATTCGACCGCTAAAATCGAACGATTTCCATTCGTTCGAACGATTTCCATTCGTTCAAACGATTAAAATCCCTCGACTGTTCGATTCGAATGAAAATCCTTCGATCGAACGATGAAAATCCTTCAAACGTTCGAATCGAACGAAAAATCCTTCGAACGTTCGAATCGAACGATTTTGCGGGTGTTCGAAGCTCGCGAACGGTTCGCGAACCGTTCGCATTTTTTGCCGGTGTTCGCGAACGGCGTTCGCGAACACCAAAACGGCGGTTCGCTACATCCCTATTCCTCGTCCTCAAAACCCATCTTCTTACATATAGGAAAATATAATGTACTTTAAAAACAAAACAGTTGCCAAGTGGATCTGTGATAAAATTGCTAGATTTTAAGAAATAACAAAGCCCACACTGACAATCTGCCCCAGCCAGATCATGCTGCAATGTATTTGAAAAGTGCATTTTGAAAATGTCAATAATGCCAATTATTCTAAAAAAAATAGTATCCTGTTTTACAAAGGAGAACTGAACCCTAAAAATGAATATGTCTAAAAATGCCATAGTTTATATACTGAACTTATTGTACTAACCTAAAATTTTAGCTTCTCAATAGCAGTAATAATCCAATGAGGGGTCACCATCTTGGAAAGTGTCTCTTGCATGCTCAGTGGACTCTGAGCAGCTGTTGAGAAGCTACGATTAGGGATGGTCACAAATTATCATGAAGAAAATGAGTTTGGCCTGTAATATAAGCTGATGCTACAGGACTGATTATTAAATTCTGATGCTAATTGCACTGGTTTCTGTGATGACATGTAGTAATTATCTGTATTAATTACTAATCAGCCTTATATTGTGACATTAATATTCTATGTATATTGTTAGTGGGTCCCTACGATCTGTAAGTGACAGCAGCACAGAGCATGTGCAGTGAATCAGCAGAAAAGAAGATGGGGAGCTACTGGGGCATCTCTGGAGACACAGATCTTCCCTGCTAAAGGGCTGTGGTTGCCTTGGGCTGGTACAGAAGCACAAAATGTACATTTCTAGCTACTTCTTTAGTTAAGCTTTAGTTCTCCTTTAACCAGTTTTAACCACCAGTATGCTCCGCAACATCCCACAAAGATTCATGGGAATTTTTATACTTGCCATATATACTCGAGTATAAGCCGAGTTTTTCAGCACCCAAAATATGCTGAAAAAGTCTACCTTGGCTTATACTTGAGTCAGGCCTGCTTGCACAAAAATTATCCTTTGTATCTAGCTGATCCGGGATGGAGATCCATGCGGCCCAGCACGAAACGATCCATTGCCTTGTTGAATGTCACGAGCAAGGTCACGGTGCCGCGGGACATGCACCCTCCCCCCGCAGCTACTCCGGACTGGCTGCTGGAGTCTGAACTGTGTGTGCGCTGCGTGTGACATCACCGCAGGCGCGCTGCCGCACTGGCCACAATCGGGACTTCATTGGTGCGGCTGGGAGACGAGGCGAATTCCTTGCTAGCAAAGCACATGGTGGAAGCGATCATTAGAGCAGGACAGGACTCGGGGCAGGAGAAGGAGAATATGAAGGACAGGGGAGACAGAGGAGACAGAGCTGAGGGACAAGTGAGAAACACACATTAAAACAGGAGAGCGATCCCTCACTGTTGCTGCTCAGATGGATGAACAAGGCAGACTGATGCAAGCCAGGGGGGTTGGGGATTCCAGGACTCCCCATCCATGGGGGACCCCAAACTCTCACTCCTCATCCTATGCACAACCCCCCAACAGACAATGGGGAGCCCAGGAAGCAGGATGTCGGCGACATATTGCAACAGATTATGACTATCACTGACCAGAGCCTTGACGAAGCTCAGGCAAAGTGAGTACAAGTGGGAGGGGGCAACTCTAGGTCCTGGAGAAGAGGCCTTTGTGTGTATGAGCAACTGCTCCGTGTGTATGAGAGCCTGCATTATGGCCTTTACCCTCTGCCCACCAATCCCCACTCAAATCCTTCTTTCCACCAAAAAAGATCCACAGCTCCCCTCACAGCACAACTTCCTAATCCCAACCTTTCACTTCCAAAGTTAGTGTCCCCTATGATTTGATAATGGAATGGTCACTGGAGGATGCTGGGAGCTGTAGTCCAGTTAAAGAAAGCATTGAAAGCTGCTGCATTTCTCACCCTAAGCTTATACTCGAGTCAATAAGTTTTCCCAGGTTTTTTTTGGTAAAATTAGGTACCTCGGCTTATACTCGGGTCAGCTTATACTCAAGTATATACGGTAGTTTGAATGAGGTTACTGTGCTGAATATTTTATAAAGAATAAAAAAAACCTTTTTAGAAGCCACAAAAAACATATAGAAAAGTTGGAAATAGTTATGATAAATCAAAATATTTACAAGTGTCAAGAGTTTCTTTTATAAAAATAGGTTTCTGTATTATAGCATGGGGCAAAAAAGCTTCAGAAGCATGACATGCACAAAGTACACATGATAAGTTTTAATGGTGCAATATCTCACCCAGAGTATTATGCTGCAAATTTACATAATTCACGACAATGGAAACTGTGTTGGATTAATGCTAAAATGGATGGTGAAGCAGAGCACACTCCTCAGTGTAATCAATGACGCCCGGTGCTCAGGGTAGAGGGCTCGGCAACCCCCTCGGTAAAGGCTTCCAAAAAGGTACACTGGCACACAGGGCAATTGAAAAAGCAGGGGTACCCCTTGCTACTTTTATTTAAGCGGACGTGCGACGTTTCGGGGTTCCTACCCCTTTCTCAAGCATACAAACAGTGACCATCGTGCATTGTATAAAACAGGTGTGCAATTAACATAATTAGCATATTAATGACATGCTGTGTATATTCTCAAGGAACCTGATCCTTCAGCCAATGTGATTGGATTATAAACCCATTTAGTTTTAAAACCTAATAAAAGGATCCAAACAAGTGCATAAAACATGTATAAATAAATATACATTAAAATGTCCAGAATGTGCTAAATCCAGCTGGTGATAGTGCTGTTAAAGATACTGAAAAAAGAAACAATATAAAAATACAAAATTACAAAAAGGATTGCTTATCACTAACACAATTTACACCAGTTAAACCGATACAAAAGATAAAAGATTAAAAGATACAACGTATCAAATTACAAACCACAAACTTGCCCTACTGGAATAAATTAATCGTTACCTGTCCCTGGAGTCTACAAGAGTGTTCTCATCTGAAAAAAATACGAAAAATATTATTGTATTCAATTCTTCAAATTAAAAGAAGATCTATTGCTAAGCATAACTCTGCTTCATAGAAAACATGGCACCAGCCTACGCAAATGTGTTTATGGACCATTTTGAACAGAAACACATTTTCTCTAACATCGATTTTTCTCAATATATCCAGGCATACATGCGCTATGTCGATGATACGTTCTTTTTGTGGACTGGGACAAGGGAGGTTTTGGATGATTTTCTAACTTTCCTTAACACTGTACATCCCACCATTAAGTTCACTATGGAGGTGAATCGTTCGGAAATACATTTTTTGGACGTAAATGTCACATATACGGATGGGATTTTTGAAACCACAGTATATACTAAGCCAACGGATTGTAACAACCTGTTAAAATTTACATCCCATCACCCGCCTGGCTTGATTCAAGGCTTACCAAAAAGCCAATTTTTAAGGGTCAAACGAATCACCTCCAATGGTAACTTATATGAGAAAGAGTCCAATAAGGTTTTAAAAAAATTTTTGGATAAAGGATATGATGAAACACTGCTAGAGTCGGCTAGAGAGGAAGTGAAAAGCTTACCTAGGGCACAGCTATTGGCTAAAAAACCTGTTACCTCGAAAAAAATGCAGAGGATACCATATGTCTCTGTGTATGATAATAATTCTAAAATTTTTCGTAGAATTATCATGAAATATTGGGGTATTTTAAGTTCTGATTCGAAACATGGACACTTGTTCCAGCAGCCACCACTGTTCTCTTACAGACGTGGGAAAAACATTGGGGACTTTGTAAAAACCAACAAAAAAGAAAGAAAAAGTGGGATTTTTCCTGTTAAATCCAATTTGAATGGCACATTTCCGTGCAGAAACTGTGGCCATTGTAATAGTATTATACTAGGGAATTATGTAACACACCCCCACAAAGGTTCCAAACATGCTATACATGGCTGTTTTTCTTGTGACAGTAAAGAGGTCATTTACTGTTTAAAGTGTCCATGTGGACTAGCCTACGTTGGTCAAACCTCTCGATCAATGAAGGTTAGATTAAATGAACACAAAAGCGTACTCAGAAATTATAAACCCCTGCCGGCTTCATCCCCAAAAAAGAAAAGTAAGGAGGAAGAAACAAGTAAAACAAAAAAAGAAACTTTATTGGCGAAACATTTTCATGAACAGGGCCATAGAGTGGCACAATTAAGATGGCAAATTTTGGAGAAAGTAACTGCGTTTTCTGGACAGGATAATAAACGTAAGCTATTACAGAGGGAATGCTTTTGGATATGGTGTCTACAATCTAGACACCCGAGGGGACTCAACGAGGAATATAATCTATCATGTTTTCTATGAAGCAGAGTTATGCTTAGCAATAGATCTTCTTTTAATTTGAAGAATTGAATACAATAATTTTTTTCGTATTTTTTTCAGATGAGAACACTCTTGTAGACTCCAGGGACAGGTAACGATTAATTTATTCCAGTAGGGCAAGTTTGTGGTTTGTAATTTGATACGTTGTATCTTTTAATCTTTTATCTTTTGTATCGGTTTAACTGGTGTAAATTGTGTTAGTGATAAGCAATCCTTTTTGTAATTTTGTATTTTTATATTGTTTCTTTTTTCAGTATCTTTAACAGCACTATCACCAGCTGGATTTAGCACATTCTGGACATTTTAATGTATATTTATTTATACATGTTTTATGCACTTGTTTGGATCCTTTTATTAGGTTTTAATCTAAATGGGTTTATAATCCAATCACATTGGCTGAAGGATCAGGTTCCTTGAGAATATACACAGCATGTCATTAATATGCTAATTATGTTAATTGCACACCTGTTTTATACAATGCACGATGGTCACTGTTTGTATGCTTGAGAAAGGGGTAGGAACCCCGAAACGTTGCACGTCCGCTTAAATAAAAGTAGCAAGGGGTAACCCTGCTTTTTCAATTGCCCTGTGTGCCAGTGTACCTTTTTGGATTAATGCACCTGAACAAAATCCAAACTATAGATTATTTATTTAGTGTCATTAAACAGGCCTTCCATCTTCAGTTTTTCTCAGAATATATTTTATCAGCAACAAGTATAGCCTAGTTCCAAATTATAAACTCAATGCAGCACTTTATAGAAGGCACACTACTGTAGTGCTTAAATTCTTCTGCCTTAAATGTACCATTCAGTCATTGATTTTCTTTTTAATCTTCCCACGAGTGTAAGGTTTTATTCCTTGAGAAATGTATGCAGGTTACACTTGGATAAAGTGAAAAATATGATCTTCCGATCTGCTGCATAGTAAGCTTTGCTAATACTGCAGCTTTACAGGATATTGAAGAAAATTACAGTAATTACTTTTGATTGCTTTAGAATAATTTCATAAATATTCTCTCAATAATTTAACTTCATGTATATAGTTCTGTGACTATATTGTCATATATTATAAGTATATATATGTGTGTGTGTGTAATTCAGTTTTCTAAATTTTAAAAAATCTTAATATTTGGTATTCTATTACATAGTGTTCAGTAAATGACACATTAGTATTAGGTTATAAGATATCGGCTGTGCTGTATTCTACAGTATACCTGTATCTCCCACTAAACTACTGTCTAAAGGTGGCCATACACTATTAGATCCACTCATTTGGCGAGGTCAGCAAATGAGCAGATCTTTCCCCAACATGCCCACCAAAGGCAAAGCGTTGTCGGGCTTATCCGATCGTTCGGCCCTAGGGCCAAATTATAGGATTACAGTGAAGGAAATTGGCACTATGCAATGAGGACCACATCAACTAGCCAATGGGGCCCTCAATCGCAAATGAAAATCAAGCCTGCACAATCGATATCGGGCCGAATTTTGCAACCAATTAAGCAACCATTGGCATTGAAGCACATCCTTCTCAGATACAGAATGTAAAACCATATAAAATCTTATATAGAAAAAGTGGGGTTTTGACTGCTATAACATGGGAATAAATAATGTAAAATGCTACAGTTCTCAGAAAAATTTTACGTTTTGCCAGAGGGCATATGATACCTTTAAGAGAAATAAATGCTGCATATTCTATTCAGGAACCTCATCAGAGACTGCTATAACTGTTTTGCCTTACAAACCTGTTTTTTGTAGGTTTTTAAGGGCTCTTCTTTGAAGCATATGCTGAGCTCATGCAAAGCTTTAGAGTAGAGTAACATCAAATGCCACTTCTATAAGAAGACTATGATAGCTGAGAGGATCTTTCATAATTGCTTTTGCGGGACCAACATTGCACCCTCCACTACTACTGCATCAAACCCTTCTGTCTTGATTCATCTTACATTTGGAATGCCATTCATGAATTTCTCCAGAGAGAATCTTCCCTCAAAGCCTTTAGGTCTAAACTTAAAGACTACCTCTTGGAGCATTTGCATAAAACCTGAACTTGAACCTGGCACTTATATGGCAGTGTCACCCACTGTACCCACTGTAACCTATAGCATTTAATATCCCTCCTATTTGTGTCTGTATGTTACCCTCCCATTTAGACTGTAAGCTCTAAGGGACAGGGACCTCCATCCTTTTGTCTCCTTGACCATAAGCACTTAATATGTATTGTAACTATAATTTTTTTAATTACGTTTATTGTATTTTTATACTTTTTTGGACTTATTGTAATGACCCCCTGTTTGTTCTACTAATTTACTGAGCAGTGCTTTGCCCTCAAGGAGCACTATACAATAAATAAATAAAATATAATAAAAATGTACACACAAACATACAAAATTAAATCAAGTGTGGGACCACTCAAGAGCCCCACTGGTAGGAAACAGTACTACATTGTACTATTAGGTCAGCCTGAAATCATTCAAGCCACTCTTAATCGCTAGTGATGGGTGAATGTATTCGCTAGGTGCAAATTTGCGGCAGATTTGCATTTCACTGCTGGCTAATACATTTGCGAATTTGCCACAAAAATTTGCTGGCGTAAATTTGCCATTTGACTTTTATAAAATCTGTGGGGTTAGTTAACTATTGTACTGTACTGAAGGTATTATTTTTAAGAAACATACTCCTCTGTGATCTGTGTGTTACTAAAGTAGTCAAGCCCACATCCTACTTTAAAAACAAAGGCTTTCAATTTCTATTTACAGTACTGGATGCAGACGCTCAGTCATAGAATATTTTTGCAAGAGAATATCTAGACCCCTGAGAACCCATTAAAGCTACATCACTTTATACTTCAAAAAATGTTCATGAGAACTGTTTTTTAACACTTTTAAACATGTAGGTATAGAGAACCATACAGGGTCAGACTGGGGGGTTCGGGGCCCACCAGGATTACTTGAAAGGTGCCGCTCGGCGTGCCTGCTTGAGAGGTGCCGCTCAGCGCTCCTGCATGAATGGCGCTTCGCGCATGCACAGATGGCGCTACGCGGCACCTAAAGAAAACTTTTTTGTTTGAACAAACTGATCGGGAGAGGGGTCTGGCCCTGCGGGGGCCCATTAAGGGTCGGGACCCACCAGGTTTTTTCCTGGTTTCCCGCCGGGCCAGTCCAACACTGGACCCATTCCTATGGATTCAAGTCCCCAACAAGTTCTATTCCCCTAGTTGCTTCAGGTAGCCACTGTATCTTGTTTATCTTAGTTATTTACATATCTATGTTATTGGGTGGAAGTATCTGGAGAGTCTGTTGTCAACAAGGCCCAGTAAAGAGTTCTATTCTAGAGGAATAACCCTTCTAGTGAAAGTCGAAACAGGTACCCTGTAAATGAGGTTTAGTTATAGGCAGGACTAGTTCTGTCAGGAGTATGTTCTAGGAATGTTAGATAGTAAAGCAACCTAAACAAAGGGCAGCTTTGTGCTCTACCTAAAGGTTTTTAGTTAAAGGTAGCTCACCTTGGGTATTCCTGGCCTAAAGTGCAGGTACTACAATGCTGAAGGGAAAGGGATGTTCCTACAGTTGCTTCTGGACATCTTTGAAGAAATGAGCATCCAGACCAATAGATACCTACCAACAGTCTTCTCAGTGGTGTCACAGAAGCCTGCTCTACCTGCTGTATGACTGTATTTTAATGCAAATAATACCACTTCACTGATCTGTAAGTATTAACCATGTAATGTGGTTTCGATAAAACCCCTTTTTGTTTCATTTGCAAGAATCTCTGGTGTTTTAGAAAACTCAGAAATTAAATTTTTAATAAATATGCCTCTTAGTATGTAAGGAAACCATTATGTAGGTTCTTATTATTTAGACATAAAATAGTCTTTATGTTCCCTGTGGGTACATTATTATTTGAACAAGAGTAAGCTAAGTAAATAAGAAAAATCTGAGCAGAATTGAAAGAGTGAGAATAGTCACTCCCTATTGGATAATGTAATCAAACCTTTTAATTGAATTCAGTGTATTGGCTCAGTACACTCCACATCTATATGCTGTTCAGAACGAACGCCTGCATTTGCATTTAGATGAACAAATACTAAAATGTTGGATAATCCTTAAAGGTTACTTCCTAGAGTACAGTCAGTATTAGAAAATGGTGTCTATTCTTTACTTCAAACTCTCACACAGAGTTTTAAAACCCTCCTCCTCCCTTTTTTTTGTAAAGTCATAAAATGTGCATTTTTGTGATGTAACCTAATAATCAAGCAATCTTTCTACAAACATTGGATTAAACTCGAGTCATAAATATTTATGGGGAATAAGCATGTTACAATTGACGGCTAATTCAGTGAAAGTGATATTGGAACCTTTACTGTTTCAATATTATTCTGATTTGCCATCAGCATAAAAAGCCCAGTTTCATTTTATGTTATTTAAAAAAATATTCATGGATTTTATGTTATGATCACTTAAAATGCACTATACTGTACAATAAACTCATATAGTTCTTAATTTACTATCTGGCAAATGAGGATAGATTTAAAAATAATATTTTTCTGTAGGATGACTCCCGATTCTTTATATGATTTCAGTCAGTGCTAAAATAGACTTTGGTATCCTGAAGTGTAATTTTAAAGAATTTTATGAATGGAGCATTTCCTGTGCATTTTCTGTAGGTATAGAATCTATTTACCATAAGCCCATTAGCAAAAAGTTCTGAAATACTTCAATTCGATTTATTATAGTTTTCTATATAAATAAGCATTTTTTTTTCTAATTTGCTTTCTTTCTATAATAATAAGACAGCAGAGGATAATTTAACAATGCTACTACAATGTTTATAATGCCATTTATGATGCAAATTGTCATGCTTTTCTTTTTTTAAATACAAAGATCAACTCCCCTCACCCCACACACAATTCCAGCATAAATGCAGCTATCATGGGGAGCTGTTCAATGCATTAAAATGCACACAATTACATTTTGTTGCAAATTGGAAATAATAATGCTAAATAAAAGTCTGCATTGGTGACAAATTTGTCTGTAATTCTTTTGGTGTATGTCTGCTGTGCATATTGACACCCCATTTTGGGTATCCTCAAATTTCTGTCAGTTTGAAGGTGGTGGTAAAGCCAAGGTTTCTCTGCATCAATAAGCACTCTTGAATGCAATTCAGTGCAAACAACCTGAAACTATTGAGAATCCTAAAAAACATGTACAATTGACTTCTACATGATTTTGATTTTAACTGGAGTATTTTTGTATTTGAATTTATAGCAGCTTTAGCGCATAATAAATCTTGAAAAATGCAAGGTTTTTTCCCTCTAAAAATTTGTGTTCCCACTCAAAAAATTGAGGTTTAATAAATAAACCCCTAAATCCTTCCTTTAAAATTAAATGCATATGCTTATAAATACATTCACAAAAATAAGATAACTGTGAAGAAATATCAGGAATCAATATGTGATTTATCATATCACTCTGATTTACAGCAGAACTCCCATTTTATGTGTTTGGGGGAACAGAAAATGGTGTAAATCCTGGGAAATGTAAAATCACGGAAATATATTATGCTTAATATATTGGTGGGACCACAAACAAATGGTATAACATTTGGCAAAACAGTAATAATGAGGTTTCACTATATTTTTTAAGTAGCAGCAGGTTACCATGACAATAAGAACAAAGGTATACATTCACAATAAGTTCACAAAGCATTCACAATGCAGTCTATTGATCTATCTTCCATAAAATGGATCATTGGACCAGAAGCCACCTCCTCGGACTAGAGGAAAAGGACTTTTATTTGAAGCAGAGTAGGTGGTTCTTCACCGTGAGGACAGTGAGATTGTGGAATGCACTACTCCAAAGATCATGCTTAGAATTGCTTTCAAAACCCCATTTGATGTCAAGCAAAAATGTCCAAGACAGTCACAAATGTAACATTTAGAAGTAGAGGCAGTGGGCCGCAGTTTCAAAGGTGCTACAACATACAAGAATTGTATGAAGCTGGCCATAGAAGGCAACTTTCTTATACTGTACATATGGCTAAACTTCACAAAAAATGTTTTGTATCCATAACCCTAATGATTAGATGCCTTAGGATTCAGTGCTGCAGACCATTTCATGTTCACAGATGACCTAAAAAGAACTGCTAAATTATATCTGTTTGGCTCAGAATAGCTGACCAAGAAATCTACGCACAAAAAGGGGATTGTTAAAAAAATGTACCTGGTCAGTAACCCTCTAGTAGCCAAGAATAATTTTTTGTTCAGTGAATTGCAGGAAGGAAAAATGGGATGGGTTGGCATGGGTTACTTCCCTCGTGCTAATGAGCAAGATATGAATGTGACAAAATCGTATTTGCATGCTAATTATTTGCTAAATTAGCATGAAAGGTTAAAAATCTAACAGTTTAAAAAAAAAATCTTCAGTAATCTGAATTATAATGTATAAATGTAGTATACGAGACCACAGTCCTCAGTGTTCTGCCTTTCTCCTACGTGTGGTGTCGTCCCAGGGCTTTTGCAGTTAGTGTCTTTGGGACAGCTCCACCTCTGAACTATTTTCTGTTTCCATTGTTTTACTCATGAATTGCTGACGCTTTATTTATAAACCTTTTTAATATTATGAACTCACCTTGAAATTAATATTTATAGCACCAGCACTTTACTTAAATTATACATAGAACCAATGGAATTTTGAGACTATTTATTTATTAATTGTGCGCAAGCATACACTTAATTGAAAGTCACAGTATATAAATTATAGCACAAGCACCTTAATCAATTAATTTATTATACGCAACAATAATCAATTGAGATATTATGTATTAACCGTGTGTTGGCACAGGATTGATTAGGAGTCAAGCACGTGACTATAGCACTAAGCACTATTAAGCACCTTATAGTGAGATCTCAATCAATTCTGGCAAGGAAGTGGGGGGGGGGTTACTGCTATTTCTTCTTCTGTATATTTCCTAATATGTACACATGTAGGGGCAGATTTATTAAGGGTCGAAGTGAAAATTCAAATTTAAAATTTGATTTTCAAGCTATTTTTAGTGTACTTCGACTATCAAATAGTCCAAAATTGGATTTGAATTAAAAAAAAAACGACTATTTGAATATCGAAATTTCTTTAAAATTCAACTCAACTAAAACCTGTTGAGTTGCTGTTTTAGCCTATGGGGGACCTCGTAGAACCTATTTGGAGTCATTTGGTGAACTTTGAAAAATCAAAGTTTTTTTGGGGCAAATCCTTCGATTCGAATTCGATCAAATGCTGTAAAACTTTGAATCGAACGATTTTAATAGAGCCTATTCACCCAAAGTTAAAAACTTTGATTTTTAATGTTATGGTACAATTCACATAACAATTCCCTGAAGCTTTCACTCTCTGCTCAATGAGATCCTGGATCAGTCAGACAGAAGGCATATTAATATGTTACAGGAAAGGAAAGGAAAGAGAAATATTTTTAAATAATTTTCAATATATATACACAGATGTGAGATCTATTATTTGAAATTGCTGGGACCTGCCAATTTTTAGATAATTTGGAGCACCATACTTTAAGCCTAATAAAAAAAATTAAACTTTAAAAAGCCCTACTGTGATTACTGCAAGATCAGCAAGGATTTATTGTTAACCAAGTATTACAGAGAAAAGCAAGCCAGCCAAAAGTGGAGAATTGTGCCTTATAGTAATGCGATGCTTTAGAGTTTTCTACACAGAAGGAAAGATATTGTTATTATTATTATCAGCAGCAGCAAAAAAAAGCACAATGCAATAGAGGCCTTCAAGTAGATGATCATACATTTCAAATACACATGAGGATAATGGATAAGCCTCATTGTTAGTGATGGGCGAATTTGCGCAAAATTCGCAAAATTCGCGAAACGGTGAAAAATTCGCGAAACGGCTCCGGCATCTTGTTTTTGACGCCGGCGCCCATTTTCTTGACGCCGGCGCCCGTTTTTGACGCCGGTGCCCGTTTTTGACGCGAATTTTCGTGGGCGTTTCGTGAATTTATTCGCTGGCGGCGAATAGCGCGAATTCGCTGCGAATTCGCGCCTGGCGAATAAATTCGCCCATCACTACTCATCGTCACATACCCAGTGAGAAACTATATTCTGAAGTTATTCAAGTGAAGAAATGGCATCACTTTTCAAATGGGGGTGGAAGTTCTTGAAAACTGAAGACCTTCATATAGGTGCATAGTTTTAAGTTGATACTAACCAGTATTTTAAAGCATATCTTGATATGCTTTAAATACCTGTACCTGGTATCTGTAGATGCTTGAAGGGGTTATTGTACCAATGTGAATGCAGTATAGGAGCAATAGCATGAATTCACTAACCCTCTATCAGATCCACAGATTAAACATTGCAGTGTCTGTTGCTGTGTTACATAGTCATTACAATACAACTCTAGTGATGCATTTTATTCCACCAAAATACACTGTGACATGAGAACATGCCCAATCACTTGTCCATGAAAGAAATTACATTTCCCTTTATCATATGATCCAACGTATACTTTATTTACACAACATTTCTGGATCTCTGTAAAAGAATGTGGTTTTGGACAAGCCTTAGATACATTGTATACTCTTATAAACAAGTGATCATTGATTGAGGTGTATTCACAGATTAATAAAATAATGTATAATGACAATTGAGGGGTTATTTTTTAAAGTCCGAATTTATCTCAATATTTTCTACTACAAACTCAGATTAAATCTGTTCTGGTTTTTTATGCTTAATTATTATTAAATTTTCCCGAAAAATCGCTTTGAGGGTAAAAAAATCGGATTTTCATGATTTTTTAAAATTTTTCATCCGATTTTCACGATTTTTTAGGATTTTTCACTCGAAAAATCAGATTTTTGCCCGAAATTGCACTAAATTCAGCGCACAACAAGAAATCATTGGGACTTCTCCCATTGACTTATATGCAACCTTGACAGGTCTGAGATGCCGGATTTTCAGATTCTGACTTTTCCAACCTCTGGGTTTCATAAATTAGGAAAAATCTGTGATTTTTTTAAAAGTCCGATTTTATATATAAAAAAAAAAATCACGAAGACAGGTACCGTACATTACTAGAACATTAGCTTAGCACAGGTACTCATTTTAAAGCAGTTACTTTGTGGGACTTCATGATTTAGATATTGTAGACATGTATCTGAATATCAAATTACTTTCCATTACAGTATAAAACCTTTCCAAGTTTACTAAAGCAATTTCACCAATTTGGGTCTAGGTATGGGTTAATCATCACATTTATAGCTGGTGTGGTGTAGAGCTAAGTAATCATTACTATTGGCAGTCACCTAGCACAAACCCACTACAATTGTTCATGGTATCATAATTGTTCCATACCTAATTAAGCTAATTGCCTCTTTCAGTTCTACAGTTATGATCAGGGCCACCTTCTATGTTGGCATGTGAGCCAGTCTGTTTGTTTTTTCATAGATTCTTTCTATAATATAGGGAAATAGTCAAAATATCACATTCTATATTCCGTACTTTTGTACTTCTATTTCAGATATAATATAAAAAAATCAATCCTGCTTGAATTCATCTTGTTTGTAAAAATGGCATGCCTACTGTTGGTATTTATATGTGAAGCAGAGCTTAAATTTATGTTTCTTTTAAGAAAAGAAATGTAATATTTGTACTGGTCTTTAACATTTTTTTTTTTGCATCACAACAGAAATCATAAGGAAACCAATGAGTGATTGCTAAATTACTTGCACTACATATTGGTTAAGGTTAAATATTAAGAAATTAATAGCCAAAAGCTTTTTATTGATATATTAGAAAGCATGCTGTGAATATATTTGGTGATGATTTGATATGATCTGGTGATTACATTTCAAATACTTTTATCTTTTATGGGGGATAGCATAAAAATGTTCTTTTTTATACTATTTTCTATGTTTTAAATGCCCCAGCTGAGCATAAGATTGAAGCTATGTAGGAGATTAGCACATTAATGTATTGATTCCGTATGATGCTCTGAATATATGTAATATTGACAATTGTACTGTGTTATGGCCCAATGTGGGCAAGTTGTAATTTTTGTTAAATGAAAAAAAAAGAAAAAAGAAAAAAATGAATAAAAAAAGTCCCTATTACAGGGAAGTGCTCATGGTAAACTTTGTTTTTTTTTTGGATTAATTTTTTCTCAACATTCTACAGAATCAAAAGAATGTTTATTATCTGGTTAATTTACAAAAGTACTGCATTTCCCCACTTCCCTGTTGTTTTTCACTTTAAAAACATTTATTCTGTGGGCCAAGCTCCAAATTCAGTCAGCTGAAGTCAAAAGTCTTGTTTCAAAGCTGACCCATAGCCTGTTTGCTCACTTCTAAACTCATAGAAGTCAGTCTTAAAGGTCAGTTAGGGTAAGATTGTGGGTGAAGACTTATTTGCTTTTGTACTGATGTACTTTGAACTATGGCTGAATTATGAATACAGATATAACCTTTTTATGCACTGAAGGGGAGGTCCTGGCTATGCTCTGGATGTTAAATTGGGGCTTAAACCCAAAAAGTCCAAGACCACTACATTTATGGGATCAATTATCTGGAATGCTTTTGACAAGAAGGTTTCCTTTAGATGAGCCATTTTCTATTATTTGGGTTACTGGGACCAAAGCTTCTGCTAAAAAAAAGGATTGTTTTGATACTAGTATGACTTATATTATCTTAGTTGCCTTAAAATTTACACTAGGGTAAACGTAAGCTGGTCATAGACGCAAAGATCCGATCGTACGAATCGTGGATTCGTACGATTTTCAGACCATGTGTGGAGAGTCCCGTAATTTTTCGTCCGTCGGAGATCGGTCGTTTGGTCGATCGGACAGGTTAGAAAATTTCTGTCGCCTGCCGATAATATCTCTGCGTGTATTGCCGATCGTACGATTTTCAGTGGGAGACTATCACTAGTGTTGTCAGACATAAGTATCGTACGATTGCTGTCAGGGGCAGAACATTGGGTGATCTGTTCTTATTTGATCGGAATGGTAAAGACTTTGATCTGAATGGTTAGTGGAGGGTCGGGAGATGGGAAAGTCCGATCGTACGTTGATTCGTACGATCGGATCTTTGCGTCTATGGCCAGCTTAAGTCTGGTAATTCTATGCTTCCTGGACAATGGATTTCCTGATAAGAAACCCTATACCTGTACAATGGAGAAGAATTCTCTTGATCACAATGCTCAATGAGGCATAAGCTTTTCTGTAGGTCTAAATTTATGGATAGATTGCAAGCACTAGCAACTTGGCCCAGTCAGCAAAACTTTTCAAAGTAGATTGCACAAAACACACTATAGCTTCTTTACCATTAAACAGAACTACATCATTATTACAGAGACAGGTAAGTCCATACATGAAACCAAAGTGCCTAGAAGTGATAACTGCTTAACTACCTTGCAAAATAAGGACCACTACTATAAATGATACATTTTTAAGTTATGGTATATTTTATTTCCTTAAACAAACTCCTTTATAAAAAAAAAGGAGATGTTTAGAAGAGCTAAAATTGTTTCTAAGTAGGCATAACGTCCCTTTTGTATTCCCCTGGCAACACTTAAAAAATTCTCTGCCTCATGCTGTAATTGTGTTATCTGAACAGGCTAATTATGGAGAGGAGATAATAACTGTGTAGGGGAAATATAGTTGTATTTACATTTGTTGACTCTTTTTGTCATCTTGGCTGGCTGAGGGGGATGCATACTGGAAATATATGTATATTTTGATTGGAGTTTTTACTGCCATGATTTATATTTATTCAGTATCCTATTGCATCTCTACAATAAACAAATTAAAGAGCACCAGCCTTCTTTGTCTGGACTGCAGACAAATTACATTTTAGGGGTCCTTTAACATGAGCCTGAAAAGACATTTTCACAATACTCAATGTAGTTAGCATAGTGTAGAACAGTAGGGCATTTCATCAAACTGTCTTATAAACACTGTACTGCTGTCTAGACTACATAAAGAGGTTTTGTATAAATTCTGTTAATACTAAAAGCTGCACCTGTCTCTTTGATTTACTTCCCTTAAAATGCTAGAACAATAATGCAAACCAACAGAAAAATGCTTTCGCGCACAACTGCCAAAGGCTGGGCCTTTTTCCATCAAGCATGAGACCAAGACAGAATCTCTAACTGTATTCTCCACTGAACTGACTACACTACATAAAGAAACACTCCAGTTGGTTTGGCAACTGAATTCGCTTGAAAAATGACATTCTAGTTTTATTGATTTTGTCCACGGCATTGACATGTGACAAAATATGACTGGTCAAGTTAATATATACATCAATAAAAAAGGTAGGGTGAGGGCTAGGCTGCAGTATTTCACATATGAGAAAAATAGCTATCGTTTGTTATCAGTGTAGGTTCTATAATCAGATATTTTTATATGTTTTGCTGTCAGTCTGAGAGGCCTATTTATTAAAATTTGTGTAAATTCCTACTCTGAATAAACTTACTTTTAAAAAAAAATCTCAAGAAGTATATAAAAATCTTGATCAAATAGAATCATGGAAAAAAATTTGACTACCTCAAATTTTTGAGTTTCCAAGCTCAGTCTACTACAAGGTAAAAACAATACAGTATGTAGCTTTGTTTTACAGTTTAGCAAAACTGCTTTTCACATTCTAAAAAAGTTATAGTTAGCTCATATTTGTTTCTTCAAAATGGCACACATTAAATCGCTACTAATAGTTTTATAGTTTTCTACTCTCTGGGCAAGAATAGATGTATGCCCTTGTGCCGAATGCACTTTAATTAGGAGCAAGGCACAAGCACAAGAAAAATCAAAATCCATGTGTGAAGTATAGGGTACCCTTATGGTGATGTGCCCATAGGTGCCTAATGAATAACGATTATTTATGAACCCTGTATATGGACAATCCCATGCCATCCTCTACATGGCAGGTGCAATGTCTGCCAGCAGCCAGAACACTTTTACCAAACCATGAGAGAACTATGTGCAAAAAACATTGCACCAAATTGTGCCAAGTATTTTTTTTTTGCATTTATTGAGTGCATTCACTTACTGAGGCGAGAAAATTGTAATTTTGAACAAAATTGACAATTCTGGCATCATTGTGGGTGCAAACATGCAATTCCCTTGCTGCAATTGCATCCAATTTCCCAATATGGACACTACTGCATGTGTTCACTGTTAGGGGTAGGGGTAAGCAGATAAGGCACATGCCTAGGCCTAGGGTACAGAGCTTGCTGGGGGTGCCAGGCCTGTTGCCTACCCCCTAGCCCAGCTAGCGAGTGAGGTCTGCTCTCCAATTCAAAAGAAGCAGATGAGTGGCTGTTCTCATATGTTTGCACATATGCAGGGGTAGGGGGCAATGTGACCTGCCGAGTTGCCTGGGAAGCCCTACAGAATTGCTCAGAACTAAATTTAATATACGTGATGTGCAACACACTGCCCACTGCACTTCTGGAGGTAAAGGTGTCCCTTTACCTTTTAATGACAAACATTGCTTTTATACAATAAAATATTTTTGGTACTAACCCTTATATAAACCAGAATGGCATGCATTAACCTCTAGAAAGTTACGTTAGTGAATATTAATTTTAATACTATTTCACTGCTGTTTATGCAACTTTACAGAGATTATGTCTGATTTTTATACTTTCTCTAACCTAAGCAATACACAAGAAAAAAAAAACAGCAGATCTGTGCAGATTAAGCAGTCAATAGCCTAAATAGGCATGTAGAAAGAAAGCTGAATTCCTGTAGAGCAGTCATTTATCAACACCCACCATTTCCATTATAATGTCAGCATCTGTGATCATTACCTCTTTGCCTTTTCACATTATATGTTCAATGATTTTATTCATTCACTCACTCATAATGCACTTATATAACAGTACAACAAACTGTAACCCACAGCACCTTAATACCCCTCTGAATTGTGTCTGTATGTTACCCTCCCATTTAGACTGTAAGCCCTACGGGGTAGGGTCCTCTAGCCTTTTGTTTCCTTGACACTGAGCACTTAATCTGTATTGTAATTATATTTTTTTTATATTTATGTGAATTGTATTTCTAATAATGCACTTATTGTTACTTTTAATTCCAATGACCCCTTGTTTGTTACTACTAATTTATTGTTTTGCTGTACAGTACTTTGCTCTCGAGGAGCACTTTCCAAATAAAAATATACATACATACATATATACATAATGCACTGTATCTCATTGCACAGTTTTAAGATTCCTTCTATTCACAGAGCAGCATAAATGAAAGAAAGGAAAAAAATTATGCCTGTCCTCTTAAGCTTAATGCCCCTTCTACTACAAGCTGTAGATGCAAAGGTTCATTAGAAAACTGATCCCTAGCTGTTTAGAAACTTTTACGAATGGTTAGCAGGGCTAAATAGTTTTCTTTGGTTTACTCAGTCCTGATTTTGCTAATAAAATCTTGCTCTTACTAATATACTAGTGCATGTTTATAAACAAGTAAAGCTAAACAAAATAAAACAAAAAATACTAAATTTGGCATATACTGTACATGCATTACATATTTATAAAAAGCTGCCCTATAAAGCGACAGTACACCAAAGTCTAACTGCAGGCACAGTGGGCAAATTGCAATTTTGGACACAATTGACCATGTGTTTTTGTACCCATAATGCTACATTCTTCCCACAAATCAAGCATACCGAAAGAGTTGCGTCTACCACAGCTGTGTCAAATGTGTCAAAATGTACGTTGCTTATGCAGATTTGCATTCAATAAATTAATATATGTGTAATTGTGCGATTTTATAAATAGAACTCCACTGTGCCATAAAGTGAGTCGGAAAGTGAGGCTTGCCCGACTTCCAACTCCATATTTTTATGCTGTATAAAAAAACTGTGGAATAAAACACCACGGGGCACATTAACTTAGGGTCGAATATCGAGGGTTAATTAACCCTCGATATTCGACTGTCGAAGTTAAATCCTTCAAAAAAAAAAACTGTGGAATAAAACACCACGGGGCACATTAACTTCCTGTGTGTACTTTTAGATATTATACTTTTATTTATATTGTACCGCACTGCTGCTCCTTAACTGCACGTTACAAATAAAGTCATACATACATACATACAAGCATATGCCTTTTCATTAAGTTATTGCCTTGTACACCTCATCTACAAATCTGTGGCAAGGGGGTGGTGGTCACATCACTAAGGGGCCCATTCACTAAGGGTCGAAGTGAATTTTCAAATTCAAAAACTTCGAATTTCGAAGTAATTTTTGGGTACTTCAACCATCGAATAGGCCAAAATTTGATTCAAATTGAAAAAAACTTCACAAATTCGACCATTTGAAAAATCAAAGTAGTGTCTTTTTAAAAAACTTTGAAGTTTTTTAACTTCGAAATTCTACCCTTAGTAAATGTGCCCTAAATGTCCTCAGTAAGTTTCCTTAACTCAACCGTGCCCATTACTTACTGGACGGAATTGTCAATAGAAACACAGATCCTAGCTACAAGTGTATCACTGGAGGAAATTATTAGTCATTATAACTGGTGATTAAGTGCCTATGGTATTTCTAGTCATTTGTTTCTGTATAAGCAACTCTGACGAGAGCCAGGCTAGCACTACAGCAACTACAGTCAGAGGCCCTTCGAGTGAATGTTCACAGTTCAGGTCAAATATCCAATTAAGAACAAAGTATGATTCATAATCATACAGAGAATAATATTCAAATATCACATTTGAGTATTGTATTGTATTACTTGCAGATTCATTTATCTTTAAAGTACTTCACTTAGGCTCACAGAATGATCCAACCTCTCCATCACCTTGTTCCATTGTGAAGGGATTGATTCTGGAACTTAAAGTCTCTATGTTTTCCATAGTGGGTGGTGAAGGGATTTTGTAGAAAGCAGAAGGTCTTCAAGTCTGAGAATACATAATTTCAGAATAGAACAAGGAAAGGGACGGGAGATCAATCTGTGAATCAGATAATGTTTATGCACATTTTCTTTATAAGCCCAACTGAACTCTTATCAAATGGATTGGGGTATATGTACTATTAAGTGCATTTCAAATGGTGCACAATATAGTAACCTATAACCCAACACCTCATTGAGCAATACATCCGTTGACAATGCTGCATACAAAGGAGGACATAATCCTACTGTGTGTGCTCAATTCTGGGAGCATAAAGGGTTCTATCTAAGAGTACCAGCAACATGGTGTTTTCCACCAAGAAGATAATGAAAACCTTCCATTTGGTTTCTCTCTCTCTCCAAAGTAGGCACCAGGAATATCCAAAATATCCGAATTGTAGATATGCATGTAAAATATTCCCCAGTGAGCTTTGCCCTTACCCGTGCTATTTCAGTCATCTTTCAGTCATTTATTACAGTAATATTAATGTGAAATGTCTGCCTGTCTATATTCCACTGTAATATGAGAATCTTGGATATAGAGCTGTTTAGGTGTTTGGAAGAAATAAATGTAATGTTTCCAGAGATGATGGCATGAATTTTAAGCAAAAAGAACAGTAGAAAGCAGGAGCAGCTCTGAATGTAAAATTATGATTTATAAAGCAGTGCAAATCAAAATACATAATAATAAATGACACTCCTTTTATGGTGCATTTTACTTAAGAGTTCCCCCCTTTTTGTTTTATAATACATTTACAAAAGTAAAGAGAAAATATGCAACCTTAGAAGATGGATAAAATAAAATTGGCTAATGATGACATTCATGGTACCATAAATATTTAAATATGAAAGATTAAAATATCTAGGGGCTGTGTAGTATAATGATTTTGAAACTCAGAACTGCCTTTTAAGCAATACAACTGCTACTGTGTGCAGGGAGGTCTTGGTTGATGTGAAGGGATAATCTTAGGATGACAATATTCCTACAATCTGAATACATCCAAATTAAATTTAGGGTTTTTTAGCAATGGAAATAAATACTATGAGATCTAGGATAACATAATTGTGGGGATATTATTTTGCTAAATAGCCCCACCGATTTGAACAGATTACACCAACTTTGGTGCTGTATACAATAATGGTCTGCATATCTGGACAAAACAGTCTAAACTTACTAATGGATTCTGCCTGCTGATGTAGAGGAAGGAAAAAGATGCAGCTTTATACTGTACTGTACATATCAATTTTTTATGCAACTTTTTACACTTTTCTTTTGTGTAAAACATTTTACACACCTTTACAAATATTTTCATAGTTACATACTGTAGTTAAGCTGGGTTGAAAAAAGACCAAACCTAGCAGAGAATGTTGGGATTTGTATTATATCAACAGCTAATGAGTTCTTTGTTTCATCAAGTTCAACCCCAACAAATTGCACACACACGTATATAACTACTGTATATATAGACCACAATTAGTGAATCTGTCCTGCTTCACCCAAAAATTTGGGAAACTGAAAAAATTTGGGAAACGATGAAAGATTCACAAAATACATTAAAGTCTATGGGTGACTTTTTTGTAGCAAAATACACTAGAGACTATGGACAACTTTTTTGTCTGCTTCGACATTTTTGTCAGCAGTGCACCATTTTTGTCTTCTGTGTGACATTTTTTGTTGAACATGTCCCATTTTTGTCACACACTTGCCGAGTGGCAAATTTTTGGTGCCGTTCCATGAAACTTTTTACTGGCGGAACCATACATGTCAAAAAAGTGTGCTCATCTCTAATCACAATAACTTTGGATATTACGATTGTTCAAGAAATCAGCCAAGTTGTGTCATCACATCATCATCCGGCAGGGCATTCCTCAACCTTAGTGTCCTAACTGTGAAGTCTAAAAGGAGTGGCCTCTGGATTAGAGGAACACAACTTTATTTTAAAGCAGCATAGATGGTTCTTCACGGTGAGGGCAGTGGGGTTGTGGAATGCCCTGCCAAGCACTATGACCTATAGGGTCAATTAGAGCTCTTTACAGTAAATTTTCCCCTATGGGATTTTTAGAAGGGTACTTATCAATGGGTGAAAGTTAGACTGTCTGTGAAGGTTCTCATTCATCCAAGTGATGGTATATCTATAGTAAGAAGTCATGTCAACTGGACTTGCTTTATTTTTTCTCTAAACTTGCTATCTCAATGACTTGTATTTAACTCCAGAAATATCATGGTATAAATCATTCTGAAGTGAGAGACTCTAGAGAAAAAATACAGCAGGTCCAGTTGATATGACTTCTTACTATAGATACCATGACAGAGACATATTCATATTAGATAAATAACCATCTAAAAATCAAATAGAAATAACTATAGAGAAGTGAAAATTTACTGTGTTAGCACTAATTCCTGATAAATCAGCTCCATAGTGACAAAAACAAGAATTTGCATTATTTGAATTATACTCCTTTAGAAATAGAATGTATTTTTAAAAGTTAATATTTCTTCAAAAATCCTTGCTAGATCTATTGTACACACCACTTGATTTACACTGCTTGAATTCCCAGGATGTTCAAGAAAGACAACAGGATTTAGCACTTTGCCATGGAGGATGACAACCAATCCCTATCTTGCGCATGGGTTAGTGATTTCAGTATTTTTTTTTTGACGTTGGCGAATTTTCGGGTCCGTTTCGCGAATGTATTCGCTGCGCCTGGCGAATAAATTTGCCCATCACTAGCATGGGTAGCTGCAGTTTGGTAGATGATGCATACCTTCCTCCTATGAATACAGAATGGTCATTGGCTACACCTTAAAACAGTAACTAAATTGACACTTTTATTAAAACAGATTAATGTGGCAAATACTCGTTCTTGACAAAGTTGGAGTACTGTAAGTTACCATGACATGGCGAGATTCAGAATTTCACTGCAAATCCATGACTGGTGAATGGAGACAGGGGCAGCACTGTATTCATGGAGCAACTGCGGCAAATCAGAAAAGGGCAGGGCGCCAGGGTGCAAGAGCCATGGCCATATGTGCCCATTTTTTGCACATGCACGTTTCCATTATATGTCCATAAATGCTAATTTTCTTTTTATTAACATTTTATTAGTAATATAAATTTATAGTCTATATTTTACAAATTATTTTATAATAAAAAATCTTTACCCTTTTTTTGTCAGCACTTTCGAATGTGTACATTTTCCCCAACAATTCCAGCTTGTCATTGCCAAGAAAGCAGCAAAAACAAATTATATACTTTTTCAAATTGCACCGTTAGTAAATAATACAGTTACCAATTCTAGTTCGGATGTAAGGCTCTTTATACAAGCAATTTCTGTTGAGGAATTGGTACTGTCAATTTAAAAGCATTATTGGTTTAACAACAGAAAGTAAATCTAAGAGATAGGTGTAGCATGAAGCTTGTAGCATGGAGAGCAAATAAATGTTCAAATTGTGTAATTGTAAGGCAGTAAGAGATTTGTTGATTCATAAACAGTGGGATTCATGAGGGATAGATAGTCAAACAGTCTTTTCAAATTTTTATTTTTTTTGTACGTTTCTCAAAATTATTTTATGTTGTTGTTAAAACAAGAAGACACTAAAGAAGACACACAAGAAGACACTAAAATGGATGAGCAGATTAGTGAGGTCATCAATTAACCACTATATTTTTTAAATAAAAACAGCAGCAATAGTTTTTTTGTACTATAGAAGACACTCCCCTCTCTATCTCACTCTCTATCATAACACACCTACACAAATCAACCTCCAAGAGGTAGTTTAAACTCTCATCTTTCCCCAGTCCCCTGTTACTTGGGTCACAATGGACTTTGGCACCTTTTTTCCTTAACTGAATAAGTAGCCATAATGCTTAGATTGGGGAAGTGTCAAGACCCAATAGGCTTATCACACTGTTTACATATTTAACACACCTGGACTACCTCAGAGACACTCTGATATCTGTACTAGCTGGAGCCACATCGGCTCGTCTTACTGTGTATTCGTATACTGCTGAGATGACAATAAAGTTTATTTTGACTTTGATTTATGAACTGTAGCCTAATGGGTTATTTGCCCCTATCCAAAGCCTGATGGGAAGTGGATATGCCAGCATTTGGCTAAGACAAATGTCACAGAAAAACTAGTGAAGCATTATAGTTGCTCATTTTAGTAACAAAGCTATTCCTAGATATTCTTATGGATTTCACCTCATAGTCATGTGAAGAGCATACATGGTTATCATCTCTATTATATTTTTTTCCTATTGATGACACAGACATCAAGAGTAATTTTTTACAAACTGGGCCCCAAAATATTGGAGTAGAGTCCTAAAGAACTTACAAATGGCAATGTCATTCTTTCTATTACATTAGGTAAATTAATATGCACAATTCACAAGCTGCTAACATTTACATAAACCAACCTTACACTTTGAATAAAAAAACTGTAGGGTATATTTATGAAGCTACTGGCAACATATAATATACTGTATGGCATCTCACTTTCAATAATGGTAAGTTGAAGATAGAGCTTATTGTTGTCGTCACATAGGCTTCCCTTTAAACACCCTATATATGTATGGTATGGTATGGTATGGTATATATATATATATATATATATATATATATATATATATATATATATATACAATATCAAAACAGGGGGGTTGTGGGAGCACTCTAAAGGCTTTAAAGTATACCCAAATAGGGGTTATTTTGTTACAAAGTTATGATCATAAAATTGATAAGCCACCATACCACGTCAAGGTAAACCCCGAATGGCGGTCCCTAACTTGTTTTATATTTTATGTGCATTTTAGCATTACCTGTAATCAATGTCCATTGAACGCTGTTTTTCCTATGCTTTTAAAATTGGGCGTTTGTTTTGGGAATATCTCTCCTTTAAAAGCCTGATTGCTGGCTGGGGAGGATTTAGCCCTCAGTGAAAAAACAGCGTTCAACGGACATTGATTACAGGTAATGCTAAAATGCACATAAAATATAAAACAAGTTAGGGACCGCCATTCGGGGTTTACCTTGACGTGGTATGGTGGCTTATCAATTTTATGATCATAACTTTGTAACAAAATAACCCCTGTTTTGGGGTACATATGCAATAGCATTTATTATACTTATATATATACTTTAAAGCCTTTAGAGTGCTCCCACAACCCCCCTGTTTTGATATTATATATATATATATATATATATATATATATATATATATATATATATATATATATATATATATATATATATATATATATATACACATAGATAGATAGATAGATATAAAAATCTGACTTTTAAAAAATCATGAATTTCTCGGAATGTATTAATCCACAAGGATGGAAAAGTCAGAATCTGAAAATCCGGCATCTCAGACCTGTTGAGGTTGCATATAAGTCAATAGGAGAATTCCCAATGATTTTCTAATGTGCGCTGGGTTTTGTGCAATACCCCGAAGATTTCGGAGTTTTCAGGTGAACATTCCAAAAAAAATTTGAAAATCGGATGGAAAAATCCGAAAATCAGATTTTTTCTCGCAAAGCAAAGCAAAGCAAATTTTTGGGAAAATACAATTATAAACAAGTATAAAAAAAGTGGATTTGATTTGAGTTTGTAGCAGAAAATATTGAGATAAATTAGGACTTTAATAATTAACTCCTCTGTTACAAGAAATTTTTGAAAGGGGTATTATACCTATTTGCTTTGTATACACGCAATGGGTTTGTGCCCAGACAATCCCTCTGCATACTGGACTTCTGTTTATCTGTACACTGGGGGGCACATTTATCAAGGGTTGAATATCAAGGGTTAATCAACCCTCAAATTCGACCCTAGAAGTTAAATCCTTCGAATTTGAATATCGAATTTGAAGGATTTAGCGCAAATACTTCGGCCGAAGTACGTAGTCGAAGTATTTTTTAAAGAGTCAGTAATTCGACTATCAAATGGTCGAATAGTCGAACGATTTTTAGTTTGAATCATTCGAATCAAAGGCGAAGGTCGTAGTAGCCTATTCAGTGGTCGAACTACCCAAAAAAAATACTTTGAGCAATCTGGAGGATGCTGGCCTCCCGGCGCCCTTATCAGAAATCCGCGCCTGCCTGAAATGGCATTTACAATTGAAAAGCATGAGCTACACAGTATAAATGAAAGGAAATGAGCACTATAAAAATCTTCATGTCAATGCTAGGTGTAAAGTGTTGGCTTCAATTCAGTTGGCCTAATTAAGGGCTAAATCAATTGTAAAACACTACCCTTTATATTCTCATTTAAGAGAGATATCGATATGTATACAATTCAAATGAATAAAAGGAAGGGGATGGGGAGTCAGAAAGGTTACCAGGAATTACTGATTCTGTCAAGTATAATTTACTGGTTCTGTGAACCATATCTGATCTCAAAAATAATTTTGCTATCTCTACTGTACAAATGGCAATTAATTGGTTTTCATTATGGTGGTGCAATGTAAGCAAACACCAAGCTTCCATACTATTTAAGTATACAATTACCGGTATGTTAATTAGCCAAACTTTGAACTTCTTAGAACGAACTGCTTCTTTTATTTGAAATTATATTTCTAAACATAACTAAGGTAGATCAGTTATGTTACAGTTATTAAGTTTCAATAGGCTTGCTTGAATGAATAATTTAAACTTTCATGTTCAGAAGGAAACACACACTGGTTATAAAATAAAGTATTCATCTTGCATTCATTTCTCATTAGATAGTATAAAGATTAGTTATAAATTTTGAAAATGATACAAATGTTACAAGGCTTTTCTTACTTAAATGAAAAATCAAACTCCCGTAACTGAGAAGCGTTTCTTGCACAGTCATTTACTGTTGAATGATGTCTTGCTGAACATTAGAAAAACAAAAAGTATAAAAATCGAATGTACATTTATGTAAAAGTCAAATGAAAATAAATGCTTCTTATAAACTGTTCTGGGGAAAAACATAAAAAATCTCGCTCACAGGATATTTAGTTTATTCATACAGTGTTGTATAGCCTCATTGCTATTTTGTCCTAGAATATTACAGCTATGACACACTTGGGTTGTGGCTGGGATATCAAAAGGTAAGATTTTAATTTGCCCCAATGGGGAACAATCCAATGTGATGCATTTTAATAGTTGCTTCTTGTAGCAATATACCTACTGTGCCCTAAGGTGGTCATTCATAGGGACCTCTGACAGGCCTGTCCAGGGCCGGATTTGAGTGGCGGGGGGCCTCTAGGCCGCGCGGTCCTAGCACCCGCATCACTCTAGTGAGAGCTTATGGACGACGTCCTAGGATCAATTTGGAGTTGTTTGCAGCCTTCCTTTCTAGCTTTCATTTGTATTTTGCCTGATGAAGGGGCCTTGGTGCTCCGAAAGCTTGCAATGTATTTTTATTGTTAGCCAATATAGGTATCACTTCTACAATACTTTTTGTATCTGTTTGTTGTTTTATTTGTTATTTTTGCTACTGGTTAACACGGTACCACAGTTTCTTTCTTTTTTTTTTGCTGCCTTCCTGACATTTAAGTTTTTTTGCACAGAAAAACGTCAAATCAAATTTGATTCAAATTCGATTCACATTTTCGGGCCGTTCCTATTCACCTGACTTTGAATAATTTGATTTTTTAAATGAATTTAGATTGAATTTAGATTGGCCGAATTTCGAGGTTATGGGAGTTTATGGGAGTTTTAAAAAAAGAACTCGAAATTCGACCCTTGATAAATCTGCCTCCCCATATTACCCTACACATGCAGGAAAAGATAAAGTACTGTTAGGGGTGCGCAGAATATTTTGCAAAGTTTCGCAGCAAAAAAAAACAAGAACAAGTGTATAGTAAAAAAAAAGGTGTGTGGTTTGAAAAATGTCACATGAAAAGGCGTCCATTAACTTCGAAGTGTTTGGTGAATTTTTTTCCATCACTACACTACTTCAAAAATAACACCTTTTTTGGAGCTCCACATAATTCTTGGTCTGTTACACACAGGGTTGCTACCTGGCTGTTAAAAATGTATGTTAAGGGCAGTATTTTTTTTCTAGAAAGGATGGCAACCCTAGTTATAATTAGTGTGGTGGGCGTGTCCTAACAGCTTTTTCCCAGAAGCACATATCGAGGTGAGAAGCTAATCCCCCTAGCATCATAGAGGGAAAAACTATAGGCATCTGCATAGCTACTAATATACGGACATACTAGTGCACAAGTGCACATCATAGTTTGTTTTATCATATGTCCATATGAATACACACTAACTTTTATAGCAAAAATCACAGTTCTATTTAAATATCTTTTTTTACAGGGCAGATGTAATCCCATTGTTAACGAAAGTGTGGAATTACCAAATCATAAGCAGTCTTATGGAAACTGGTGCACAAGTGCTAGTACAAATGGCCCTAGGTAGGTGCAAAAAAAATGTGATTAGTATTACCATCTAAGATCTACATCCTTTTGTGAATAGAGATTAGTGTTTTAAGGAGGAGAATTCAAATTTTTGCCACAAGATTTTGACACAAAAACTAACAAATCTAAATTATATTTTCAAAAACTCAAATATTTGGTATTTATTAAGCACAAAAAAATGTAAAACTTTGGCATCTAAAACTTGCAAATTCATGTAGAAATCCTGTGCAAAATTCAAGCAATTTTTTTTAATTACCGATTTTAGAGTTTTTCAAATTTTTTGAGCTTATAAACTCACAAATTTAAGGTTTTTTTTATGATTGTATTTAATCAAGTGTTTTAATAAATTAGATGCAATCAGATTTTTTAATAAATAAACAAATATTTGAGTTTTTTTTATATTGTGACTTTATTCGAAGTATGAAAAACCTCTAAAACCTCACAAATGTAATTTTTGCTAAATTAGCCCATAGGTGTATGTGCAAATAAACAAAATACATTTCCTGATCGGTTACTGATAGTGATGGGCGAATTTATTCGCCAGGCGCGAATTTGCGGCGAATTTGCGCGATTCGCCGCCAGTGAATAAATTCGCAAAATTCCCGCGAAAATTCGCGGAAAAAATTCGCCGGCGTCAAAATTTTTTTTTCCGAAAAACGGACGCCGGCGTCAAAAACAAGACGCCGGCACCGTTTCGTGAATTTTTCGCCGTTTCGCGAATTTTGCGCGAAATTCGCATATTTTTCGGCGAAGCGAAACGCTGCAAATTCGCCCATCACTAGTTACTGATATACCAGCAGGTATGAAAAGTAAAATTGCATGATGACGATCAGTGACCTCGATTGAAAGCTGCCACAGGAGCCATGTATGAAGATTAACAAAGCAAGATGTAGAGAAACCAGCCCTTGATATAAGCAAATCAGGGTTGCATCTATTTGTGAATTAAAGTAATTAATACGGCGACAGGAACTTACAGAGGCCTTCTGTGCTCAAGATTGTGCATTATTAATTGAGACCTTTAGCAAAACATGATTAAGTATGTACATCAGCTGTTCCAGCTTCACTTTGTCACTTTGATATAGGGCAGTGATAAGTATGCTAGGTGAGATGAGATGTTTAACTGATTGTCGGTCCCAGCAGAAAAAGTAGATTTGTGATGACAGTCTCAACTCTCAAACAATACAATGAGCTACAGTATAAAACAATACATTGATGAATCCTTTGACAGATCAGTCAATAAGGCTGCCATACAGTGATAGTGTCCTGTGGTTACACTGTCTATGCAACAATTAATAAAGGCTTTGCATTTTAAAAGTTTCATTTGTCTAGGTGTTTATTTTTCGTTGTATACTAACGAATTTTTGTACAAAAATTTTTGATGTTACTGGTCCTTTAACCAAGCATTTGTGAGACTTTTTGGAGACATACAAGAGAGTCACAATTTTGATTTCCTTGGATAAAAAGTAAATACAAATTATTGCACAGATTTATTTTTCCTAAGCAAAAAGATGCATAGATGTTTTTCCTGAATAAGTATTTTTTTTATATACTTAAAAATGTGAGTTATATTATTTATAAATCTGCCTTCCTGTGTGGACCTCACTAGTGCCCCATAGACCAGTCACTAAGATATTCAGAAGGGCTTGTTGTTCTCGATTGACAAGTGTACCATTCGAGAGCTAAAAGCACTTTGCTTACTGCCTATTCATGAGGGACTGCATTCACATGGATTTTATATTGTTCTGATTACAGTTCAAATTTTAAGGTTTTAGAACCTGCTGCTTCTCCCTTCCTTGTAAACGTCAGATTCTTGATGTTTATTAGTGATTGCGATAAAAAAACACTGCAAAAACCTGCCGAGTCTGTGCCACACAGCAAACCTGCTTTTTTCACCCATCAAACAAAAAATTCTACTTTATCATCTTTTGCCAGTCAGCAATGCCCTTAGAAGAGAATTAGGGGCAGATTTATCAAGGGTCGAAGTGAATTAGAGGAAATTCAAAGTAATTTTTTGGATACTTTGACCATCGAATAGGATACTACGACTTTGAGTTCGTAATATATATATATATATATCTATATAGTTTGAATATCCGACCATTCGATAATCGAAGTACTGTCTCTTTAAAAAAACTTCGAATTCAATACTTCGCCAAATTAAACCTGTCAAAGTGCTATGTTAGCCTATTGTTAGTTTTTGTTAAAATTGTTTGATTGTTCACTGAAATCCTTCGAATCGTTCTATTCGAAGGATTTAATCGTTCCATCGAACGATTTTACTTAGAGCACAAATGGCCAAATTTGATGTAAAAAAAACTTCGACTTCGATATTCGAAGTCAAAGTATTCCAATTCCAATCCAATTCGATGGTCGAATTTTCGAAGCTTTTTCTACTTCGAAATTCGACCCTTGATAAATCTGCCCCTTAGTGTTACTGCAAATTTGGATAAAAGGTTCAAGGTGCTCTACGAGGAACCGATCCTACTGGCAGTGCTCTTGATGACTACCCAGATTTCAGCACTGAGACAGGCAGGTTATTTTACAGATAAACAACATTTACTTATTCTGCTCAGTCATTAAAGTAAAGAGACAGTGTATGGTCACTCTTAACCACATAGCACATAGTAAAGGAAAAGAACACTCTATATATAAATAGTGTTATAACAGTACCTTTTATTATATGTTAAATGTAAGTTAAAGGGGCTCACCTTGAGATAACTTTTAGTATGATGCAGAGAGTGATATTCTGAGACAATTTGCATTTCATTTTCATTTTTTATTATTTAAGGTTTTTGTGTTATTTAGCTTTTTATTCAGCAGCTCTCCAGTTTGCAATTTCAGCAATGTGGTAGCTAGGGTCCAAATTACCATAGCAGCGATGCACTGATTTAAATAAGAGACTGCAATATGAATAGGCGAAGCCTGAATACAAAAATGAGCAATAAAAATTAACAATAACAATACATTTTTAGCTTTACAGCGTATTTTCTTTTTAGAAGGGATCAGAGGAAAAAGGCAAATAACTATTGATTTAAAAAGTACTCCCTTAATGGCTAAAATATTCTTTTAAACAAAAAAATGTTACAACCTAGTAAATATGAGAGATGAATAAATGCTATAAAGTGTATGTCTGCATATGTAAGCAAGAGAGTTCTGAAGACTAACAACAATGCCATTCTTGGAGTTATTTCAACCCACACAGACAGTGGACAACATTAATACTGAGAATTAACTTGAATATTGGACAGGAAGAGGATGAAACTTGTCAAAGTCAGGTAGGATAAGGAGGAAATGAGAGATGTCAGATGTAAAGAGACAGAAATGAGATTCTACAACAGAATAAAACAGAGACACAGACAGACTTGTCAAGTTGTCAGACAGCTAGCAAAAGTCAGCTAGCCACACTTTTTTTTAAAATATATTCTAATCATTGCCTGAACATAAAGAGAATCTAAAGAGAATATTAACAATATTCATATTTTAAGGAAACCCAAAGTTTAACATGTTATTGTTTCTGTACTAGGACATACCTAAAGAGGCTTACTTTTTGGTATGAGCTAACTTTGACCAAATTCAACATCTCCTTGTTGATTTAACTGGTATTTGCCACCACTGCATGCATTTGAGTGGTCTCCCCAAAATCATATCAGGTCACAACCCCTCAGCAACATGACCCCTAATTCTTCTTGCAAAAATAAGTGTCAGGACACATGGGGATCAAACCCTGGTCTGTGCAGTGTGTTGTTGAGCCACTGGGATCTTTTGATGTTTACTGCTCTTTAGAATCCACACAAACTTAAATATCCTCTGCCACCCTCTCAGTCTCTGCCACCTCCAATTTTATTACAAACAGATGCCTGTAGTGGCACCATGAAAGGCCTATTTAAACCAATATCTAACTGCCTCCCAGGGCAGGATCATTGAATTTAGATTGGTAATACCCCCCCCCCCGGCTTTGTTCTGCTCCAGTCCTATACCTACATTCCTGCCCAACCTTTATTCCGTCGTTTCTCTGATTTCCCAGTTTTGACCTCTGCCTGTGCCATGTACTTACTCTTGTTTGCTGCCAGCTTTGACCACTGCCTGCTCCAAGAACCTTCTCTAGTTTGTCATCTGCCCTGACCCCTTGCCTGCCTAGGGGATTGTAATTGTATGTAAATGTTTGTTTGGTCTTGCCATTTATTTCACTTTTTGCTGTTTGATGACTTTTTCATTATTAAATCACTATTACCTGACCTGTGTGTCATACCTGGAAGCTACTTGTTATCTACCAGTGAGAGCTGAACATCCCTTCTCCTAGATGTATGCTTTAATGTACTTGCTTTAAAAGGCTGACATTTTCTTAGCTGTTTTAGGGGGTTCCTGTATCTATAGACTGTGTATTTATGTATGTCCCAATATATTATACTAAGTTTCATGATCAGGTCTTGTTTCCTTCACCAAGCACAGGCCTTTTGGAACTATTGACATTTTTAATTTAAATCAAAACAAAATCAGTGTTTTACGTACAGTCTCCTGGGTTCAAAATTCTGGTGTTGTGAACTATAAGTTAATTGATTTGAATGCACCAAGAGGTACAATCCACTTCCTTTTCTCTTAAGCCATTAAGGAAATCAATACTTTGTACTCAAATGCGAGCTTTTAAACAAATCTTGTCTAAACCTTACATTTTATGAGCAATCGGCAATTCATGTGTGCAGATGTGTATTAAGCCAAGCAAAACACTAAAGGCATATTTAGTGGAGGTGAGAGACCTTTAAATAATGTAGCTTAAATGTTTTAACTAAGCCAAACAAGAAAATACTATGAGGGTAGTTTATTCAGTCAGTACTAATTACATTGCTTTTAGATCACAGCTCTTTTATAGAGCTTTATTCCAGTGTCTTAATTCTTAAATAACTTAATTCACCAAATGTAGATGTATGTTCATGTAAAAGTACAGTATTTGTATATTCAGAACTACTGTATATCTTTATAATAATAATCTAATGCATCAATGTAATGTGTGTTTTGAAATATATGCTTTCTTCTGGCTAATAAAGAAATACCATGTTTTAGATTTTTTTATGTGTATTAAAGGGCCACTGTACACTAAAATTTTCCAGCCTAAAAGAATGCTTTTTGATTTGTTTCTGTTGCAGCTATCTCTATAACAACCCATTATCATTATCTGTCCAGACTTATAATGCCATTAGACCACAACCTGCTTTATTCTTCTAAAGGGATGCTGATATTATAGAATGGCTATTGTAGGTGATAACATAGGTTGTGGTCAGAAAGCTATGATGTCTTATTAAAGCCTTAAAATTACAGGCATAGTAGCCAAATGTTAAGGGAAAAAAAAGATAATAGTGCAATGTATAATATAACTTTAAAAGGAGTAATGCCGTGCTTTCATGGAAAGAATATATTCAGCTATTCTGAAAATAATGTTTCTACTATTTCTAAGGCTATTTGACACATTTTTAACACCCTCTGTATAATGTAACAGTCAGTGATGCTGTAATAAAGGAGGGCACCACCTATAATTGTGGCAAATAAGGGGCTTGGTGGCATGCCTTGCACTTAAAGAGAGACATAGCAACAAAATAATTTTGATAGTTTTGATAATCAAAACTCTGAGCGAGATGATCTCTACTGAATGAATACAAATATATATTGACATCTTGCATAAGCAGAGCTATCCACTGGGTTCCTCTGTATTCCTGTGACTCTGCTGCTGTGTTGCACCCCTGATTGGGTGATTATTATATATTTTTTTTCTATTTTTGCAGATGATACTAAATTGTGCAGAAACTATAGATTCCATGCAGGATGCTGCCACTTTGCAGAGTGATTTGTCTAAGTTGGGAAACTGGGCAGCAAACTGGAAAATGAGGTTCAATGTTGATAAATGCAAGGTTATGCACTTTGGCAAAAATAATATAAATGCAAGTTATACACTAAATGGTAATGTGTTGGGAGTTTCCTTAAATGAGAAGGATCTTGGGGTTTTGTAGATAACAAGTTGTTTAATTCTGAGCAGTGTCATTCTGTGACTACAAAAGCAAATAAAGTTAGTTCTGTCTTGCATAAAAAAGGGCATTAACTCAAGTAATGAAAACATAATTATGCCTCTTTATCGGTCCCTGGTGAGGCCTCATCTGGAGTATGCAGTTCAGTTTTGGACTCCAGTCCTTAAGAAGGATATAAATGAACTGGAGAGAGTGCAGAGACTAAGTGCAACTAAATTGGTTAGAGGGACGGAAGACTTAAATTATGAGGGTAGACTGTCAAGGTTGGGGTTGTTTTCTCTGCAAAAAAGGCATTTGCAAGGGGACATGATTACACTTTACAAGTACATTAGAGGACATTATAGACAAATAGCAGGGGACCTTTTTACCCATAAAGTGGATCACTGTACCGGAGGCCTCCCCTTCAGACTAGAAGATGAGAAATTTCATTTGAAACAAAGTAGGGGGTTCTTTACAGTGAGGACAATGAGGTTGTATATTGCACTGCCGGGTGATGTTGTGATGGCTGATTCAGTTAATGCCTTTAAGAGTGGCTTGGATGATTTCTTGAATAGACATAATATCAAAGGCTATTGTGATACTAAATTCTATAGTTAGTATAGATATGGGTATATATAGTTTATGTGAAAGTAGGGAGGGGTGTGTGTATGGATTCTGGGTTTTCATTTGGAGAGGTTGAACTTGATGGACTTTTTTCAACCCGATTTAACTATGTAACTATGTATATAATTAAGCAAATCCAGTTTAACTGTGCATGACCCTTACAGTATCAATAAAAGGAAATAAGTGTTAAGTATATTTAGTAAAATACTGATAATATAAGGTAAGGGTTCTAACAAAGAAATATTTAAGAAGGATTTGACCATCAATTTTCATTTTATCAACTGCTAAAATGACTTTACTGCTTGTTCAAGGCTTTCTTTAATAGTTTAACTCCTGCCTTAAGCAATCTGGTTTCTGTTAGATAATGTCATAAAGTATTTATCATCCAGTTCAGAGATCAAAAGGTCATCTGCACTTGTTTCCACTACATGACCCTTCTCAAAATGTCACCTATTAGTAATCCTTCCATTTTCATTAATTTCTGCAGGAGGTCTGAAGCTGGGAAATCTCTGGAGTGCACAAAACCTTGCATGCCATTTAACCAAATTCATGCTTTAAGTGACTTTTCTGACACATTGATAAAGATGTTCAATAGCTTGTGAGATTTTACCCACTGGAGAGTTTAATTACCACTTAGTCTGTCTCTCCCCATATGCTTTGGAACTAGGTACAATTTACAATATGACAATATGGAGTCAATCTTCAAATGAGAAATGACTAAATAGATGTGGTAATGATCCTCTGGGGTGTATTTCAATTTTATGACTTCCATCAGTTATAATCTATCATTTTGTTGGATCACTTGATAGAAGGTTTCATTTGGATACACGTTAGTTTTCTATGTTTTACCCCCTATTCTTACAAATTCATGTTGTGGCTTTGGAAAATTTTTTAACTTGTTTCTTAACGAGTTCATTTTTATATCAATCAAGTATAAATGTTTTTTTAACAAATGTGTCATTCTTTGTATATACAGGTATGGGATCCGTTATCCATTGCCCATTATCCAGAAAGCCTTGAATTAAGGAAAGGCGGTCTCCCATAGCCTCCAATTCATCTAAATTATCATTTTTTTTTAAATGATTTCCTTTTTCTCTTAATAATAAAACAGTATCTTGTACTTGATCCAAACTAAGGTATAATTAACAGATCCCATACCTGTATAGCATTTTAGTAGGAGTTACTTTAAGCAACTAAAATAGTATTATCAAAAAGCAATGTTTTAACTGATTTTAAGGTAAACCAACTTTACTACAACGTTACATGGGACCAATTATCGAGCTTGGGGCCTGGGGTTTTCTGGATAATGGTCTTTCTGTAATTTGGATTGCCATGTCTACAAAAAATATTTAAAAATAAAATAAACACAATAAGATTGTTTTAATAGCGAAAACACTACAATAATACAAGGATTTTTGCATTAAAGAAAATCATTTTATCTGTACAGTTCATATAGAACTGGTACATCAAATCATTTTACTTTTTTTAAGGGGTTGGGGGTGATGTCACTTTAAGGCTCAAAAGGAAATTGGTCAAAGAGAAACAAGGCCAAAGCTGCTTTAACCTAGGAGATCTTGGTCATCCTTTTTTCTCATTAAAAAAAATATTTTGGGAATTCTGTTCCACTTACTTATACAACCTAAGCTAGAATTCAAGGGTTTAGTGCATAAACCTTTCTTTTAGTAGAGTTGGTGGTTAACACCTCCCAGCATAATCAATTATAGTTCAGGATTAATTATGGGCAAATCCAGACTCATTTTGCCAAAAATTCGCCAAAATGCATTGAAGTCTATGGGTCTCAAATTGTTTTTGTCTCGCAATGAAGTGCATCAAATTGTTTTTGTTTTCATAATTTTTATTAGGTTTTCCAAAGCATAAACGATTTACATTTTAATAGATCATGTTAAGCACAATAAGATTACATAAATGCATATTGTATGTCATGCAACTGACATCACAAGAGTATATAACAATTATATACAGTCATATGAAAAAGTTTGGGAACCCCTCTCAGCCTGCATAATAATTTACTCCACTTTCAACAAAAAAGATAACAGTGGTATGTCTTTCATTTCCCAGGAACATGTGAGTACTGGGGTGTTTTCTGAACAAAGATTCAGAAGCAGCATTCAGTTGTATAAAATTAAATAAAATGTGAAAAACTGGCTCTGCAAAAATTTGGGTAATACTGATTACCGGCAACACCAAATTGATTGAATTAGCTTGTTAAGCCTTGAACTTCATAAGCAGGTGTGTCCAATCATGACAAAGGGTATTTAAGGTGGCCAATTGCAAGTTGTGCTTCTGTTTGACTCTCCTCTGAAGAGTGACAGCATGGGATCCTCAAAGCAACACTCAAAAGATCTGAAAACAAAGATTGTTCAGTATCATGGTTTAGGGGAAGGTTACAAAAAGCTTTGAGGTTTAAACTGTCAGTTTTAACTGTAAGGCATTTAATCAGGAAGGCCACAGGCACAGTTGCTGTAAAATCCAGTTCAGGCAGGCCAAGAAAAATACAGAAGCAGGATATGTAGAGTATTGTTTAAGACAACCCAAAGAGCACCTCCAAAGACCTGCAAGAACATCTCACTGCAGATGGTGTAACTGTACATTGTTCTACAATTCGGCACAATTTGCACAAAGAACATCTGTTTGGCATGGTAATGAGAAAGAAGCACTTTCTGCACTCACGCCACAAACAGAGTCGCGTGTTGTATGCAAAAGCTCATTTAGACAAGCCACAGTGCTTTGGAATGACGAGTCAAAATGTAGTTATTTGGTCACAACAAAAAGCACTTTGCATGGCGGAAGAAGAACACCGCATTCCAAGAAAAACACCTACTACCTACTGTCAAATTTCGTGGAGGTTTCATCATGCTGTGGGGCTGTGTGGCTAGTTCAGAGACTGGGCCCTTGTTAAAGTCAAGGGCCAGATGAATTCAACCCAATATCAACAAATTCTCCAGGATAATGTTCAAGCATCTGTCACAAAGTTTAAGTTACGCAGGGGTTGGATATTTCAACAAGACAATGACTCTAAACACACTTCTGTTAATCCAATAAACTTTATGTCACTGCTGAAATACTACTGTTTACATAAGTCATGTTATATATTAAAATGAAGTTGCTACTTTGAAAGCTCAGCCAATGATAAACAAAACGCAAAACAAGAATTAAGAGGGGTTCCCAAACTTTTTCATATGACTGTAAATATAAGTACGATCATCAAATTTTTTTGTTGTATCACATTTTTTTCACTCATTGGAGTCCATGAGCGTAATTTTTTGCGCCGAAAAATTTTGCTCATCACTATTCAAAAGCTAAAGCTGTAATCACATTAGAGGAGGATACACTTATATCAGTCTCTCTTTCCCTGACCATAACCTTTACAACTAATTTACCTTATATATTCCTCTCCTTTGTGGAGAGATATCTGCCACTTCTGAAGTAGTATTGAAGAATATTGTAAACCTACCAGATGTCATGACTTCTAATTAACAGAGGGGTAAAAATGTGCAAAAATTAAGCAGGCAGACTTGGAGTGGGAGGCAGTTGCTTTATGGTAAATTCCCCTCTGTTTTGCCTTATGATGTCTTCTTACAGTGTGATATCAGCAAGCCTAAACTGCACCTTTTACTTTCTTTACATCTCTGTGTTAGAACTTCAGGCAGGCAAGATTCTGATGGCATTCTCAATCATTGCTAAGCTTTGGATACTGTTTTGGTGTGCTGGTTCGTGCAGTGTAAGATTTCTATTATAGAACATTTCCCCTTTATAAAATGCAAGTCCTCTCATTGTGCAAGGCTTGAGAAATTTGTTTCATACATTTGACAATGGGTTTAATAAAAGATGCCTTTCAAAACAAGAAAACAGAACATGCACATGATAAAAGTAACATATCAATTCAAACAAAAAAACTGAAACCATTTTTGGTAGGGGTGGGCAAATTTTTTCGCCTTGTTTTGCCGTTTATGTCGATAAACTTGTAAGGCGTCAAAATAAAAATTAGACGCCCATAGACTTTAAATGCTGTTGCCAACATTTCAATGGCGGCAAATCTTTGGCGAAACGAAACAGGTCAAATTCGCCCAAGCCTAGTTACTGGTTTTGTTGAGCTTCAATTTGTCTGTATAGTCTACATGTATTTACCTCCTAGCTCCAAAAACAAATTTAAATATACATATAATATCTGTATAATATGCTACACATGGGTGATAATCTTGTAGATGTTTTTAGTTCTATTGCGTGCAATTTCTTCGTACCTTACTAGTCTGAGCCGTGCAAATGGCAGCCCTATACAAAATTAAACAAACTGTATAGTCACAGAAAATATGCAACTCCCATGTCCTACAGTGTGACTAAAGGGATAATGTGATCACATGAGTCTAGCAGACTCACAATCATTAATCAAATCCTACGTGCTGCCTTCCTGTGTCTATGCTTAGAATAATGTTTCTTGCATTGGCTTAAACCCAGATTGTTAAAAAGGGATTTCCATTGCCCTATATGACCAAATGTGAGGCAGCTTACAATGGATGTGTTTGGGAGCAGTCACCTTTACACAAAGCCTTCTGCCTCTCCAGGCTACAGCATTAGCTTATGCCTTGCAATACAAACTAAAGCTTCCAGCTGCTTTCATGTACCATTGCTTTAACTAACTCTAGTGTGACTGCTGCTATAGAGAATTTTGTCTCTGATTCACTCCAAAGGTCACCCAACCAGTCTACGAGTACAGATAATGTCCCTTGACCTCGTCTTTATTCAAGCAGCTTTTTGTCTCCCATATTTTTGCAAAGGTGTGTTGGTTTAGTCAGGTTTTTCAGGTACATAGTGATATAAACATTTCTACCACTGAAGAGCCCAAAACAGTCCTTATTCTCATTTCTCAGTCTTCCATTTTCCATAAAGCAATTTTAACAAAAATGGCCAACTGCATGAATCCTGTTCAAATATAATTGATCTAATCACTAGGAATGACACAGCTGAATCCTGAAATCAACATCGTTTTCTGTTACGGCTCCATAACCTCTTTGTACCACCACTTAGCATCATTTATCTAATATGTAGACACTGAGCAAACACACTGAATACACAAGCAAGCCACTTACATGGGAAACATTTGTTGAGAAAATAAGAAACAGATTATCATTTACAATTATCATTTCCATACATGCCATGTGTAAGAAGTTTCCTTTATGCTATACGTATATAATGTGTCCTTCATGATTTCCTATAAAGCATTAAGCCATTGGTACATTGCAACAGATTCATATCTCCAGGTTGAAAAATGTTAACTTTCTGAAACATGAAAATATGGAAATACTACAATGACCAAAAACCTTTCAAGCCTGATTCTTGCAAGTTAAAGTTATGGATATAATTCAAACTCTATATCCCACTCTTGTGAACAGATAGCACTACATTCAAACTACAACTAATAAAGCAAATTACTAATTAGTCTCAGGGGAACATAACAGAGGCTTTAGAATTCCTTATAGTTAATACGTTTATGTGAAAATGCTTAGAAAAAAACACACATAGGAATATAACAGTATAACAGCTTTCAATGACCATTCACTGCAATGATTTAATGGTTATTCAAGATACAGATTAGTGAAGATCTGTCATTTAACTGCTTTTACTGACATTGCAACTGTGTAGTAAAGGGATTCAATGTAGATACTATTAAGACATTCATTTAGTGGGGAAAGCTTGTTCTTTATCTTGCATTGCTATTAGCATAAAAATCAGGGAATCAGGTCATACCAGAGGATGACATCCGCAAGGACAGCCTCAATCAGACTATATAGATAAGCAGAGTTTTGTATCTGACTGGTGCCCATTGTCATTACTTTTTATCAGCTGAACCCTTACAGCTGCAGATCTCAAGTACTTTTGTAATGAACTGAAGGATCTTTTAATTTATCCAACGGCTTTTGTTAAATTGCATCTGTCCTTGTAACAGGTATGTTCTTTGTATCCAATGGGGACCCATTAAGAGCGCATTATTCATTGACAGCTAAGCTGCCCTAATGTTCTCCTATTCAATTACGCACACATACACACACAAACACAAGAAGAATTGGTTAAAATTCTATAGAATGTTGATCACTTGCCTCTGAAAAGGATGAGACCTTGCAATGGGAATAGACTGCTTCTAAAGCTGGAATCTAGTGTCCTCTAGTGGCAAGCTGAAGTACAAGCTGTTAATTATAACTTCCCAATCAGTTCTTAAAACCTAGAAATGATCAATTCTTAATAAAAATTATTTCAATAATCCATCCTCCGTGATGCTGATAACCACATCTTTACAGTGCTATATGTGACTGGCTGAGGGAAAACGAAACCCCTGCACAAATGAAAAGGATGGCAGTTAGGAGCTGATCAATGAGTTAGCACTGGATAGATTATTTTGATGTTAAAAAACAGAGAAGCTTCAGGACTGCATAAACTTAGTGCAGTTCTGAGAAGAGATGAAAGACGTTGGCAGAGCAGCATGGCAACCGAGAGCACACAGAGCAGCTGAATTGTGTATCAGATCGTTAGACGATGGAAATCTACTGTGTTAATTATATATCTCAATGTGTGAACTAAGTGAAATTCTTATCTCCGGCAGCCCACTGTGAATGTGCCATCTAAAGCAGTAGTTATAAGGACACACTGGGTGCATTTGTGCAGAGTAAACCCCTCCAGTCTGGGAGCCACAGGTTTCCCAGCTATTGAGTTCAAGGCCAGCTGACCTTGAAAGAGTTGCATGATTAGGTATAAATAGAGGGCAGCTGCCCCTCCTTTCCCCATACAGAAAAAAACATAAACCCCCATTCATCTTGCCCTTCTAATAATGCAAGCGACAACTACATACGTGACAGACAAGCACAAGTCAAATAAGATATTGTTATTCATCAGCAATCCTTTCCTAAAAATACACTCCTGCTACATTCTGCTTCTCTACATTTGCCAAACATTCCAACCCCTCACCACAAATAAAAGGTCAGTCCACCTTGATGTTTTATCCCCATTACTGGGCACTTGTTATTTAAACATCAATACAATTGGCTGCCCTGCATTTCAGGCATTATATGACACCAACTCCCATTCCCATGCCCCCCAAAAATTCCTTACCTGATTCCTAAAAGCTGTGTTATCCACATGGTCACGTTTCAAACCCCCAAAAGATCAGATGTTTAAGCACTTCTCCATTTGTGCTTCCCCCCCCAAAAAAAAGTGGTTGTCAAAAAAAAAATATATGCAAATCTACCAGCAATTCCTTTGGATGATCTTAAATTGAATTCTCTGTTGTTTCAGATTCAGGGGACTCAGAGGCTCCAAAAACTGAAGACATTCCTGCATAGATTTTGACTCTAATGACAAGGAGTGAGATTTAGGGCAGAAAAGGGGAGAACATCGATCCTGGCATAGGAGGGGGCACGGGGGAGAAGCTGTGAGCAGGGAACCTCATGAGGTCTTTAGACGTTTTGGCGCACATCTGCTCTCTGAAGAAGGGATAAAAGCAGCAGGCAGCAGCGAGTGATGTCCCTTTGAAGAGCATTTAATGACAGAGGGAAGGCAGCATGGAAAGGAGAGAGTTCCACCAAGAAGGGAAGTTGTGAGGCTCGGCAGCCCCCAGCTCTCTCAAAGGCAGCTTCCTTCACATCAGCCTAGAGTCTCCTTCACAATGGAAAAAAGAGAGAAAAGAGAAATGGGTGGAATGCATTGTGTCACACGTGCTTTGCCAGCTGACGGGCGCTGAGATGGGTTTCATGCGAGGTAAGTGCAAAGAGCGGAGCTAAGTTTCCCAGTCCCTCAGGATCTCCAAAGAGTGCCAGCCATTCCTTTCCACTGGCAGTGCTTAATGCTGCTGAACAGCGTGTGGCAGGCACAGCAAAGCCCTGTACGATGTGCTGTTTGTTTGAGCAGTGATCGCATAGTAGAGAGAGAGCTCAGGTGCCAGACGCACAGACAGTCCCTCCCTGGTGATCAAGGGGCAACACAACTTCTGTGCATTGCTAAGCAAACAAATGGCAAGTTAAATAAGCTATAGGTATATATATATATATATTGTGTATATATGTGTGTGCTCATCTTTATGTACACTCGCACTTGGAGCCAAGCTGCTTTCTGTACAAGGGCTATGAGCTAATACAGAGAATTAAACCAAACAAATGTTTTTTCTTAATAAAAGCCAATTCCCAGCCCCTACCTGTTTATGCCACTGTGGGCACGTCAGCCTGTTATTCCTCTCCTGACCTCTCTCTTTCAATTGCTCTGACCCCCTGAGTTACTCACCTCATCCTCCCAGTGTATTTTCCCTTATACTCTCTGCCTCTGACCTCTCCAGTCTCCCTGCCTCTCATCTGGCCAATCCCCTATCTGTGTCGGATCTACTCGTGCATTGCCGACCCCCCACCTGCCTGTCCCTTATTCCCTGACTTTTTTCTCCCTAAGACCACTATCCACTAGTTAATGATGTATTTGGTTACTTATTGATGGAGCTCACATCAGTCCTAGCTGCTTCCATATTAACAAGGCTGCCTAATGCAGTTGGGACATTGGGCAGAAGCGCAAGTGCAATTGTGGGGACCCTAAGTTGGCTGCAACAGTTACCCACACAAATACTATACATCAAATAGCTTCTTGTGTCCTTTGGGCTGGCAGGCAGTTGTGGAGCACATTAGTGGCACATGTATAGAGTCTAGCACTTTCTGTCACACAGTAAATATCCCCAGTGTGCGCAACTGTTCCGTCGTATATATTATAAATATCATTTGTCAATACATTGTGTGCATTTGCGTCAGGTGATTTAGTTGTGTTATCCAATGTGTCTTTCTGCAAAGTATAATCACACTCCTGAATTTAGCATCTTGCAGTTTGCCTTTTTAGTTTATCTTTTCACTACATTTCCCATCATCCTTTGTTATATCACTGGTTAATCATATATAATAGCTACAAAATTACTACCTTTCTCATCATTTTCTATTTTACCTCCAAATCTGGACTATTAATTGAAAAAGACTACATTTCCCATCATCCTCTGTTAGATCACCTCTTAATCTTGCCTAATAAAAAATGACTGCATTTCCCATCATTCTCTGTTATCTAACCTCCCAATCTAACCTCCCAATCTGGACTATTACTTATATTACTATAAATTACTGATTATACTAATATTAATCATGTATAATAACTACAAAAGAGACTACAATTATCAACATCCTCTGTTATCTCCAAATCTTGACTATTAATTAAAAAAGGCTACATTTCCCATGATCCTTAGTTATATATCCTCTTTATCTTGTTTATTAACTATGAAAATGGCAACATTTCCCATAATTCTATATTATCTAACCTCCTACTCTGGCCTATTAGTAAAAAAACTACATTTCTCATCATCCTTTATTATTTCACCTCTTAATCTTGACTAATTACTACAAAAAATTACTAAAAAAAAACGCAATTTACCATCATCCTCTGTTATCTAAACTCCAAATCTGGCCTATTAATGAAAAAAGACTTCCTTTCCCATCATCCTTTGTTTATATCACTTAATCATACATAATAAATATAAAATGACTGCATTTCCCATCATCCTTTGTTATATCACCTCTTAATCATGAATAAATACAAAATTATTACATTTCCCATCATTCTTTATCATCTAATCTCCAAATCTGACCTATTATCAGAAAAAGTGACTACGTTTCCCATCACCCTTTGCAAGACCAACTCTTAATCAAGCATAATGACTACATTTCCCATTATTTTCTTTTAGCTAACCTACAAATCTGACAATCGTTTTTCGTTTCAACGCCCGCTGACAAAACGCACGCAACAAGACGGATGGAGTCGCACTGAATGAAAAGTCAGAGGTAACAATGACACGGTCCGACTGTCGGATGAATACGCTGCATTTCCCGTCGGATGTTATGTAACTTTTACCTGCGACTTTTCATTCCGCCTGCATCTCCATGCATTTTGTCGGCAGGCGTCAATCCGATGAAAAACGCTCGTGGAGTTCTACCCTTATTGCTGGTCTTTTATTAGCTTCTCCAGGTGGTCCATCTTTTGCATAATTTCCTCTAGGAATAGGCCAAATTTATCCTACCTTGCCAGTGGGACCTGCATTTCTAAAACTTCTCAAGAAAAAGAAGGGGATTGAGAAAGGGAAATGGAAGACATACAAGGGGCTAACCATGTTTTAAGATTACAAACAAACATATGTATATATATTGATCTTCGCAAATTAGCGTTGTCCAGGCGAATTAACGCCTGGCGAAGTGTTGTGATGTGCGCAAAGCCAGCGCTGGCAAATTTTCGCCGGTTAGTGAATTTGCCTCATAGTGCGCAATAGTGTCTTGTGCAGCCTCCATGGTGAATGCAATGAAGTATGAATTGTGGGTAAAAATTTTGCATTTTGAGAATATAACGTGCTCACTATGTCTCAGTAACTGAATGTACCCTATTATATTGTATGTGAAGTGATTAAACCAAGCACACGCTCTTGCAAATAGGATGTGTGTGTTAGAGTTGCTAATTATCAAGTACTGTAGGTTGACATGAAAATCAGCCTGAGAAGCAAATTGTTCCCTTTGCAATGCATTACTATCTCTCATCACAAGAAGTCAGTTCTTAGAATCCTAATGTACAGCTGGAAAGATGCCTTTCCTTTCTTGATCACATCCAAATACCTTCACTCATCATTATATAACAGGCACAATAACCAACACCATAAACAGGCAACTGGAAATGAATTCTGTATTACTGTTTCACGGAGGGCCTCTGAACTTTGTGTCTCTTGTTACCCCCACACAGAATTCTGCTTTGTTTTCCAGTTGTTAACAGTGACCTGCCTTCTCACCCTTTTGGCATCTCAAGGCATTCTGATGCACAGACATGGGAAACCATATGAGGGTGGGAGAGAGGAGGGGGAAAAAAAAGACTGAGTGACTGTAAGACAGCAAATCAATAGAACATCCAGGATCACAATAATTTACAGCATGGGATAAGCCTTCCTATTATACTAAGACAGTTGTAACAGAAAGAAATAAAGAAAATCTTTTTTTTTTCTCTCTGTTTATTTAGATGGTGCACAGCAGCCCTATACCGTTAGTATTGCACAAGCACCACTCAAGATCTGCCTGCTACATTAACCTGTTTATCTGATTTAACCATTTACAGTGAGGATTAAACAATTATTTATATATATGCAGGAATATATATCTATACGTATGGGATCTGTTATCAAGAATGATGGGGACTTGGGATTTACCGGATACGGGATCTTTGCATAATCTGCATCTTCATGGGATTTTCCAGAAAATAGAGCTTTCTGAAGTTTAAATGACTAAACTTGTACTAAAATATCATAAAAACGCAATAGGCTCGTTTTGCCTCCAATAAGGATTAATTATATCCTTGTTTGGGTCAAGTACAAGGTATTGTTTTATTATTTTTAATAAATTTGAATTATTTGGATAAAATGTAGTCTATGGGAGACGGCCTTCTCATAATTCTGAGCTTTCTGTATGATGGGTTTCTGGATAGCGCATCCCATACCTGTAGTACCGGGAGGAAAACGTTCACAGATTCACAATAACTGAAATAAATAGGAAGCTGAAACTTTTTAAAGACATTTTAATTATTTATTGACATTTCCAGAGTCTTGTGTACAATGGAAGTATGTATACAGGCATAGGATCTATTATTTTGAATGCTTGAGACTCAGTGGTTTCCAGGTGAGGGGTAATTTGGATCAATGTTCCTTAAGACATCTAAAAAATATTTACACAATACAAAACACATTAGGATGGTATTCCTGTATTTTGGAGATTTCTGGATAATATGTTTCTGAGTAATAGATCCTATACCTCTACTGGAAAGGAAAATGCTATATGTATCACAGCTATCATCAACATATTTAATACGAGGGCCGAAACAAAGCCCAAACAAAGGCAAGTTGATTAAAGATTAATGTAGAATTATGTTGTGTCTCCTGGTAGTTCCTATTGAAAGCTAACAAAGATCAGCTAGGCACATTTTAGTTGTATAGCCAACATGACTGGTCAAGCTGTAGATTATTTATGCATTTATCTAGATACCTACCTAGAGTAGGCATTGGTCATTATGAGTTAGTTGTGTTGTATATCAAGAATAATTTACAGACTGCCTTTGTTCTCTAGCAGTGAATCCATGGTTCCTAGAAGAAAGAAAGAAAGAAAGAAAGGAAAGAAAGAAAGAAAGAAAGAAAGAAAGAAAGAAAGAAAGAAAGAAAGAAAGAAAGAAAGAAAGAAAGAAAGAAAGAAAGAAAGAAAGAGACCCTAATCCACATTTACAAATAGTTCTGATTGAACACGTAAAGCCAGAACACACCTAGACTTGGGGAAGAACTGATAAAAGGTCTTTGTTATTGCTGCTATTACTTGTCAGGTTTTTATCACCTGCTGTTATTTTGTTAGCAATTTAAATCTCAGCTGCTGAATTTCCACTTTAGAATTTCCACTTCAAAAATTCTAACTGCCTCAGAACTCATGATTGGAGGATTTACAGACTCTGCAGGTGACGGTTCACTTTTTTTCCCCTTTATGTAATACATTTGTGAGGAACAAGTGGAACAAGTGCAGCATGTCCCTTTGCTAGGAATCCAGGATTCGGTTCAGGATTCGACCAGGATTTGGCCTTTTTCAGCAGGATTCGGCCGAATCCTTGTGCCTGGCGAACCGAATCCGAATTCTAATTTACATATGTAAATTAGGGGTGGGTAGGGAAATCATGTGACATTTCATCAAAAAAGAAGATTTTTTTTCCACTTTTTCCTTTCCTGGCCCTAATTTGCATATGCAAATTAGGATTTGGATTTGGTTACGTATTTAGCCAAATCTGTCACCATGGATTCGGGGATTCGGCCGAATCTTTCACCATGGATTTGGGGATTCGGCCGAATCCCAAATAGTGGATTCGGTGCATCCCTAGCATTTACACACGCACGTTCTGGCACAATCGTTCACAGTCAAGCCGGTGTATCGACGCCCGCACCTGTTGCTGGTGGGCACATACGCTTTGACGCACGCGCACGTTCTGACGCAAGCGCAGATGCTCTCTTGTTAAAGAGGCACCCAGGCCAGGGTTCAAAGCAAGGTGATTGTCTTTACTGACACTAAGGGGGTTATTTACTGAACTCTGAACTTTTTTTTTATAAAATCAGACTTTTAAAAAATCACAAATTTTTTGGAATTTATTAAACCCAGAGGATGGAAAAGTAAGAATCTGAAAATCTGGCATCTCAGACCTGTTGAGGTTGCATATAAGTCAATGGGAGAAGTTCCAATGATTTTTTGATGTGCGCTGTGTTTTTGGCAATACCCCGAAGTTTTTGGAGTTTTTAGGCAAAATTTTGAGTTTTCAGGTGAAAAATCCGAAAATATCATGAAAACAGGATGAAAGATCTGAAAAAATCTGACAATCGGATTTTTCACGATTTTTTCCCGCAAACAAAATTTTCGGGAAAGTGTATTGATAAAAATGCCCAAAAAAACTTGTGCGGATTTAGTTTTTTTCAGAAAATATTGAGATAAATTTGGACTTTGGATAAATAACCCCCTAAGCATATTTTGTGACTTCTGAGAAACTTCTGATTACAACCTTGTCTTGCTCCTGACTATTCTTGATTTCCCCTGGACAGACGCTTGATTCCTGAAACCTTCTGTGTATGACCTGGCCTGTTTCTGACTTCATCTTTTCCGTCTCCTAATTCCATAGACTATTTATTATTTCCGTGGGCTCACTGGCACTCCTGCTATTCCTTAGCTGGGATCACCCTGTCTCATCTCCTGGGCGCAGCTCAGTGGGAAGTGTGGGGGAGGCTAATACCTTCAGACTCACCGTGATATCTGACAATATTTCTGGGAAGGCAAAGCTTGTGGTTGGCTGCAATATACTGTAGAATAGTAGGCCTAATTAAATTATATTTTATGCAGTCACTGTAATTGGAAGTATCCATAATACATGAAAAACAATTGAACTGGGCCCTGTTAATTAAATCTTATTTCACTCTGATTTGAAGGGGTTATGCCCATTATTTCACCCTATTTATAGCTAAAAGTGTTTTTGTTTGTGTGCAACATACCTTAGATGGGTTGAAGAGGTAGTAGCCTCTGTACTGACAACCACTGTCCTTCAACGTTTGACCACTGGAGGAGAAGAGAATAAATAGTGATACTATTACCCTCCCTAGCTATAGTAATATTCATATGGTTCCTAATTTGCAGGGTTTTTTTTTACAAGAGAGCCATAAAATGACTATTTCTCCACGAAAGCCCTCTAGATATCCAACCAGTAGCACCATTAGCTGTTGAATCTCACAGAGAAGACTGAAAAAACAGAAACTATAATGATATGTCAGGAGCACCATGACTTTCCAGTCTCACAAATTATCTACTTCTAAATGCCATCCCTGCATTTTTACAAATAAACAACATTAAAAGATGTTGATGTTCAAAGATTGGATAGCACTGCCTCACACCAATGATTCTAAGTTAGCCTTCACCCATGTGTTATTCGTCCACACCTCCTAATACGCAAAATCTACCAGGGATTGCTGGAAATATTAGTGCTAAAAGACAAGTGCATTCCTATAATTTCCTACACATTTGTATTCTCTAAATCCTTTCCTTTTGGTAAATGGGCTGCTTATATTCGCTGCATTCCTCACTTTTTGTGAGGCGAATGGTGTATATGAATAAATTGAAGGCTAATGAATATTACTGAGTGCTGGCCACTGAAAGAATGAAAGCTCCAGAGTAAAAAATGTAAAGCTAGGAGCATTCCTGATACTGTGATACATAATTTATGAGAAAGTCTTTAAGGAATAAGCCATTAGGTCCCACACTGAGTCAAGTCAAGTGAAGTCAAGTAGTTTTTATTGTCAATTGTACTTGAAGTAGAAATTTCTTTGCAGCATAAGGCAGTAAGACACAATTTTTACAATATGATATAGATACAATAATAATAAAGTGCAGCAAGTTCAGTGTAATACAGAGTTGCGGCAGATTGAAAGTGTTGAAAGCAGAACTGTAGTCTAGGAACAGCATGCATACATAGGTGTACGGTTTCTTCAGGTTCAGTAAAGCAGGGTGCAGTGCTAGTGCAAATGCATCTTCTGTGGATCTGTTTGGGCAATATGCAAATTGCAGTGGGTCTACAGAGTTGGGAATAATGGAGTTAATACTCCATGGCAACTGATGTTAATGCAATTGGTCTGTAGTCATTGAGGCCCTGGATTTTGGGATAATCATAGAGGACTTGAAACAGCGGGGTACTGCGGCTTGCTTGAGGGAAATATTCAAGATACCTGTATAGATTTCGGACAGGGAATCTGCACAGGTTTGAAGAAATTTTTCATGCAGTTTTGCGAGGATTAACCATTTTAAAGGATTTAAGAATGTCCTACTTGGAAACATGTAGAATAGAGTCACATTATGTAGTCCGATGATTCATGGGCAGGTTTATCAATGTTGGCTGAAATTTGGAGCCTTCTCTTTTGATCTGGAGCGTGAATATAAGTTGTTGAAATCTTCCAGAAGACTTGTATTCATGTGTACGTAGCTACTTTGGTTGCCTTTGGCTGCCAGAGAGGAGTTTCCCAGTACCTTTCACTTAGCAAAGGGGACTCAGGACCTGCATCTGTAAGAATTATGTGATGTACAACCTTGGCACCAGGGGGGTGTCCAAAAAGGGGTTACAGTAATTTTATCTAATATGTAATATAGGTCATTATTGGTAGGGGGTTTGTCCAACTGAGCACAGGAGCAGACGCATACCTCCAAGGCTCCAGGGGTCCAAGCATGGGTTCCACCTCATACGCAGCCCTCACTGGACCAAGTGACCGCTAGAAACTCCAGGCGGTGTGCAGAGGCATCCAAGAGGCAGCCACGTAGCGGTCGTTGCCGCCACAGGGGCCGAGGAGCGTGGTGCGGCCTAGTTGTGCGGTCGGACCAGGAACTGGATTTGACCCTCGGACAGGAGGAATCCCCAAGACATACACGCTAACTCTGTTCCCACATGCCAATAAATGGCACAGCACTGCCATTAGGTCATATACCCCCTGCACAAATCAGCTTAAGTGGGTCACCAAGCTTCAGACAGGAACCCTTCAGTACTCGGTGGAACCACCAAACACTCCAGACTGTGCTGGCTGACTAGTGCTCACTCAGTCAACACAGAGTGAACACAGAAAGGGCAAGCTGCAGCAGCATAACCATCAATAACACACTTGAACAATTACCCTGGAACAACGAGTTTGAAACCACCAGACTGTCCCAATACTTGTAAAACTCATACAACATCTAACTTACAGTGGTCCCCTGTGAAGCTGTTGCCCTGGAAGAAATTGGCAACATATCTGAGTTAATGCCTAATTTACAACCCAAACAGAACTGAGATAATGTAAATAATTGCAATTCCCTACAAATCCATACCCAGTGGGCTACGCAACTGACCTCGCTTGAGATCCCTATAAGTACTAATTTACATTCAAATTCCAGGGTACTCACTACCAACTGTACCCATGGGCAAATACGGTCCCACTTGGAGTGCTACATACACAGCTCACAACAGGTAACAGACAGAGGCAGCAGCCAAGATTCACCTCCACCCTCTCCACAATCCGACCACGCTCCTCCAGAACCAACACTAACTGAGCTAATGGGAGCAATATTGGAAAATGGCATGACCACCACTGCTCAAATCGAAAACAGACTTGAGGACCAAGTTCCCCCCCTTACACAACACTATGCAAACAGTGCAACGGCAACTTCAATCCGCCCTGGAGAAAACTGACGACCGTAGAAAACAGACACAGGCAAAATAATGTAAGGATTGTCAGGCTGCCAAAAAAAAAAAAAAAAAACAGGGACAACATCCTAAACAGTTTATGGAATCCTGGTTGTTAGGATGAAAGGATACCTTCTTAACTAATTTTGTAGTGGAAAGAGCTCATTAAGTCCCACACAGAGCACCCCCACCAGGGGCACCACCAAGACCTTTCCTGTTTAAGGTCCTATAGGGACTCATAAAGCAGCCAGCTAAAAGGGTGAAATACAACGGCTCACAAATTTCATTCTACCCGGACTTCTCAGCGGCAATGCAGAGACAAAGAGCTAGCTTCCAGGGAGTCAAAAGGGACGTACAGCTCCAATACAGTATGCTGTTCCCAGCCAGACTGTATTAGACTCTATAATTGATGGGGGCAGGTGCATATCTTTACAACTCCAGCAGAGGCAGCTGCCTGGCTTGATGCAAAGGGCCCATGGAGACTGGCCCCCAATAACAGTCCTAGGCATGACTAACTTCCTCAGTCACAAGCTGCCTAAAACAAATGGTCCAAGCTGCCCACCAACTACATGTGAGGACTAGGGAACAAAGACATTCATCATTTAATAGAAGGACTCGCCCCAAAACCTATGGACCATGGCTACCAACCTGCTGCAAATCCACACGTGGGAAACTCCAATACCTAAAGTCAGGTATTAGGGGTGAGACTTCTAAAACTGCAACAAGACATCCCATGAACACCTAATTACAGGGACTGCTGGAGATGGAAGCACCCAGAAAAGAAAGAATACTCCTGTCACTTGAGCTCGAAAAAAAGTCAGCCTCTAAGGCAATCCTATGGGATGCATCTAAGGCAGTAATGCAGGGGGTTCTAGTCAGAGCAATATTGCTAGCCCACCACCAAGCCCAGGAAAAGGTAGAAGAAGCAGAAGCAGAAGCTCCGCAGGCAAAAACTGACAATACCTCTAACCCAACACCAGAGTCATACACACTCCTACTAGAGAAACGCAGCACCTTGGAAAAACATAACACCCTTCATACAAAGAAAGCTCTTTTATACCAATCACAGAGATACTTTTACATGGAAGACAAGAACAGGCGTATCTTTCGCAAAAAAACACAGAACCCCACTAGTCCCAAAACTTATAGTGGAGGAATTTGTGATTTACTACAGGGGCCTTTACAAATCCATACCCCACTCTAATAACATACATTGCCCATTTCTGGACAGTATTCCCATCCCGGCTCTCCATCCAGCTGACAAGGCCGCTCTTAATCAACCTATAACTGTGGAAGAGGATAAAACCATAATAGCTTCCCATCCAACAAAACGCCAGGGATAGACGGTTTTCCAGCTAATTGGTATAAAATACTTTCTGATCAACTATCCCCCCACCTACTGACCACCCTCCAAGCTTCCTTTGAAACAAGGTCCCCCCCCTTCATTCAGTGAAGCCTTCATTGTAGTGGTTCCAAAACTGGGCAAAGATCCCAATCAGTGCAGCTACTGGCCAATCTCCTTCATTAACACCGATGCCAAAATACTCACAAAAATTCTAGCCACATGACTCCACTGTTACATTATTGATCTGATTCACCCAGACCAATCTGGATACATGCCAGGAGACTGCATACCAGGAACCAGGATAGTGGCTAGACTCTGCCAAAGCCTTTAATTCCATAGAATGGTCCTATCTCTGGGAGACTCTGTGTAGATTCAATCTTGGGGAACAATTTATCAAATGGCTGCAACTGCCACATCATCAGCCCACTGCAAGTGTCAGAGTTAATGGATTGATATCCACCCCATTCTATTTAAGACGGGGCACCAGCCAGGGTTGTCCGCAATCACCCTTTCTGTTCGCATTAGCCATTGAACCCCTGGCCATAGCTATACGTGAATCTGAGCAAATTTTTGGGCTGTCTCTTGGCCCACTCACAGAAAAAATATCTCTATATGCCAATGATCTGTTAATATAACTAGCAGACACTGAAAACTCTCTGACCATACTCCTTAATATAGTAGAGCAATTTGGATTATTCTCGGGCCAAAAGATAAATTGGACCAAATCATTGCTATTCCCCATAGAAAACCCCCCCATCCTCCCCCAATGCCCCGCTAAAGTGGGTTCAGGAGTTCAAATACCTTGGACTCAACATACAAGCTAACCCTTCTCTGTTTGTACAGAATAATCTTAGCCCTATAATTTCAAAACTAGAATATGACCGCCAATCTCCCCCTTACACTTGCCATGTGTGCCAGTGAATTTTTTAAGTTAGTATCCATTGTGGGGGTGCCGATCCCCTATAACTGTGCACCAGGTAGTAGTGGAAACTAGAAGGCCAGGGAGTGCAAGAAGTTGTCTATGATTTACTTCTACACATCCAACTTTAACATCTAAACATATATCATCTAAAGATAACTTTCTATAGCTCTTTGTGTAGGTTATTTCAATATAGACTGAAACCTTAAAAGTATGTCAATACATAAAACGTTTAGACAGGGCCCTAAAGCAATGTTTACTCTGAGAATTGTTCTCTTCTTTTTTTTAACATACTGCAACTCATATTTGTTTTTAAAAGCATTTGTACCACTGAATTTTATCAGTTCTGCTTTCATTTCTTTTATCCATTATGTGCTTTGAGTATTCTTTATTTACTCATGTCCATTACAAATATGATTCAGTCGGATAGTCTGTAATCTTCAGTCTGCTCAGTTATCCCTAGATCCAAAATGTTTCTCATCTGCAATGTGTCCTAAGTGATATGTTACTCTCTTTAAAGTTCCACTGTCTTCTTGGACTAAAGCAAATCAATCAATAGTACTATAAAAGCAAATTTGTAGTTGTTGCTGATATGGTATTCTATGGTAAGGTACAGTATGGCATTACTGGATCATCCTAGAATACTATATCTTCTCTAACCTGTAACATATGGACTGTTTTATTAAAGTTAGCATTTTTGTGGTTTTGAAACTATGATTATGTGATTATTTCTCTAAAATCACAAATGGCTCTAAAGTTATTTCAAGTTTAGATTATAAAAAGTACATACAGAAAAAAAACGCAGAATAGTCCCTGCTGACAAATAACTCAGTATGCATACACAGCACAATATTGTTTTTTATGTTTCTTCTCTCCCTTCATACTGTGAACTGCTTTCTTTGCTATAAACGCAACACTTGCCTATTCAGTTAATCTTCAAATGTCACAAAAGCTCCCAAATCTCACATTAATGAACTTGTCGAAATGCAGTAAAAGCATCAAACTCACCACAATTGAGACCATTAAAGGTTAATTGCCACCATATGTTTCCCAGTTTTCCAAAAATGAAACTTGAAGTAAAAAAAAGTTCACTCGCCTGATAGCCCTGTCACTGCAATATAAACCTAAAATCTAAAATAGTACTAAAATAGTACTGTACTAAAGTATAGTAGCCTTGTTCAATTGTAGGCCATGTACAGTATGTGTGCATAGATAGAGCAGCCATAATTTATGCATCTGGCACATGTGACAAATATAGTCTATAATTTTACATTTAAACCATTTTGCATTTGCACATTCAGTTATAATGTATGGAAAAGATATTCCAAACTTTTGCACATGCCACAATAATTTTTTTTCTTAGTTCTGTGGAAGCCAAATTGCAGGGGATTGAGAGTGGAGTCATGGGAGATGCTGACCAGGTGGTTGTAGACAAGCCTTTCCAACAATTTAGACACAAACAGAAGTAGAAAAATTGGAGGAAAGTTTGTGGCAGAGCTGGTATCAAGGGAATGTTTTTTTGAGGATTGGAGTGAATAGAGCTTCTTTGTATGAAGATGGAGAAGTACCAGCAGAAAGTGAAAGGTGAAATAAGCAAGGTCTTCAACAATTACAATAATGGGTGGAGGATGTGGTTGCGGGGCACAGTAAAATGTGGCAAACAGTGGTTGTGGTTTAGAAGATAGAGAGGAGATTAAATAAGAGAAGCAGAGGCTTTTAAGTGTAGCAGAAGTTCATGAACTTGAAGTGTTTGAAATCAGGATCAATTTGCAACTTTCCCTACTGGTGTTCATCTGATCTACTGTATCTTCTGAGTGCCAAGTTAATATTTAGAATAATGGATTGCCAGATAAGGGATCCAATACCAAATGTATTATTTTTGTTATTTGTAATTTTTTTTGTAGTGATAAAATGATCTATATGCTAATTGTTACGTCTTTAGTTACTGCATGCCACACTCACACTGTTCCACTGTTTGAGGCGTCAGGTGCACGCTGTAATCCTCTTTGCAGAGGATAATTCCCCTGCTTTTGGGATCAGCCATGCTGCACCAATCAGGAAACCTTGTATACACCATGAGGCTCCAAATGAAAAGGGGAACTTATGTCTCAGGGTCCCTACATAAGTATAAAACTCTACATTAAAAACACACACAAATGGTAATGTTTTCACCAACAATGCAGCATTTTTCCTTGAATTCCAACATAATATTGTGTGCTGCAATTTGTGGGTAATTTGCCAATACTTGCCCAATTTAGCCTTTGTGTTAGCTATTTTAAAGTATTTAAAAAAAACTTGTATCAAAAATCTAATGACATAATCAATAATGGTATAATAAGATATAGACACAACAGATGTGTGCAGTAAAAGCAGGTAAATATTTGGAACCCTTTAAAATCCATAACTGTCTGAAAAACATTTCTTAGGCATACACAAGCTTCTGGCACACCTTTTCCAAAAACACTTTTATGAAATAATTTTGAAGTCATAAATCACTGAAATATTTTGCAGTTAGAAACCCTCCAAATCATTTTATTAACCCTTTTCCCTTAGAGCTTTTTCCTGATATTCATTGCATACCCTTAAAGGAAAACTAAACCCCCTATGCACACCCCTGACTGCCCAGGCCCCCTCACCCCTCCCTTACTGCACAGTCTGAAAACAGCTTCAACTGTGCATGCTCTGACAGGCTCTATGTTGGCAAAAAGACATGGAGGATTGTATGGGTTAGAATATGGCATGTGTGAACTAAAAAAGATGGCAATTTCATTCTACTGCGCATATGTCTGCCCTGGGAAATTTGAAGAAAGAAACACAATTGTTACCTTAAAACTAAAATGAATAAAACCATGGAAATAAATTTGAATACCTCAAATTTGTGGGAAAATGCATTGGAGTCATATGGATTATTTTTATCTCACATTTTGTTGCTGCAAACCTTTTTACCTCGGAATTTCCATCGAATCCATGCGTAATGAAATCTTTCGCTCATCACTAAATCACCATTTCTAACCAAAAAGATGCTTAGACATACTGATGAGGCAGTCTTTAACTGTGCAACATATACTGTATAAACATGATGAATCATACTGCACAGGAACCCCTTTCACTATATTGTCACCATTAAAATCTGCTTGTTTATATCTTTTTGTAGGAAAACTAGAACTAACTTTTAAGCACATGCAATCACATCCAAGTTATATCATATTTCACTGTTTGAATACATGTTCTAGGGGGTCCCAGGACAACACAAGGTACAGGTTGAGGGGATGGGGCAATGACAAGGTTAGGAAAGTCCAGAAGAGTTTGGATTATAGGGGGTTTGGATAAAAAAATAGTTAATAGTTAATAGAGAAATATGGATGACTAGCCTCAGGGACTTCATTGTGGCTGGGGGCAAGAATTGCTCCCACAAATGAAGTCTTCAGTGGCTTGTAATTATTATGCTATTAAGTTATTTCATGATATTAAGATCTTACTGTTAAACTGTTAACTGTTAAGTTTTCTAAAAACTTAATTTTTTTCAATTTCAAATGCTTTGGTGAATAGCAAATACAATTAACCACTCTTTGTTCATATTTCCTACTAACATTTTGGAAATCAAGGTCATCTCTGCCATCATGTTTGGACTAGAACAAAGCCCCAAATTGCTGTAAACCTATTTCATACTGAAGAAAGGTAATGAGTTTTTCTAGATTGTTTAACACTCCAGACTTTGTCCCCACCAACATGGCTCTTACAATTATTAGATTTTTTTAAAATTGGATGTGCCTAGATTCATTCTCTACATTTTACACACTGCAATGTACAATACACTAATAAAAACTAAAACAATGTAGCAAATAAAGCTAATACGTCAAGAGATCAGTGTTTTGCTAGCAAGAGTTTACAGTTTAGAGCATTAGGGGTATATGTAATATATGAGACATTGAATTGTGTGAGAATGTTTGACATACTGTGCCAAATTGAGACGGAAGAGTGTGGCTTTCCGAAAATTAAGTGTTATAAGGATTGTTACCCCGGGCATCTTTCAGCCATGTTCTGTATCCAAGGGGTATATAGTGAAGCAGCTAGTTGCTAGGGCAATTTGATTTAATGTAGAGTTTGATTACTTTCCCAATCAATCACTGAGGCAATCAGTTGCATTTCAATGAGTAGCTCTGTTTCCTTTATCTAAGAAAGCTTCTAAGGCAGGGCAAAAATTCTTAGAATTTTTTGGATTCTGGAACAAATATTGGTATGTATAATAGGAGATATATTTCTATTATTCTATTATTCTAACAACTATATAATTGCCATATATTATTTTCTGATGAAGCCGGTGTTCTATAGACAAGAACACTGTTGTGACCTTGTTTCCACTATTCTGTATGTAATGTCTAGTAGTTGCACTCTCATTGCAGGGAATATGTACCTTTGAGGATGTGTGCCTATCTTGTTTCAAATATTCTTTATCAGCATCCATTCTTTTTTTCCTCTTGTACAAGCTTCATCTTTCTAACCACAGGGCCCTAGGTAGAACTTACTGAAAGAGGAGAAATATATAGCATAGAAACTAACTCAGTGTGGATTAGAGATAAATGCTGAAAAGGCACTGAAAGCAATTAGATTCCCATATAGACAGAGATTCATGGTGCTTCTTCTGCAGCACTGCCATGAGGGGTTCAGACCAAATGAACAATTTTCTTGCAGTGTATTATTGTATATTTCCCATTGCAAAGTAAGTTATCCAAAGAAATGATGTTCATTGTCTTCTGTGTGAATATCTGTAGCATAAATAAATGTACTTTGTACTTGGCAAGACAAACTGCAATGATTACAAAACATTACAGAGATCCCCGATGGGAGCACCTTATTGCTTATTCTAAAAACACTTGCTTCTGAAAGGAAAGCCCTGGAACTATAAGCAGGGGCTGAATAACAAGCGATCCGAATGACCAGCAGCCAGATTATACTGGTCTAGGTTAGAGATGGGCAGAATCACATGTAACATGTTTAGATAAGAAGGAATGAGTTAAAGCAGGAGATGGCCAGGCCCAGGGGTGGGGTAAGAGAGGGACATGATGTCAGGGGAAGAAGCAGTTCACTTCCTTATCTTCTGAGCAGGTAGAAACATCTCACCCACCTTCCCCCATTTTGAAATTTTTGTGAAATGTCAGGAGCTTTCTTCTTTATGTTTTAATATTATCTATTAATAACTGAAGTGCTGTTATATTGTGGTTTCTGTATTATTACTAGGGATGCACCCAATCCTGGATTTGGTTTTGGATTCGGCCAGGATTCTGCCTTTTTCAGCAGGTTTCAAATTCGGCCGAATCCTTCTGCCTGGCCGAACCGAATCTGAATCCTAATTTGCAAATGCAAATTAGGGTTCGGATTCGTTTTGATATTCGGCCGAATCTTTCATAAAGGATTCGGGGGTTTGGCCGAATTAAAAAAAGTGGATTCTGTGCATCCCTAATTATTACACATTTTAATTGTAAGAGTCTGTATTGTATTCATTTATGTTAAATGCATGTGAAATGCTTGATCCAGTGAATGTTTCTGATCGCCATTGTGGTCAGAAAGGAATTTCTTTCCTCTTGAATGATAATTGGCACTAGCTTCGGGCTGGGTTTTGTTACCTTCCTCTGGATCAAAACAGTGCACATATGATATTATATTTTAACTTTAATTTGTTTAATTTGTTTACAGCAGCGGTAGGACCTTGCCAGAGTACTGCACAGGTAAGTTTAAAAGAGGGAGAAAGGAGGTTCTCTCCTGTGACTGCACTGTGGATTGATTGATACAGACTTGCACTTGCACCAGAGTTGGAGTGATGTAAACTACTATGAAAACTACTATGCCAAAATCCACCCTTTCTTTTTCCTCCTATTTATCAATACATTTTCACAAATTTTTCCTGTGCAGAAAAAATCACAATAAAATCGTGAAAAAACCTGAAACGTAAGATTTTTGCTCTAGAAATTTAAGATTTTTTTTGTAAAAACCACCCGAAAGCTAACATTTTTTTTGGAAAATCCAGCTCATCTCAGAAAATCCTTTTAATTTTTAATGGGACATCTGTCATTGACTTTTACATGTTATCAGCAGGTCTGAATTGGAGTACTTTTTTCATTGGACTTTTAACACCACCGGACTATGAAAATATTGTATTTTCCCCTTTAAAAGTCTGACTAGAAAAATTCAGAGCTTAACAAATAACCCCCTAAATGTTAGCATTTTCACCAATCTTTTATGGTGCTATTAATAACAGCATTTATCGAATACACTTCAACCTTGGATGAACTGAACGGGCTTGAATATGATATATACATCATATTGTAATTCATGATGCTGACTGGCAAACTATTCGATTGGCTCCACTATAAAGTTACAAAGAGAATAATTAATGTGATGATAAATGAAAGTGCAAGGATCAATTGGATTTCATCCCACTCTCTCAATCATAAAGATTTTTCATGTTTGCCATGTCTAGTTCCGTAGTCCGGCAAAGAATATGGTCTTCATTTACTGTTTTGCAGTGCATGCTAGAAGCACAATTACTACTTAGAAATCCATACCAAAAGCATTGTCCCTGTTCTTTTTGTCACTTAGACTCAGTATATCCATTACTTCTGTCAGTATGGATTAGGCAAAATATACAACATTTTAATGTAAAAGGGAGTCTGGTGTTTTTTACAACTGGCATTAAGTCCAGAGTTGCCTTTGCATGCTGCTTCTGCATGATCATTTGTTGTACCCACCAAATTGCATTAAATTGAAGAACATTTAAAAAATTCCATATTTTGCTTAAAGGACATGTAAACCCTCCCCACAAAAATGTAATCAGTGAACAGCCTCTTTGAAATCTTTAGATGCCTGCCACTCTGGTTGGTTAACAGTAAGGCTGCAGCATCCCCTTAATCACTTAGAATTCCTTCTCCTCCTCTAACTCACTCTGCCCCATGACTCAGGAATTTACTTTGGCTGTTGACTCTTGAGCATGCTCAGTTCTTTTCAGCTCAGATTACTAAACTTACTTTCAATCTAACGGCCAATGAAGAGTTGTTTCCCATAGAAACTGCTCTAGCTGTCTGATCATATTTTTTTCTCCTACCCACCTCTCCTGAGCTCATCTTAACCATTACAGTGCTCAATCCTAGCAGAACTTTTTATCAAAGTATGTTGTGCCTGTGTAAACCTGCATTCTGCATTGCATGAACTTTACAGCATCTTTGTCAATGTTAATGATGATTTGTCAGAGGGAAAATGGCCACCAGTTGAAAGCTACAATTTGTTTTAGGAAAATGTGATGGTGCTGGCAAATGGAGGGGGTATATGCGTACAACTGGTGTGGCTTTGGTGGGGAAGATATGCCCAACTTATAAAGTTGAACATGAAAGTACAGTGTATTTTGCATCTCCTACAGATGCTACATTTTGAAGCAACTTGCAGCAAGTGTAAAAAATATGGTAATTCTGGAGGAAATAGGTAAGGAGCACTACTCACACTCAACTGGTGCTGTTGTACACAATGGTGCATGGCCACCTCAACATATTGCTAAGAATGTCATAGAAGGTCATACCACTTCTTTTTTAGTGAATATCCTGATTCACAAACCTTTAGGTATCATTTTCTTTATCTCAGAGAGTTGGTCAAGCTAGAAATCTCCCATTTTAGCCTTTATTGTTGTAAAATCAATTGGTTCAATCATCCAATTCAGTTACAATATACCCTTCTCAATGATGGTTTTAGATTTGTATCCCTGAATGCAATTATTCTTCTCGTAAAAACTCATATTCTACCAAATGTAAGATTTGAAGGCAGAAAGTCAACCAGTATTTACCAAGAACCTAACACAGATTTGAGAGATTATTTTATTTTTAAGCTATTGCTGTGTATAACGATCCTTCTAGAAATTGTGGCACAGTAGCAAGCTGGTTTAGATATGGTCTGTACAAGGATGCCCTGTTCTTATGGCCATAAGTATATGGTAAGTATAAGGCATCCTATTACCTTGTTGCTACTGGTTAACGCCTTGCACCTAATTTAGATGGATGTATGCTTGTAGCGCCCACCTATGCAGCTCTGGCCCATTTTGTACCTTGCTCAAGTTTTCATAAATGAGATCTTAAGTCTGGAAAATTGTTTACCTTTATCTATTAGAGAACGATGAATATACCTTTAAAGTATAGCATTTTGTGTTCATGTTTTTGCAAAGACCTTTACTTTAAATGATAATATCCTCAGGGGATCATGTGGCCTCTTCAAAAGATGTGCATTTATCTAACAAATTGCTAATTTAGAGATGACTTTGCAATGAGTTGGATGTTATTCCATTTTACTAATGGTTCCCAAAGAGCAACACAGAGAGGAAAAGCGACCTATGCAAAATCAAAATAGCTGTGGCTAGATAAGACAGGAATATTTTTTTCCTTTAATGAAACATAGTTTAGTAAATTGCTTAGTTTTCTGCCCTCAGAGTCATAATTTTGCTGTGTGAAATATATCATCTCACAGCACCAACATTAATGAGCAGAAATAAGTAATACAAAAAAGATTTTATAATACCTTAGAGTGTACATAGTTGTAGGCTCCAGTCAGGGTAAGCAGGTTTATGAAAACAGAATGGAGCCCGTATGCAGGGTAACACTGTGAGTGGGTTATATGATTAGGTGATACAAAGTTGACATTAGCAACTCATAGTAAAACATGTTGATTAAGAAGACCAGAATTTGGGACTTAATAGTAGGCAAAAGGGCTGGTTGTCCAGGCAGGTCTGTATGTAAGGCCTGAGGATGGGAATCAATGCCCATTTTAATACAGCTCAAGACCTTATTTGCCCTTTGCTGACTGCCATTGCTTGCTACAGCCAAGTTTATCATCTACAAGGACTCCAAGGTCCTTTTCCATAATGGATTTGCCTAGTGCAGCCCCATTAAGGGTATACAGTAAGTGGCTTGGATATTTTTACATCCCAGGTGCATGACTTTACATTTAACAACAAAATCCAAATAGATCACATCTACTGCCACCCCACTGCCCAGCATCTTACTTATCTCATCATAAAAAGCAATTAAATTTGTCTGACATGACCTATCCTTCATAAAGCCACGCTGATTGCTGCTTATAATGCCATTCACTAGGACAACATTTTGAATGTGATCCCTTAACAAGCCTTAAATAATTTGCCCACCACAGATGTCACACTTACTGACCTATAATTGCCAGGCTGAGATTGCACTCCCTTTTTAAATATTGGAATGACGTCAGCTTTTCTCCAATCCATAGGTATCATACCAGTTGCAAACAAAACTGACAACATCAAAAATAGGGGCTGGTTTAAAACTGAACTATGCTCTCTTAGAACCCTGGGTTTTTGACATCAGGCCCTGGAGCCTTGTTTACATTCATTTTTATTAAAGCTTTATGGATCATATCCTGAGTCAGCCGCTGACTAGATTGAGCTGATCCATCAGTGCAGCTATGAAGTGAGCCTGGGAACTCAGACTGCTCTATTGTATACACTGAAGAAAAGAACTGATTTAGCACATTTGCCTTTTCTGTATCTGTTACAACCATATTGGTACCATTATTTAATGGAGCTACCATTTCGAGCCATGGGAGTTTTTTCCCATGAACTCAAATTCGACCAATTGAAATGTATTTAAAAAATCTAACTCGGGTGAATTGGATCAACCCAAAAACTCAAATTCAATTCAAATTCAATTCAATTTGATTTTTAAAAACTCAATTTGAATTTTTTTCCGAAAAAAAAACTCGAAAGTCAGGAAGGCTGCAAACATCTCCAAATTGATAGCAGGATGTCTTCCATTGACTAAAACAGCAATTCGGCAGGTTTTAGGTGGCAAATAGTTGAATCAAATTAGAATTTTTAAAAAAACTTTAATCAAATTTTTATAATTCCCTAATTTGACCGTTTTGGCCATAAAAAACGTGAACATTTTAATTTTGAATTTAAAATTTAAATTTTCACTTCAACCCTTGATAAATCTGGCCACTAGTGAAAGATTATGAGTAACTACACAAACATTAGGAAACATGTATCTCACTATGAGGCAATGCAATCTAATAGTAAAGATTTTAATCAGCAGCAGAACAACAGGGAAACTGCTTTTCCCACTGAAATATTTTTCTAAATGAAGTGTAAGCAAGCCTAATGGTTATCATAGTCAATGGTCTCTTAACTTATGAGATGAAGCTAAGTTTAGAAAAAGTTGCTACTGACCTATATGAAGAGAGTCACATGATTATTTTAAAACTGTGATAGAACCTGGCGACTAGATTATACATACAAAACAGATGTACAGGGATACATTCAGGAAATTGTTGCCTTACAGTATGTAATTCTTGTCTTTTCAGATGATCGAGGCAATGAAAGATCTACACTGCTTTAGGCTCTTCTATGCAATTAAGTAGAATGCAGCTGAACTAAGGCTAAATAGTCATTTGCGTGTAAACCATACATTTATCATATTGTGTTTAGAGCTAATTAGTAATGAATGTGCTGGGCATGTATGCTTAGAAGCCAATGCAGCATTTACCAGATCTGATTAGTGATCACTGTTGCAGCACGGAGACGTAATTGGCATTTAAAGCAGATACCAGATGAGAAAACAGAAAAGTGTAAGCAGCAGCTAATTCCCCCTGTTTGATCAAATTTAGAATCCGTATTAGTAATTAATCTCATTATTTTTAATTGAGGGTACAATTTATTGTAGTCAGATATCCAAATTTCCATCAAAATGTTTTTTTTTGTGTTGCTTTTGGCTCATTAAAGTTCAACATAAAATACTATCTTTTTATTGTAGTAAAAGGTGGGCTTTTGCTACAAGTTCAATCATAACCTACAATGTAACCTAACAAATAGGGTCATCTCCACCCTTATACTGTATGTACAATATGGTTTTGACTTTACACTATGGGGCAGATTTATCAAGGGTTGAATTTTTTAGTTTATAGGAGTTATTTAAAACTCCCATGAACTCCAAATTCGACCAACTGCAATTTATTAAAAAAAATTAGTTTTTTTAAAACTTGGGTGAATGGAATATACTCGCAAACTAGAACTTGAATTCAATCAAATTTGAATCGAATTTGCATTGAATTCTTAAAGGACCAGTATATGATACATTTTGAAAATGTAATTCAAATTTATTTAAAAACTTAAATCAAATTTTAACTATTCCCTAGTCAAATTTCACAAAAAGAAACCTCAAAAATTCAATTTCAAAATTTTAAATTCAAAATTTGAATTTTCACTTCAACCTATGCTCCTAAGGGGCAGATTTATCAAGGGTCAAAGTGAAAATTCAAAGTAAAAAAATCTAATTTCAAGCTATTTTTGTGTACTTCGACTATGGAATAGTCCAAATTTGATTTGAATTAGAAAAAAAATTGGAAATTTGAATAGCGAAATGTATCAAGTACTGTCTCTTTAAAACTTTGACTTTGACCATTCACCATCTAAAACCTGCCGAATTGCTGTTTTAGCCTATGGGGGACCTCCTAAAACCCATATGGAGTAAATTGGTGGACTTTTTAAATTATGTAGAAAAAGAAAAAACTCCCACAAAAAAGAGCAAATTTAAGAATCTGTAGCATTTTCTTACAGTGATTAACCTTGAACCTAACTCTTAAAACATCACAGATCTGCCCTATACTGTTTTTTTCTTTTAAATCATTTTTTATATATGCAGAGTACCAGATAACATTTATGTTTTCCCATATATTATGGATTCCTGTTAGATAGTATAGTATATGCATATTTTATTCATTTATTTTATTACTGTAAGGAAGCAAACATTCTTCTCTAAAAAAAATATTTCGACAACTGTAACTTTTTATAACCTTTCTGGTGTGGACCTTTATGGAAAATATGAATTTCATTAGAAAAAATGTTATTGTAAATAGCCACTTTTAGTAGAAATTGATGTTGCAATTTAGTAGATTATAAATAATTCAGTAGTCAGTGTGACATTACTTTCTCTTTGTTACAGTTTTAGGGGATAAAAGCTGTTCTAGGAAATAAATCAGGAACTCAATGGTAATAGCATTTGCCCAATGAGTGCTATTTCTGGACTTCTAATGGCCAATTGTCACTTTCTGAGGACATAATTGCTCATTTTTTCCAAGCTGTAACAAGCCTGAAGTGACCGTTGGATCACAGTTCTGTTTTTGGCCCTTAATACCAGGCTTTTTCTGTTTTTATGATAAAAGACAACATAAGTGAACAAGAAGGTTGAAATATGTTAAGATTTGCATAACATGTACTATATTTGACATTTGAGGGGGTTATGTAATCAAAGGTAGAGATGGGCGAATCGATCCCATTTTGATGAAAAATTCATTAAACTACGAAAAAATTCTTGAACTGCAAAAATTTTGCGAAACACATTGAAGTCAATGGCATCAAAATAATTTTGATGCACATCAATTTTGACGCAAGCGACAATTTTTATATGAGCGACTATTTTGCCCAAATGCGTGTGTGTCCTAATAATATCGACACGTGCCAATTTTTTTCTGTTTCAGTGTTTTTTTTGCAGGCAAATATTTGCCGCAGTTTCACAAATTTATTTGCAGGTGCTGAAACATGGAAATTCGCTGCAAATCCATGCCTGGAGAATTTATTCACCCAACACTAATTAAAGGCACTAAGTTTGCCTAGGAGTAGTAACTAGTAACTCATAGCAACCAATCAGCAGATAGTATTTACTGGTCACCTGTTTAAAAGAAAACATCTTATTGGTTGCTGTGGGTTACTGCCACTGGGCAAACTTAGTGCCTGTTATTACATATGGGGGGGGGGGGTTGAGAGTTATCAAGAGAATAGTTAGATAGAAGATTTATAGGGCTCACATGACAATGTGCATATAAATATATACAGTACAGGTATGAGACCTAATATCCAGAATGCTCGGGACCTGGGGTTTTCCAGATAATGGATCTTTCCGTAATTTGGATCTTCATAACTTAAGTCTACTAGAAAATCATGTAAACATTGAATAAACCCAATAGGCTAATTTTGCTTCCAATAAGGATCTATTATATCTTAGTTTTGATAAAGTACATGGATAAAGTAATGGGGTCTAGGAGATGTTCAGTCCGTAATTTGGAACTTTCTGGATAACGGGTTTATATATATATATATATATATATATATATATATATATATATATATATATATATATATATATATATATATATATATTGCAGCTACGGTACATTCAACAAACCTTAATTATTTATTCAGTTTTACAAAGTTTATTGTTTTCTTTTACTGCTGCAAAAACAGAAACTATATTTATCTAAATCATCCAAAATTGTTTTATTCAAAAAACTATATACTGTGAACAAAGCTTGGGACATTGCACACTTCATATTTCTGACATCATGCTTGGCCTCATTGTTTGAATGTTCACTCTTCCAGAACTAATATGCAAATGCACCACCTGGTCCTTAGCTCTTTAGTAATCATCACTCACACCTGACTCCTTAGCAAGGTTTTTTTCTTTCCTTTTTTTTTTGTTAAATGGCTGCATTTAGAATTGACTGCTTTTTGGAAAAGTCGTATATATGCTGCACTGTCCTCTGAACCATTTATACACAGTCAACTGGGAAATTCATCTTGATGACTCTATGAGATTTTATACACTCTTGAAATCTAGTAGGTTGCCGTGTGTGGAAACAAGACCTCAGTATGAAAGCACAATCACAAAGCACCAATGGCAAGCGAACTTGATCTATCTATGATCTATCCCCTATACCCACCATTCAAGTGGAAGTGAATCGACATATTTTAATGTAAATGCGCAATGATAGCAGGTATTGTTACTTACAATAAAGTTATGTTAGTGAAACCCAAAATAAAACCTAACAAGGAAAAAAAGGGTGGAGATTGCTATACCTCTGGAGCTGTACAATGAATTCATTGTATAAATAAAGCATTTCTAGATGTATTTTTATCGGCTTTGATTATTCTTTAAAGGGGAACTATAGTGAAAATTTATTTCATACTGAAATAATAATTGTTCTAAATATAATCAATTAAAATTTTTAAATAATCAAGTTTCTCTTCACTATCCCCCTCTTAGCACCTGATTCTCTTAGACCCTGTATTAAACTGGAAATATTATTGGAAACAAGTGTGTCAGGTCATTTAACTTTTTAATGTGAATAGACAGGTATAGGATCCCTTATATCCAGAATTATAGAATATATAGAAACCCGATATCCAGAATTACGGAATGGCTGTCTCCCATAGACTCCATTTTATCCAAATAATCCAAATTTTTAAAAACGATTTCCTTTTTCTCTGTAATATTAAAACAGTAACTTGTACTTGATCCCAACTAAGATATAATTAATCCTTATTGGAAGCAAGACCAGCCTATTGGGTTTATTTAATGTTTGAATTAATTTCTAGTAGACTTAAGGCATGAAGATCCAAATTACGGAAAGATCCATTATCCGGAAAATCCCAGCATTCTGTATAGCAGGTCCCATGCCTGTGCAATGTGTTTAAAACACATGTTAAAGCAGAACCCTGCAGCAAATGTACATATAATACCAGACTGTATTTCTGCAATTAAAGTATGGAAAGAAAATCAATCGCTCATGTATGTGACAGATTTAGGGCACTATAGTATGCAAAAAGAAAATAAAATAGGCTGACACAAAGGTTTGAGAACACAGAGTTCAGAATATTCATTCATCAGTCAAACCAACAGATGTGATTTATCAAGTCTCTTTAAAATTGCTAAGTTCATGACCGTGACTTGTCATTTCATCTTTGATTCTGTATGTTTTCTTCATAACCTTGTAAACAAAACTTTAGAATGGACTCACACGATTTATAAAAGTTTAAGCTTTGAGTAAATGCAGTTACTTTTATATGTTGTTGAAAAATATTTTATTGCCATTGATAATGCTAAAATTGCTAAAATTACCAGCCTAGGTTAGTACATCAGTTCAAGAGAAAGTTGGGCTTATCATTCTCACCTCAACAATTATAATCTGAGGCATTATTTAAAGGAACTATTTGAAGTTAATTAGTAAGTATAAATATCTATTTTTTCATTGGTTACATTTAAGGGTCATAGCTTTTATATAATATAGAAATGAGTTAGAAGTGATTTTCCATAACTTCTGGATCGTCCTTCCTCCCCTTTCACAAGGGTTATGTAAAACAACATATGCAACAACAGCAACCTCAACTGATCACTGTTATTTTGCTTTTCTTTATGGTCATATTGTGTTTTTATAGGTGCACCTTTGCCATCATCCTTTCCAACAATCCATCGCTTGGGTTTATTATTCTCCTCTCGGATCTCTCTGCAGCTTCTTTGTGGTTCTTATCCTCTAGATTAAATTGATTATTTTTCAGTTTTTTTCAACACAAGCCTGGGATTCACCCTGAATATTGTTCATCTATGCGCAGGTATAATATTTTCTCCATTACTTACAGAGTAGAATGGTCTGCATTAACCGTCCTACTGATTGATAAGAAAGGTGTGATATCATCCTGAGAAAGTCACATGTCAGGATGCAGGTAAACATGGCTGAGTGGACAGCAGTCATACTTTATCTCCCTGTACCTCCAAAGAAATTTGAAGAATTTACCTTCAATTTATTTGACAAATGTAAATAAGGCCATAATATTTGCTAAGGATCACACTATAGATGCACATATTACAGGTATGGGTTATCCATAATGTATGGGCATGGGGTTGCCATACTTAATGGGGTCAATTTATGAAAGTTCGTAGAATGTTAATTTCTCCAAATCGTAGTTTTTAGAGCAAACAAATGAAATTTTCACATAGTTATGTAATCCACAATTTTTTTGTTATTTAATAAGTGTAAAAACAATAAAATCTACCTATATAATGTATAAGAGTGGCAAGTAAAAGCTGTCGAGGTCATGTACTGTAGAAGTCAGTGTAAGTTCCCTTTTTTGTCTTCCAATATCAGCAATTCATTTATAGTTTTAAAGGTTTTCGGACATCAAAATGTTCGTTGTCGTACAAATTTTACATTCAATCCTGTAAAAAGTTATCATTTTTTTTCAGCAGCTATTTTCATTCGTACATTTTGTCTTCAGATATTTTAATAACTTTCATGGCATTCATGGTTTTGGAGAAATAGAGTTTAAACATGGTTTCAAAAACTTCTAAAACCACAAAAAATTGGACTTACTATAAATATGCCTTCATGTCTACTTATTATTTTAACATTATTGCAGTGCCTCCAGTAAGGATTGGTTATACTGTATCTTAGTTGAGGTCAAGTACTATGTACTATTTTATTATTACAAAGAAAAATGAAATACTTTTTAAAAAATAGTCTATAGGAGTTGGCCTTCCCATAATTCTGAGCTTTCTGGATAACGTACCCCATACCTATTTTTACAAAATTAATGTTTATAATAAAATAAAATAAAAGTAGAGGGACAAAACTAAGCAATATGAGAAAATGCTTACATAATTTCCTGGATTTGAGGTGTGGGACATGGTTTCTCTCCCAATGTATTTATATTACCCATCAGAAATACTAAGGGTGAGATTTATTAAGGCTCCAATTGAAAATTGTCAAAACTGTCAAATTTATCTAGGGAATTATCCAAACTCGACTCGAGTTTTTCTAAAAAATTAAAATTTGATTTTTCGAGATTTATCATACTCTGGCCGTTTAAGAATTAAAATTTGACTATTTGCCACCTAAAACCTGCCAAATTGCTGTATAAGTAAATGGGAGTGGTCCAGTGAGCAATTTAGAGATGTTTGCAGCCTTCCTGACATTCAATTTTTTTCTGAGAAAAAACTCGAATCGAGTTTAATCGAATTCAAATTCATTTCGAGTTTTCAACTCAGTAAAATTAAGGTATTCAAGTTTTATAATGAATAATTCAATATTTGATTTTAGAGTAAAATTGAATTCATGTGAGATAAAAAAAACTCACATGAATTTGAAATTCGAATATTGATAAATGTGCCTCTAAGGGGCAGATTTATCAAGGGTCGAATCGAAAATTCTAACTTTTAAGTTGGAATTTTGACTTTATTTTAGTGTAATTAGACTAGGGAATAGTGCAAATTTGATTTGAATTTAAAAAAAATGAAAAATTCGAATTTTGAAATTTATCAAATTCAACTATTCGCCATATAAAGCCTGCCTACAATCAATTTGAAGTGTTTTTGTGTATTTTTTTAAAAAAAAAATATTTGAATTTGCAGCTCGATCCTATTCACCCATTTTTAAAATATTTGATTTTTTTAATACATTTTGATTGGTCATTTTTTTCTCAGAATTTCAAGTTTATGGGAGTTGATGGGAATTTTTAGAAACTCCCATAAACTCGAAATTCGACCCTTGATAAATCTGCCCACAGATGTTTTTGCTGTTGATATCAATATAATACAGGATTTTTACTTAATCCTGACAACAGCACCTTAAGGTTTTTGATGGGTCTACTATCTGAAAGACTTTCTTGATAAAATGTACCATTGTTTTGTTTGTCTGTCCTGTATTGGACCTTGATCTTGTCACAGCTTTCATTTGATTGTACCTACTGTAAGCCAGGTAAGGTTTTCAATTCTCCTGACCCTTAGTAGTAGTTAGCTTTGGTGGGGTATACGGTTGACTTCAGTGAGTATAAGTACTTCCCATTAGGTGCCCTGGTGCATAGAAATACACAGATATACAAAGATATATTCAACAGGGCTGAAGTTTTACAAATGTCAATCATTTCAGGAATATTTTGTATGTAAATCTAAGCATTAAACCATAAAAAATATTTTTCTGGAATTCTATTGTTTAACATTTTCTTTGTTTTATTCAGCTTTGTTTTTAAGACTGTCAGGTAAGTACAAGTTTTGACTTATTTTTTCTAAACATTTTTTTATTGTTTTAAAGAAGCTCTGGACAAAGCTTATTTGCATTTCAATGGCACATTTTCTTCACTTATCAAGACTGTACTGTGTGCAATCTAATCTACAGCTGTGAGGAAATTGATTTAAGCAGAGACTTTATATGCTTATATGGATGATTTTATGCTGTTCATCTGCTGTTGAAATAATTAAGCAAGATAAGTAGCTAACATTACATATAATTAAAACATCTTTTGTTTCATGAGTAAACATGGTGCAATGAAATATATTCCCACATTGCAGAGACATACAAAGTGACAATTTAAAAGAAGACTATAATTGTCTACACTACATTCTTTAACCATTTTGTTGATTGAGAAGTTATTACAAACATGTGCGAGGATCCACCGTTATCATTTCATTCCATTATTTTGCTCCCAAATCCCTTTGATCCTAGGCAGTTAGGCAGGTCATTATCAAGAAACCCATCTGTTTTGCCAAAATGAAGAAACATACAATATCTAGAGGCCCATTTATCAAAGGTCGAATTTCAAATTAATGTGAGTCTTTTTTTTACTCTCATAAATTTGAATTTACTCAAAATTTGATTGGGAGGTTATTTAAGAAAAAATTTGAACGTCTATGAACTTGGCAGGTTTTAGGTGGCGAATAGTCAAATTTGAATTATTCCCAGGGTAAACGATTGATAAATCTTGAATTTAGAATTTGAATCAAGATTAGATTATTCCCAATTCAAATTCAAATTTCCTATTCGACCCTTAATAAATCTGTGCCCAAACCTTTGACTCACAAAACATAGTTTTCTCCCCAATCATCCCCAAGGGCATGATGATATTGCTTGATTCTCAGCAGGTATGTTGTATACTATCTGAGAATTTAAATATTACCTCTTCAGATTTACATATACATTTTTGCAATTAATTAATATAAATCAGAACATTATTGCTAAGACCGAATGGTGGAGGAATTTAAAACTTTCAACTCCAAAACTAAATTTTTGGAAGAAGTATGTTTTTTTAAATAAAAAAGGAAAATTGAGAATGATTCATCCACCCTACTTAGTGCTGAATGAATGATAAAATACAGGTAATCCTGATAATCACAAGCCTGTTTTAGATTTCTTTCTGTTTGAAGAAATGAGAATTGAAAAGCAGACTTTATTGGTTGATCCAATGTACTGTGTTCCAGATGCTACAGCTTAACCTGACCTACCTATTTGTACTTATGAGATATTACAAAAGGATAGAACAAAATCAAAATTAAATCGACTATGCATTTCTTCCGTGTGACATATTGTAGCAGTTTAGTTTCAAAATTATATGCTGTGCCACTGGATTGGATTTTGGAAGCACGTTATATGGATTTATTGTGTTGCAATAATTAAATAGTGTAAATCAAAGTGCTTCTGACTTGCAGAATCTGTGTGGTTTTAGTGCCCTATTCATGTCAGCACTAGGACACATCACCTTTAACTTAAAATGAGCTCTTTATACTTTCATTTTCTATTAAGATTTTTGTCGGCTATAAAATAGCAATATTAAAAAGTACTACTGTTGGCACATATTGGCTCTGTAGTGCTAATGGGCTTTATTATAAAACACAAGTCTTTTGAATTTACAAATTGATCAGAGGGATTTATAGGGATTTAAATGATATTGCAAAAATCCTACCAAGGAGGTTTTGTAAAAACCTTTCTGCCAGTTGTTTAAAGTACAGTACTGTGAATGGATTTTAACAAAAAAAGCAACATCAGCAACATAATCTACTACATTAAAAATACCAACCTGATTCTTCTCTGTGTTGATCCATCTTATTTCTAACAATGGAGTAATACAGAAAAGTTCAGCCAATGCCAATCACTAAATAAGCCACTTAGAACCCCTCAGTTCCAAAAATCTTGTATAAAGATGATCAAATGGCTCTAGATGACAACCATTTTACTATATATAAACTATATATACAGTATATTTGTACTATATTTCTTATATAAGTAGGCAAAAGGTCACAAGAGATTTTATTATGAAATAGAATTGTAATGTTCAATAAAAGAGCATACTGACCCAGTCTGCATCAGAATAATAATACTAAAGTAATTGTTTATTGTATAAAGGGGTCTAATCGAAGCTGAATAGTGTATTCATTATGGGGCTATTCACTTAAATTGACTTTTTGTGTTTTGGTACTTCTGGATAAAACTGTACATTCTGATTTTGAATTCTGATTTTGATTATTCTTTCTTTTCACTTGATTAGCATTAAATAACATATAGGGGCAGATTTACTAAGGGTCGAATATCGAGGGTTAATTAACCCTCGATATTCGACCAGGAACTAAAATCGTTCGACTTCGAATATCGAAGTCGAACGATTTAGCGCAAATCCTGCGATCGAACGATCGAAGGATTATTCGTTCGATCGAACGATTAAATCCTTCGAATCGAACGATTCGAAGGATTTTAATCCAACGATCGAACGAATATCCTTCGATCAAAAAAACGCAGGCAAGCCTATGGGGACCTTCCCCATAGGCTAACATTGAGTTCGGTAGCTTTTAGCTGCCGAACTAGGGGGTCGAAGTTTTTCTTAAAGAGACAGTACTTCGATTATCGAATGGTCGAATAGTCGAACGATTTTTAGTTCGAATCGTTCGATTCGAAGTCGAAGTAGTAGTCGAAGGTCGAAGTAGCCCATTCGATGGTCGAAGTAGCCCAAAAAACACTTCGAAATTCGAAGTTTTTTTAATTCGAATCCTTCACTCGAGCTTTGTAAATGTGCCCCTAAATAAAAATATTTTTTAAAAACATTTTCTCCTTTTTCTTGTTAGGTGCAAATCCTTGAGGGAATTTTTAGTTTTCTTTTTTCATGTTTACAAACTGTTATCTGCATCATCAATATTAATTCCAGAAGTCTTTTGAATAGTTTGCATAGGTTTATGATGTGGCTCATAGAAATGTATCTTGTAAATAGAAGTTTTCATGGCTGACACATTATGGTACCTTTATTTCATGTGTTGAAAAAAACTCTTGCTGACCCCAGAAAACCATTTTTTTTAAAGTACACATTCTGACAACTACTACTTTAAACTACAAATTGATTTTGTAATTTTTAATCGTTTGATGCCCAGAATTCATAGGTTAGCCAATTATGTGGTATATAACAAATAATCAATAACAAAACTGAACATAAGTTGCAATGTAATTACTCTCAGACTCACATTAGCCACACTGGGCAATAACATACTTTGTACACCATTTATGCAGTAAAAAAAAAAGTTGTGTATGTATATACAGTATATGGCAGTTGTACATTTTGTGCAGGTATGTCTATGTGGCCTGTTTACAAACAATCACATTTAATTTTTTGCCCACAACGCTTAAAACAGTTGTGGTTTTCCTATATTTGTAAAAATGTGACAAAAAAACTTCCACAAAAAGCTTTAACACCAAACTTTGCCAAGTAAAGGTTGTCGAGGTGCTATAGAAGTCAATGGGAGCTGCACTGGTCTTATTGGACAGCTTTAAATCAATTTAGACTTTTATAGGCTTTCAGATTGTTTTGTTTGTCAAATTTCTAGAGGTTTTTGAGGTATTCATATTTGTTACCACAATATGAATCTCCCACTGTTTAAATATTTTCAAATCTGTCACACGTTCATTTGGATTTGTATGTTAAATGCATCATGACTCTGGATAAACTGAAGAAACTGTTATCTAAAGTCATCTAAAATCATTTAATGCATTTAACCTTTTCATTAGCATACTACAATGGTAAACACTTTAATTAGATGGAATGCTGTGACACAATGTTCTTTATGTGTTTAGATATTCTGTGTTAAACACACAAACAAAAGTGGCTTCATCTTGTAACGTGTCTCAGGATGCTCAAGGTGCTGACTACGGTATGTGAAATAGGTCTTTTGGGCGTCTCAGGTAAAAGTTATCTCATGTACTGTATAAAAAAATTAATGATTTTCAGTATCACTATTTTTAAAAAAATGTTTTCAGTATCACTATCCTATAGTCTACTATCCATGTCTACTGTGGATTATGTTGAGTAATTGCCTACATATTAGACATTTGACTTTCATGGACTTTACCTTCATGGATTGGATTATATATTATATATAGTATTGCACTATGTTTAGTGATGTCACAGAAGGGAAGAAGAGAAGTTTTTGTCATGCCTCTTCCTCATGCTTTAAATGTGGGTAGTGGAATTGTTACACTAGGCATGATGAACTTTTTTCATATGATCTGGGCCTGCCCAGCAATAGCTACCTTTTGGCCTCATTTAATGGCCTTAGCAACTACCCTTGACTTTCCACAGATACTTTCTACTACAGTGTGTCTCTTGGGTGTAGTGGATCACTTAGTGCCGACTGTCCATGCAAGGTTGAGCTTTTGAGTCCAACTGTTTTATGCATATTATGCATTGAATGGGACACACTGGACTCTTGGATTAACCTAGTGAACTCTGCAATACCTATGATTAAACTCATATACAAAGCTAAAGGCACTGCCCATAAGTTCGATAAGGTATGGAAATATTGGCGGGAGTTGGGCCCTGGAAACCTAGGGAAGACAATGCCAATTTAAAAAGTATCTTCTATATCTGCAACACATCCAATGGATTTATTCATTTGAATATATTGCTGTAAACCTATGTAAGAAGCTCAGGTAAAATCAGTGACACATGTTGACACATGTTTAATGTTATGTCTTGTTAAAACAAAATAAAACATTAAAAAAAACCTTTAAAAAAATAAAAACCAGAAGTGCATTAGGTCATGCAATAAAACTGAAAGAAGTCACTGGGGAGAGATAATAACAGTTAAAGCTGTAATCCATGATAATGTTAGCAGACTTTTATTGATTTAAGTAAACTTGTACAAAAAAGTATAATATACAATATACTGTTCATCTATGCAGAGTTTCTCAGGAGCATTGAATATTCTGTTTCTGAATAGCTTCATGCTAAATTCACTAAAACAGACACAAAACAATCATATTCCGTTTCTTACAGTTAAATGCATTCCATTTGGAACAGAAAGGAAGGCAGAAATTGGTTATTTGCATGTGACTAACTAGCAACTCTGCTGCAATTTCCAAAACCTCTTAAAAGGATGTTTTCATATTATTCATGTGTTTAGTTGCTTTGGAAATAAATCTCATGAATCATATTTTTGCAGGTGCCTGCTTGCTTTAAGCCTTGTATTAAGCCTTTCCTATTTTCTGCAGACAACTAGGTTAAACCTGAAAAGCCGAGTTAATCCACAATTCTGTTGTTAGTTTCTTTTTCTTTTTGATAGGCTTACACATATTTGGATAATAAATACAGAAGACAATGTACCCTGTACTATAATTTATAATGGTTATTACAAGTCACCAAGGAGATCCGTGACTGGCCTTGTGCTTTTATAAAGGGTGCGGTACTTCAATTTGAACAAACATTCTTATAAGTGCCTGCTGCATTGGCCAGTGCAGTTGCAATTTGAACCACATATTATTGGCAGATCATTTTTCCAATAAGAAAAGCAAGATCTCAGCTATGGAGAGCTATCAATATATTGAAAGTGGGTTCCACACTTCGTACTGTTGATTGCTTAGTGACAGTGCTCAGGAAAATAGCAGGACCCAGTAGTCCATGAGAAAAATGTTCAACAAGATTAAAGTGCACTTCTAAGACTTTGAAGATCCTAAAGAATAAAAAAGGAGCCAATAGTGGGTTACCCCTTAATAAGAATGGCCTGTAATTATATGGACCTACTCACATTCATTAGGAGCGGTGGTCAGCATATAAATACTGGTGGTGTTCCAACTTGCTAATAAAGAAGCCACAATTGTGAAATACTATGGAGACCTCCCTTCAGTGGCCCAGATACCGGTTATAAATAAAGGACACGGATTGTTTAGAGCGTATCTCTGAGTGCGGCTTCCACCAGATGTTGTATGAGATGTGGTGCTTCTAATGCTGATTCCCGGATTGTCAGGTCCCTTTGTTCGATGCGGTCCTTCTCCCCTTGTCGGAAAGTCGGTTTCCGGTCCAATTGTAGTGAATATAAACGTTCTCCGAAACTTGGCAAAACGTTGAAGATAACGTTTTGTGCAAGTGGTGCAGGCACTTGAGAAGTTTAATTTAAGAATAGTAAATAATATCTTATATAATTAACAGTTCACCCATTTTATCCTGTCAGTAGTGATGGACGAAATTTTTTGCCAGGTTACACCACAGAAAAACACCCATAGCAGACTCCATGGTAAAAAAAAAAAAAGTCACATGGCTTGGAAAAGTCTCTGTGAAAAAACACCCAATGACTACAATGCATTTTGTAAATTTTCACATTTTGAGAATTTTTTTGTGAAGCAAAATGTTACAGATTCGCCCATCACTACCTGCATGTAACAGTAACTTACCCTGGTGGTCTAGCGGGCCGGCGGGGACGCCCGCCGCGCTCTCGGCGGGGATGCCCGCCATGCCGGTCTTCCCCTTGATGCACCGTTCTGTTAAGAGCACGCACGGCGCGCCTCTGTTCCTTTTAAAGGCGCAGGCTTGACACAAGGTCTTATGGGTATTTAAAGGGCCATTACACTGTATTCGTTGCCCGTGATAGGATTAGTTTCCTGGTGGTTCCTGAGCCTTGTGCTAGTACATGTTTGCCTGAATTCTGTTTTGAACTTCTGTACTTTGACCCGGCCTGACCTTTGACTTCCCTGATTTCCGTAACCCGACCCTTGCCTGAAACCGACTCCGATTCCGTCCGTCCCTCCTGATTGACTTCCTGGTTTGACTCCTGCCTGTTGTTTGATTCCGATTCTGCCTCATCCCATCTGAACGATTACCCGGTTTTGACCCTTGCCTGCCTGACGATCCTGCTATCTACCTGCCTCGATTCTGCCTGTCTGACCACAAATTCGCCTATCCTGCTTGTACCGTGACCTTTGGCCTTAAAGAATCTATCTACAGTCATGCCCCTCTGCCTATCCAGAACCCTCATCTTGCACCTCTCATTTAAGTCCAGGTGGCATCCAAGTAAGCCGAGGGCTCCTCCCGAGGCCCAAAGGAGGTCACATTTCTGGTGAAGCACGAGCCAAGACCAGGGTGCCTGGAGTTTGTTCTGATTTGCAAATTGTTCCCCATCCCTAAATAAATTACACCCTGCAATAAAGTCGCAAGGGCTTGCCATGCCAGCACTTCCCCTGTGTGCCAATGAATTGCTTTTTTGTTGCCCATCCATTAGCCACTGTTTCATTCTGTAACTGTTATTTTATTGCAAGGCCTCAACAAATCATAATAAGGCCCATTGTTGAAAAGGATAGCTTCTATATTTCCCACAGTGTGTGTTCCTAAGCATTTGATGTTTTAAGGGTTTAGTAAGGGCTAGGTAAACTGCTGGAGCAATAAAGCAACCATTAGAGCTCCGGCCACTAAAGGGAATGTTGCTACTATGCTCTGCACTCTTGTGTTCTGCACAAGTTTTTTATATGAGTCACAGGGCACAAACATATAGCTGTTAGGTGCAAGGAAATTTTTACTTAAATTGCTGAGGCTGTAAGTACATGGATTTACAGCACTTTTGACTCCACAGGGAGCTTCTAAATGCTCTTTCTACTTCTCTATGCATCCTTGTTTGTGTTTTGCAGCTCAATTCTAGGACTGGAAAAATGTGCACCTCTTCCAGCAACATTAAGGGGCATATTTATCAAGGGTCAAATTTCGAATTGAAAAAACTTCAAAATTCGAATTCAAAAAGCCCAACCGAAAGAAAGTTGAAGTTTTTTTTGGTCGAATAGGTCTGTTTTGGATCGAATAGGTCCATATTTGGCCAAATTTAAATCATACAAATCGAAGGAATAGCACATTCGATCGAATTGGATTCAAAGTTTTTCCCCCAAAAAAATTTACTCCAAATAGGTTAGAATTTAGGTTTTAGATGGCGAATGGTCAAAGTTGGATTTTTAAAGAGACATTACATGATACATTTCGATATTCAAATTTTTGAATTTTTTTTCAAATTAGGATCGAATTTGGACTATTCCCTAGTCAAAGTACACAAAAATAGCTCCAAATTCACCTTGACCTTTGATAAACCTGCCCCTAAGATACACTGAGGTAAGGTGTAAAGTGCAAAAAACACTGAATGTTGAGGCTTTTTGCCGTTTACATGTTTCCCATCTTTTCAAACAAGTACCTACGTGTCATACTACAGCCAAGCCACAAACGCAGCCAGCTTTACAGCCACTCTTGTCCACCCCAACATAAGGCTTTATACACTGATGTATGCCACCAGGATACCAGGTACGCATATGTAGGTACTCTCAAATGCACAGGCCAATGTCAAAGCTTAGGTAACCTCACTGGTAGTGTTTATCCTGTATAGGAGAGTTCAGTATAACTCTATGTCACAGGAAGTATTAGGCAACTTTCTGGAAGTATTTGAATCCCCAGAGTGAGGGGCAGGAAGATCCTGTGAAATCTGTCACTGTACCTCTTCTATAGCAGCACTGCTATTGTGCATGTTCTGGTGCTTAAATATATTGATCAATCAATACAAGTTTAGCAAAACAAAGAAAGACCTGAGAAAAATAGCATGAAAACAAATGCAAATGGATTCTATAGGCCAACAGTATATTTCACAACAAACTTCTTATTCCATTAATATTTTGCTGGTGCCCACCATTCATCAACCATTCCTTACATATTACATATTGCATATTTGTTTCACAGCAGACTACACTGTAGTCGAGCTTTAACTGTGCCAACGTTCATTTTTTCTCTTGCCTTTCTGTTGACAAGATTTATACTTATCTAAGAAAAATATGCAGCCTAAACTCAGAACACAAAATAAAACAGTGTATAGGATTCACATTTACAAATGTAAACAACATTTGTATTATGATGTATTTCATGCACCTTTGCACTGATCAATCATTTAGGCAATTTCAATGTTGAATTGCTGCGAAATAGCATAATTAAGATGGCTGTTTAGTTGTAAATGACATCTGGCTGAAATTTCTTGATAATGTTGCATGTTTAGAGGCTTTACACGTTTCAACATACTGATTTAAAGTTTGGAAATATCAAACTGGGGCAGAAAATTTGCCTTTTGCTGTTAATCTCTCTCTCTCTCTCTCTGAATGTTGTTTATATCAAAGTTCCAGAATGTCAAAAGAGCTGACAATAAATCAGCTTTCTGAGTAATGTCATGTTAATGTAAGTTATATTGCACATTCTGATTACAAAAACCAGTATGTGATTTTAATAGGATTATGAGCAGGGAATAATAAGTCGTAATTTTTCTTGTAGAGAATTAGGAAAGCAATAAGCAGCTGATGCACAAGTAAGTCTGCTTGGATGACGTTTTTGATTGAATGCCAAGAGAGACTTGCATATTAAAAAGGATGTTGACATTTGTTTTAGGATGTCACTTTTGCAGACAATCTACGCTATATACTATTTAGGAATTAAGTCACATTATAAACAATAACAACAATTATTTATGATTATTTCTGATTATTTTGGCTTTCTGTATCAAGCATCTTTTAAGTGATTCTATAGAAGCTGACATCTTCATACTGTATATTACTTGCCTAAGCTCTATTGAGTTTCTGCTGTCTGCTGACTTTTCTGTGGAACCCTTGCATCATTTCTGTCTACTTTGTTTAGCCTATGGTTTCTGATGCATACCTAACCTAACCCTTTATCCTGATTCTGGACTACTCTCTAGTCTACATATCTGCTAGTCTGGTGTCGCAGGTGAGCTTGGATCTCTGTAGGTGCCACAAAGAAAGCATTAAGACAGACAGCAGGTGGTTTCCTCATCTGGGTTTAAACTTGACTGAAACATTAAAGTTAACTTGGATCCTAACTACCTAACTACTTGGACCCAGTAGTAACAGCTCATATGAAAGAAAGCAAGATTGACATAATCACCTATTGTTCATTTAGAGAGTGCAATGAAAAGATAAGAAAATGTTGACATTTGCATTTATAACAGCAAGACATAATTGTTGCCAACCTATTCTATCTACTTTTTTTATAATCCCTTTTCTAGTATAAGAAAGGATACAGAAAACACAAAATTGTATTAAGACTGAAAAAGACTTGGAGTCACATTGATTTTTTCCCCACAACAAAGCTAAAAGGCCATAGTATCTACATTTTTAATTTTCCATTAGTTTTTGTCTTTTTACAGTAGCTTATCTTGATCATTCCACTTACCTGCTGTCAGGATCAGCCAGGACTCGATCCCTGGTTTCCTGGACTCTGCACTTACCGGGTGAGCCACTCGAGACTCTTGGGGCTGATCATGAACTCTTGTCCTGATGCTCATGTATATCTGTCTGTTCCCAGTTTGTCTCCTCCCTGTTTTCCACCCACCTCGTTTACCGTCATGTGTCCCCCATTCCTAATCACCTTCCCTTTATAAACCCCGCCCTGAGCTTTGCTCAGGGCTGAGTCATTGAGTGTATTTTGTTTGTTCCTGATCTGCCGACCTGAACCTTGAAAACCTTTTACCTGAAAACCTTGAAAACCTTGTTACCTGAATTCCTTGTTCCTGAATACCTTGCACTTTGTTCCTGAGTGAGTACCTCAAGCTCTTGTGTTCCCCATTGTTTTCATGCCTTTGTTTATGTTCGGGTTTCAATTAAACATTCAACCTATTTATGCTTGTGCCTCCTATCATCTATGGGTACACCCCTGGGCTTCCGCCATACCCACTCCCCATGGAGTGGCTAACTGCAGTTACAGTGGCTCCCCGCTGTAAACCTTACACCTGCCTTAATTCCATTAGATACTGTAAATCCATCTGAAGCAGTCAAGCATGGCACTACAACAGTTTTGTCTAACTTGGAAAGAAAAATCTGTTACACTTGCTCAATGGTACTTCCTTGTGAGTAATATAGATTCTATGATCTACAGTATATACTGTAACTTAATCAGCATGGTCCTCGGAATTTGGTCAGTGAAAGATGTCCTATAATTGTTAACAGTAAATAGACCTCTATGTGTAAAATTAAATGTATTTGCCTTTAATAATCCAGAAACTTGAGAGCTCTTTTAAAGTTGTTAGCAGTGTGCATTTCAATACATTTATTTAATGGTTTTCATTAGGCAGAAAGTTAGTTCAACCTGTAAGCTATTTGCTACATGTAGAGCTTTACTTAGTAGAAATGAGTATCAACAGAGACTCTATGTGCCATACAAGGTGCAAATTGATGCAAATAAGCTGCAAATTAAAGTAAAAAAATTGCAGTTGAACAATGTACTGTATGTATCACAAATCACCACTATTGCTAATTAGGTGAAAAACTATAAGATTTGTCTGAATAAGTAGCTGGACTGAAATTAATTATAGTTAACATTTATTGAATAAGAATTAGCCTTAATGAAATCTGCTTGATTTGCATTTTATTTCTGATATATCAATATTTCTGGAATAATTTTGCACACAATATTATTTATCAGTTATTGAAGTAGCATTAATGTTGATACTGTAATAGGCTAATTCATGTATTTAACACTATTTAAAGTCAACAGTTTCACTTTTTACTAGACTTACAAGGTGTAACGCAGGGTATCCCAAACCCAGAACAAACCCCAAGGTTCTGGTCACGGCCCACTCTTCTGCCTGTAGCAGCCGCCTTTGGCTTCAGGTCGAGCCTTCCGCTACTCAGATGCCGCCAGGTCTTATAGAGGGAGAACAAAGGAGAGATTTCCAAGCAAGAAAGGGAACCAAGCGTAGTGCTGTAGAATGGGAAACAAGGAACAAAGTCAAAAGCCAGGCCGGGTCGGTAACAAACAGTCAATGCGGTACAGATGTTTTTTTCCCCATAACATTTTCATGTGATAACCTGTCAAGGAAGTGAAATGAATTTTAAGTAATATATCCCATGCCTATGGAGCAACAAAACACGCAATAAACACGCAATGGTTGCATTTGTTAAGTGATTACAAATCAGTATTATATTATGGACTGTAGATGTTATCTGCTTATTACTACAGATATAATAATATTTTCATTAAGTAGGTAAACATTTGTCTTATATTAATTTTGCTAGCTTTTCTTTGGAATTGTTGTTTAAACAGTACTAATTAGATGACAAATTGTGTCTAAAGAAATACAGTTATATTGTATTATATTATATTATACATAATATATTCACATAAAAGAGCCACCAGGCCCCTATAGTGTAGAAAATTAGATTTCTAGTTTAAGAAATATTTCGATTTTTTTTTTTTTTTAATTTAGAATATTTTCCAACTACAATAAATTTGAGTGGTAATTAGACATAATATATCTAATGTAACTCTATCACGTTAAATTATGTTATTGAAATGCTGCTGTATTTATAGTTTTCAACATTATGTATTGCCGAAGAGAAGTTTTTATGTACAATGAGTCAGAATATGGGCTAGGGGAAAATGTACTATTTACAACAAAAAAATATCTGTTGTTTTTAAACTAGACCTTGTGTGAGGAACTTGCCTGGTGGCCTAGTTGGTGTGTAGCGGGGATGCCTGCTGCACCCTCATTGGGGACACCCGTCGCCCATCCTCTTCGTCGCCTCACTGGTGAATGCGATCTTCCGGGTTTCGCGAGTTTGACAAGTTTCGGATATATCCGGAAGTTCCGATCGTGATGTCACCGTCCGGCGCAAATTAAAAAATTTAAAGGGCTTTCAAAGGGGAAATCGTTGCCCAACATAAAGGTCTTTTCCTAAAGTTCCTTGGTGCGGTTCTTCCTTGTATTCTTGCTTTTTCTGACCCTTTCTGTCCCTGGTTCTCTTCCTGTCTGCTGCCTGTCTAATTATTGCCATTTTGACTACTCTTCTGAATTCTGATTTGATGCTGTGATTCTGGTGTGTTTGACCCGGCCTGTGACTCTGACCATTCTCCTTCATCTGTACCACATTGAATGTTTGTTACTGACCTGGCCTGGCTTTTGACTTTGTTCCTTGTTTCCCATTCTACAACACTACACTTGGTTCCCTTGCTCGCTCAGAACTCTCTCCTTGGTTCTCGCTCTATAAGACCTGGCGGCATCTGAGTTGCAGAGGGCTCGACCCGAAGCCAAAGGCGACTGCTACAGGCAGAAGAGTGGGCCGTGACCGGAACCTTGGTGTTTGTTCTGGGTTTGGGATACCCTGCGTTCCACCTTGTAAGTCTAGTAAAAAGTGAAACTGTTGACGTTAAATAGTGTTAAATAAATGAATCCTGTCAAAATAGTTCAGTTGTGACTTTGTCAACAACATCTTGAGTATGCTTTAGTGAAGGTGAAAATTTGCAGTGTTACTCACAATAGTATACTCTCATACTTTATATGAAGCATTTTTAATAAGTGCCACATATCTTTCACACATCTTCTATTATGTGTGCATAGTGATCAGCGCAATGACCAGAGTAATTAAGGTTGGAAGCTAATGTAATTTCCTGAACACAGTTAATCTATATCAAACATTAAGTTAAATTATGATAGCTTGCAATGTTATCTTTCATGTCATTGTAAATATTAAATCAGGTTATTTTAAACACAGTGCATAAAATGCTTTACATTCTAATTACTTCTTACTAATTCACATTACATGTTTCAACTTTGTTGGTTACAGGCTTTAAAAGTATTTTAGGGCAAGCATTTTGAATTCAGTGTGACTTTAAAATATTGAGAATCACACAGAAAAATATTTTAAGCACATTGTATTTAATTAATTAATGCCTACACTTTATTTTACCCTATCTCATCTTCAGATGAATTATCAAAATTTCACACATATTTTTTTTTAAAAAAAAAAAAGAAACACATTTATGGGTTTTTTTCTGGTACCCCTCAAGTGAAATGGCTCCTGATAAAACTGACCCTGGTGTGTATGCATTAAAAGATGATAATAATAATAATAAATAGTATTTAACATTAGCTTTGCCTATACATAAATGTGCCTGGGCCAAATGGGATTGGAGACTAGTAAATAGTGATGGACGAATTTATTCGCCAGGCGCAAATTCACAGCGAATTCCCGCAATATGCCGCCGGCGAATAAATTCGCAAATCCGCCTGCATCTGTTTTTTTGACGCCAGCGCATTTTCGCCTGCGAATGTGCACCAGCGTCCAAAAACGGACACTGGCGTAAAAAAAGGACGCCATCGCCGTTTCGTGAATTTTTCGCCGTTTCGTCGGAAATTAGCACATTTTTCGGCGAAGTGAAACGCCACAAATTCGCCCATCGCTACTAGTAAAGATGAACATGCCTTGCAACATGGTTGTAACAGTATATGTTATGAAAAGTAAAGCATCGACCTCAGCAGCTCAGAGAGAGGGTTCATGCCATGTGTACAATAAATAAATTTTACTGGCTAAAATGTTTAAAATGCAGAGTTACAGAGCTGGAACTTTTTTTTTCTCCGTTTTTTTTCTTGTCTTTGTCTTAGGTTCTCTTAGGTTCTATTAATATTTAGGTCACTATTGCACTTTTTTTGCAAGTAGGTTTATTCATTGTAGGGAATTACATTTACCAAAGGAAGAATTCTTGAAAATCCCAAGAAAAATTAAGATTTATGCTTATGGCATAGACTCCAATTTATTCTGTTGTGCACAGTCATTGAGAAAAAAATATGCCTATTGACTTTAATGCATTTTGTGAATTTTTTTCGCAATGCTAAATGGAGGGATGATAAGAAGCAGGGCAATTAAAGTTGGGAACAGCAGAAACAGGGAAAAGCGAGGACAAACAAAAGGATCACACTGGGAAGAAAAATTGGGAATCGTTTATTTTAATGATTGCCGCAAGGTACCAAGTGATACTAATCCCTGTTGGATTAAATGAAAATTCTGGGTATAGAACCGCAGTTTCTCTCACAAGAAGCAGTGCTCCATAGGGCTTTAGAGCTGAGTAGGGATGGGCAAATTTTTTCTGCTTGTTTTGCCGCGGAAATGATGCCCATAGACTTGTATGGCGTTGTGCGACAAAAAAAAATATGCGCGTCAAAAAAAATTCGCCATGCGAAAGATTTTTTTTGACGCCTATAGACTGTAATGTGCGTCAGCATAATTTCGCTGCCCATCCCTAGAGCTGGGCTTATATCTAACATTTTACCAAAATTTAGCTATGTATATATGAATCTCAAAACTCAAAGCAGTTATAGAAGAAGTAAATAGTCAGTAAAGGTCAGGTAAACTTTTCAGACATCACTGAAATCATTAAATACTTGGAATTATTAGAATATGTTTAAGGGGCCCATTTACCAACAATAGCATTTTTCCTATATGTCCTAAAAGCTAGTGATGGGGGAAATTGCGCCGTTATGCTTTGGCGAAAAATTAGCAAAAAATTTGCAAAACGGCACCGGCGTCTAGTTTTTTGACGCTGGCGCCCGTTTTTGACGGCAAATTTTTGCCGCGAATTTTCGCGGGCATTTCGCAAATTTATTCGCTGACGGCGAATCGCGCAAATTTGCCACGAATTCGTGCCTGGCGAATAAATTCGCCCATCACTACTAAAAGCTGTAAAAATTTTAAATCTATTAAGTGCAAAAAACATGAAAAGCTTTAATACCAAACTTCACTAAGTAGAAGTTGTCAAGGTGCTATAGAAGTCGATGGAAGCTGTGCTGATCTTATTGGACTGCTTTTAGACAATTAGACTTTAAGAGGGTTTCAGATTTCTTTTCAGAAATCGACAGAAAAACTGTCATTTTTGAGGTTTTCAAAGTGTTTGTATTTTTTTTAGCGCATTGTTTAGAATTTTTTTCATTCACACTTTTTTATATTCCGATCTTTTAATATATTCAATAACTTTGGTGGTTTTAGAGTTTGTGAGTTTAATTGTGGTTTGCAAAACCTCTAAATCCCACTAAAATTTGACCTTTAATAAATACGCCTCTAATGGGGGAATGTAATAAAAGTCACAAAGAGAAAAATAGAATACAGATAAAAATGAGCATTTTGCAATGCAATATTCTTCCTTAAACTGTTATTGCCTTGCAAAATTTGATTGCACAACAAGTGCTTGAAGGTGTCATATTTTTGGAGCAAACATAGCCTTTTCATTACATGAAACACAAAAAATGATCCCAAGCGCTCACTTTAAACCATGCTGTGGTGTTGATCAGCTGCTAGAAACACCCTTGTGCCAGTGCTCGGTCTAATCCACAATCTGACCAGCTGCTATAAATGATAAAAAGCCAATATTTGTACACAAAAATAAAAAGATTGCCAGCACATGGTTTGCCTTTAAAAATAATTATTACAAAAAATGACATGTATTGTTAGTATCACACTTTGACCAAAATATGTAAGCCTATGTGCCATGTCATGACCCTTCATTGTATACGAGTACTACACTATCCATTAGCTTTCTAAGTTTGTAGTGCATTTAAAATTAAATCCCCCAGCAACTAGTGATGGGCGAATTTATTCACCAGGCGCGATTCGCCGCTGGCGAAAAAATTTGCGAATCGCCCGCAAAAATTTCGCTGGAAATTCGCAAATTTTTCGCCGAAACTGCGCAAATTCGCCCATCACTACCAGCAACCAATGTGACTGAGTAATAAGACGATTGTGTGATCCTTCACTCAGGAGCTCTAGTGAGAGCCCCAACCAATTAGTAAAAAAGCTCCCTGCTTTTTCACTATAGCTCCTGAGTTATGGATAAGTATACCATGGTCTTATTACTCACTTACATTGTTTGCTGGGGGACTTGATTTTGAATGCAGTGCAAACTTAGAATGCTAATAGATAGTGTTGGAAGGGAACTGTTTACCTTCGAAAAAATTTGCGAATCGCCCGCAAAAATTTCGCTGGAAATTCGCAAATTTTTCGCCGAAACTGCGCAAATTCGCCCATCACTACCAGCAACCAATGTGACTGAGTAATAAGACGATTGTGTGATCCTTCACTCAGGAGCTCTAGTGAGAGCCCCAACCAATTAATAAAAAAGCTCCCTGCTTTTTCACTATAGCTCCTGAGTTATGGATAAGTATACCATGGTCTTATTACTCACTTACATTGTTTGCTGGGGGACTTGATTTTGAATGCAGTGCAAACTTAGAATGCTAATAGATAGTGTTGGAAGGGAATTGTTTACAGATGTATGTTTATTGGATGGGGCTTAAAAAAACCCTGATTTCTTGCTAGAGCTCTTGAGTGAAGGGTAAGTGCACTCATCTTACTACTCACATTACATCACATTACTACTCACATTGGTTACTGGGGACTTCATTTTAAATGCACTACAAACTTACAAAGCTAATGGATAGTGTAGTACTCATGTACAATGAGGGGTCATGACATGGCATGTGAGCTTACATATTTTGGCCAAAGTGTGGTACAGGTATGGGATCTGTTATCCAGAATGCTTGGGACCTGGGGTTTTCCAGATAACTGATATCTCTGTAATTGGGATCAAGTACAAGGTACTGTTTTATTAATATAGAGACAAAGGAAGTAATAATTTAAAAATTGGATTATTTGGATAAAATGGAGTCTATGAAAGACAGCTTGTCCTTAATTCAGAGGTTTCTGTATAATGGGTTTCCGGATAATGAATCCCAAACCTGTACTAACACCTAGGGGCACATTTACTTAGCTCGAGTGAAGGAATAGAAGAAAAAATACTTCTAATTTCGAATGTTTTTTTTTTTGGCTACTTCGACCATCGAATTGGCTACTTTGACCTTCGACTACGACTTTGACTTTGAATCGAACTAAAAATAATTTGACTACTCAACCATTCACTAGTCGAAGTACAGGGTTCCGGGTTCGCAAAAAGCAATATTAAATTTGAGCTATTTTCCATTACCAGTGTATATATAATAAAAATGCTGATAATTCATAAACAGTTCATTAAGCAAAAATCAGTTTTTATAAATATACCCTCATTTCTAGAGATAAAATGAATATTCACAGTTAGTTATATATTTCTTACTGTGTGATTTCACATTTGCTATCAATTAGAGATGAATTGCAAAATAATGAATATTGGGAGTTTATCTTGAGTTATGCTGCCAAGAAAAGTGTTGTTCCTTTTTAATAGAAAGCCCTTGGGAATGCAGGGATTCATTACACTGCCTCGCATCTTTCCAACCAATGAATTAGTCACTAAAGGGCGAATTGTTACCAGCGACCGGTTTGCACAAATTTGCTACCACTATGCTAATTCACTAATATGTGAAGTTGCACCTTGGACAACTAATGCTGACAACTTTTCGCTAATGTTACTTTGGCAGTGAGACCATTTAATATTGAAGATGCGCTAGCGTTCGTTTGTGCCTAGTAGAGATGTCGCGAACTGTTCGCCGGCGAACTTGTTCGCGCGAACATCGGGTGTTCGCGCTCGCCGGAAGTTCGCGAACGTCGCGCGACGTTCGCCATTTTGGGTTCGCCATTGTTGCCGCTTTTTTTTGCCCTCTCACCCCAGACCAGCAGGTACATGGCAGCCAATCAGGAAGCTCTCCCCTGGACCACTCCCCTTCCCTATAAAAACCGAAGCCCTGCAGCGTTTTTTCACTCTGCCTGTGTGTGCTGAAGAGATAGTGTAGGGAGAGAGCTGCTGCCTGTTAGTGATTTCAGGGACAGTTGAAAGTTTGCTGGCTAGTAATCGTTTTGATACTGCTCTGTTATTGGAGGGACAGAAGTCTGCAGGGGTTTGAGGGACATTTAAGCTTAGGTAGCTTTGCTGGCTAGTAATCTACCTTCTACTGCAGTGCTCTGTATGTAGCTGCAGTGGGCAGCTGTCCTGCTTCTGATCTCATCTGCTGACTGCTGCAATAACAGTAGTCCTTGTAAGGACTGCTTTTATTTATTTTTTTGTTGTTTTACTACTACTACTACTACTACTATAAGAGCCCAGTGCTATTAGTCTAGCAGTGTTGGGGAGTGGGACTGGTGTGCTAATCTGCTGCTCCTAGTAGTTCAGCAGCACCAACTTTAATTTTTTTTTTTTAATATTCATTTTTTTTTATTTTACTTTTTTTATTTTACTACCGCTGTAGTAGTGTATAAGTTGACCTTTTAGGCATTATTTGCCCTGTAGGCATTATTTGCACACTGTTTTCTTCAACCCGCCATCTAGCTGTGTGACCTTGTTCACATTCTGTCTAAATATCCATAATATTACCGTCTCCAGAAAAAACACCGGAGTGACTTTTTTCAAGCAGCCATAATATATTTTACGTAATCCGTATCCACCGCTGTAGTAGTGTATACGTTGACCTTGTAGGCATTATTTGCACACTGTTTTCTTCAACCCGCCATCTAGCTGTGTGAGCTTGTTCACATTTTGTCTAAATATTGATAATATTATCGTCTCTAGAAAAACCACTTGAGTTACTTTTTTTCAAGCAGCATTCATATATTTTACGTAATCCGTATCCACCGCTGTAGTAGTGTATACGTTGACCTTGTAGGCATTATTTGCCCAGTTTTTTTGGCCGCAGCCACTGAAGCACAGAGGCCAGAAAAAATATGCCATATAAATGCTGAAAATAGTAATTTTTTGCCATACGTTGACTCAACGTATATGGCAAAAAATGACTATTTTCAGCATTTATATGGCATATTTTTTCTGGCAACTGTGCTTCAGTGGCTGCGACCAAAAAAACTGGGCAAACAATGCCTACAAGGTCAACGTATGGCAAAAAATGACTATTTTCAGCATTTATATGGCATATTTTTTCTGGCAACTGTGCTTCAGTGGCTGCAACCAAAAAAACTGGGCAAACAATGTCTACAAGGTCAACGTATGGCGAAAAATTACTATTTTCAGCATTTATATGGCATATTTTTTATGGCAACTGTGCTTCAGTGGCTGCGTCCAAAAAAACTGGGCAAACAATGCCTACAAGGTCAACGTATGGCAGTTGTTTAAAGAGAACAGTAGATTACTAGCCAGCAAAGCTACCTAAGCTAAAATGTCCCTCAAATCCCTGCAGACTTCTGTCCCTCCAATACAGAGCAGTATCAAGCAGATTACTAGCCAGCAAACTTACTATTATCTGTCCCTGAAATCACTAACAGCTCTCCCCCTACACTATCTCTTCCAAGCACACACAGGCAGATTTTTCAGATACATTTTTGCCCTTGATCCCCCTCTGGCATGCCACTGTCCAGGTCGTTGCACCCTTTAAACAACTTTAAAATCATTTTTCTGGCCAGAAATGTCTTTTCTAGATGTTAAAGTTCGCCTTCCCATTGAAGTCTATGGGGTTCGCGAACCGTTCGCGAACCGCTCGCGTTTTTGCGCAAGTTCGCGAATATGTTCGCGAACTTTTTTTCCGACGTTCGCTACATCCCTAGTGCCTAGCGAAAAAGTTGAGAACATGTAATTCATTACATTTACAAAGCATGGTGCATGGACCAAAATGCAAACGACAGATGCAAAGCTCCATGTAGTTTGTGCTTTGCACCCTGTCCCACAAATTGTATCTGATGATACAGCTCTTTGTACTCCCAGAGTGATATGTGTGGTTTGGACATTCATTTGTGCCTGCACCGCTGAGTGCTCTTGTGTCTGGGAAAATTAAAATTTTTGGCTTCCAAATTCATGGTACATGCCACACAGTGACTGCACTGTCTTCCAATAGGTATATTTTCTTTTGCTGTTTCTAATTATATTATAATATATGTGGCATATTGAACATTTTGTTAATTGAATGATTTAATTCTGTTTGCAAAAAGGAGCTTTCTATTTGATAAATCACTCGTTGCTGAGGTTATTAATGACTAACTAACCTCTAACTACTAACCTCTAATTATCTAAATTTCAGCTATGGAATGCAACTCAATCTGAGCTTTACAGAGTAAAGGTAAAAATACAAAACAAAACCGTTTACATATACAAATATTTGCCAGAATAGATGCACAGTTATAATTGCATATTATCCAAACGCTTACTAGGAAAAAGCCATAAGCAGAGCTGCAAAAGTGTTTTATTTCCACGACATGTTTCGGGCTAACAGCCCTTCATCAAAGTGTTATATAAATAGAAAATTGACATTTTAAAAAATAAGGGCAGCCCCCTGGGATCGTATGATTCACGGTGCACACAAACATACCAACAAACCATACATGTTAGGTCACATGAGCCAATTAACAGACACAGTTCTGTCTTTTGCTTCAACACTTCTTCCTGTTACAGTTAGGGGCCCATTAACTTGGCTCGAGTGAAGAAATAGAGGAAAATAGAGGAAAAAAAACTTTGAATTTCGAATGTTTTTTTTGGCTACTTCGACCATCGAATAGGCTACTTCAACCTTCAACTACGACTCGAATGATTTGAAGTAAAAATTGTTTGACTATTCGACCATTAGATAGTCGAAGTACTGTCTCTTTAAAAAAAAACTTCGACCCCCTAGTTCGCCACCTAAAACTTCTGAGGCCAATGTTAGCCTATGGGGAAGGTCCCCATAGGCTTCCTAACAATTTTCTGATCGAAGGAAAATCCTTCGATCGATGGATTATAATCCTTCAAATCGTTCGATTCGAAGGATTTAATAGTTCGATCGAACGATTATTCCTTCGATCGTAGGAATATCGCTAAATTCTTAGACTTCAATATTTGAAGTCGAAGGATTTCAATTCGGCAGTCGAATATCGAGGGTTAATTAACCCTCGATATTCGACCCTAGGTAAATCTGCCCCTTAGTGTTGTAGTATTTCTGGTTAGGTGACACAGACCATTAAGAAACGGTGGCTCAAGGCAAGAGATGTAAAAGGGCAATATTTACTTCAATATATATTCCAGTTTGGTAAGATTCTTTAATATGCTACTTAATATGATGTAAACAATCTGTTGCTTGAGTGTTCATTTTGGGGGTATAGTTTTTCTTTAATAAGAGGGGCTAATTTAAGTATGGTCAAGCCTTCAGGCTCAAGCATTTGGATACTAAAACCAATGGAGAGTTTCTCTAAACTCTTGCATGGGTTCTTGATTCAAATAACTTGGGTTTTCTCCTCCAAGCAGGTTTTTCCAAAAAATAAAAAGATACTAAAACCTGCACGTTTTTTATTTATGTGCTTACCTTCAAAGACCAATACGAATAAATGCAGAAAATGGAAGGCCTGACTTTTCTTTTGTTGGCAAATCTTAGCGGCCTATTTATGAAGGGCAAATTTTAGTGGTTTTAGAAACCACCATTAAACTTTGGAATCACAATTAAACTCTATTTCTCTAAAACCACAAATGCAATGAAAGTTATCAAAAATCATTATCTGAAAACAAAAAGTAAGCATGAAAAAACTGCTCTAGACTTTGGAAAAATGTTGTCCAAATTCCTAAAATTTTACTGAAATGTTTCTGTAAATCTATGTATAAAAAAAACAGCAATTTTTGTTGACAATATATAAAAGGCCACCTAGTCACAAACCAAAATAGTTGTTCTTCTCAAGGGTGAACAATGCAATAACAATAATGTTGTAGGAAAGAAAAACAATGTGTCTGATTTATAATTCTGATGCTGTATTTATATTATAATTAGGTAAGGTGTATATTCAGAATTGGACTACTGGGTAAAAAGTTAAAGATAATAGCTGCAAATAATTTCCCACAATTTATAGGCATTCAGAGATATTCTTTGGTCATGCAGTTGTTTTCACGGTTACTTGTACAGTAAATATTTCATCTCAAGCAAAAGTGTTTAGTTGTAAATTTGAATAAGGTCTAATTATATATATATATATATATATATATATATATAATATATATATATATATATATATATATATATACATATATATATTAGCAAATAAAACACAATTACGTTGTTTTGTAAATGTATTTTCAACTAGAATTAACCTGAATGATTCCAAAGTAAAATTAATTCATTTTCAAAACAAGCTGTTTCATTAAACTAATAACTACATTTTAATCCATGTCACTAATTTACAGCTAAATCAGGTGATGTTTGTTCACAAAAAGCCTTCTCACACATGGGCAAAGAAGTTTTAACACTATGAACACATATTTTAAAGGTGCTAATCACAATTCTGACAAAATGTAATGCCAGTAGCAAACAACAGTTAGCAGCAGTGTTTAAATAACTAATTTCAATTCAGTCTTTCTGTTATTACATTTTGATGTCTGTGAGGCACAATTTAAAAGGACAAGTAAAACCAAATTTCACTAGAAGGTGCCTTTGCTATTACTGGCTTGGGAGCAAAGAGTAGAGTAACATCATAACACCATGTTTCAGACATTTACCAGGTGTTCCCAGACTTTGGCTCGCACATGTGAAGTCTAAATGTGATGGACACCTAGCAGAGGTAAGGAACATGGCAGAGCTTTTATAACCCCCCCCCCCATCGTGCTTTCTTGTTTCTAAGTTCCTGCATGAGTTTGCCCCTGTTTAGACCTTATTTTCCAAACTCTGATCTCTTAGTTTGACACATATTGCCTGATTACATGGACTACATGTTGCCTGCCATATGCCCTGACATTCAGCCTGACTACGTATCTGCATCTCAACTTGCTGCCTGCTCTGATCCCTGACTCTGTTATATGGACTTGTCTCACTTATTGCACTTTGCACAGAATCTGTTTTGTTTACTTGCTCATTCGTTAAATCATCTTGCTTTCACCAAAACATGGCCTTCCAGTTTTATGAAGCCACTAACATACAGTACATCACCAGGCTTACACAGCACATATATACCCCTACCAACAAGTTCAACACCTGTGGTTTATGGAGACATCAAAAAAACAAAAAAAACCCCGTAGTCCCCACACCAGGTAGACCTCCCTTCCTCCTCCCCCAGGCTAACTGCCCCCCCCCCACTGGGAAATGCCCCATACTCCATACTTACCGCTCTGGGCAGATTCTTCCAGCGAAGTTCCACGCAACCATCTTCAGCGTCATCTGTAACCTGACTGAGAGATCAGTATTTCTGTGCATACGCAGTTGGAGCAGTTAGCCGGTTCGTGACAACTGCGCATGCGCGGAATTACACGGAAATTGCTGATCTCCCAGTCACCTCACCGAGGACGGAGAAGATAGTTGCGTGGAACTTCGCTGGAAGAATCTGCACCGAGGTGTAAGTATGGAGTATGGGGCATTTCCCAGTGGGGGGGCAGTTAGCCTGGGGGAGGAGGAAGGGAGGTCTACCTGGTGTGGGGGGTACGGGTTTTTTTCCCTCACAGGTTGATTTCTCCTTTAAGGAAAGTAAGGGTTAAAAGAAATCCGATTGGCACATTTTAAATGTTGATTAAGAAACCAAAAACATAATAATGAACACACATTATACACAAATGTATTTCACATACAGAATTGAAAGTGTGCTGTGGAATGCTTTTAGACTAGTGACTATTCTTTAGTTCAAAACATCAGCACTTACTGTATTACTGAATGTTCTGTTCTTGTTCAGGAAGCCATTGCATTATAAGATACTATACTGTTCCCGAGAAGCATTAAAAATGATGTCTCTGTCATCTTTTACTTGGTTTTTCGGTTTTAATTATAATTATTTATAACTATGACAAATGTAATAGATTCAATATACAAAGAATTACACATAAAGCAAAGTGAATGTTACTTACTGTAGCTGATAGGAAATCATTAGAATCTCTTTGAATTTGGCAATATATTATTACTGACAGTTTTCATACAGTAGATGGGCTTCCTGGCAATATGACAAATATTGTTTCTAAAATGGAACATGAGACATGGCATTGTATACCTAATTCTTATGTAAAATAATCATTTTACAATTAAAAAGAAATCTTAAAATAAATATGGTTATTTAAACATTATTAGAAATCTCTTTAGAACTTGGATTTATTTTATGGCACAAGGGCTATATTTTTCAGTGGTGCTCTTGTAATGGTAATGCAATTATTTTAATTGTCCTTAGGTTCTGTTCTCCATATTCTTAATCTGCGCTTTTTTTAGTGGTGACCACAAAACCCACAAGCTTAAGTTGCCTTTCAAAGATATCTGCCAGAAATGTAAAGATGGTGGGATGTTATTTAAAAAAAAGTTTATATTAATTAAATTCCAAAAACAGTGTTATTTCGATGTGCTTATCAATAACTTGATTAGAAATGGAGTGTGACAGAGGACAGAAGGTGGTAGCTTGAATGGGACACGCAGCATACTTCAATCCCTGGCCTAGGTTATTGGTTTCCAATCAGGGGCGTAACTATAGAGGAAGCAGACCCTGCAGCTGCAGGGGGGCCCAGGAGGTATAGGGGCCCCATGAGGCCCTAATTCATATACAATTTCAATAAATATTGGAGAAACAAGTCAACCTCTAAACATTTTGGGGGCCTGAAAAATAATTTGCTGTGGGGCCCAGTAATATCTAGTTACGCCACTTTTTCCATTTACTGGAATGTTAAAAGATACCTATGTCAGGCTCTGCTGGGATTTGTTCCTGGGACCTTCTCGTTACAGACTGCTCGTCCTAACCACCGGCCCTGGAGAGCAGCCAACACATTCTCGTGTGCTCTTCTGCTGGGTCTCAGGTTTAGCCATTTCACCCCAGCATCCCTATTGGTGGGTTGGGGTCAGCCAATCATTGCTGACCCTGTCCTACAGTATATAAGGCCAGCCCTCCTCACCACTAGTGTCTGCGCATTGGCATGGCACTGTCCCTAGCTCTTGTTGCCTTGTGCCTGTCTGCACCTTGCCTTGCCTCGTCTAGTTTCTATCCTGCTCCAGCCCTGTCCTGTTCCTCTCCTGTTCCTACATCCGCATGTCCTGCCCTGCTTTGTCCTGCTCTGCCTAGTCCTGCCTCTATGCCAGCATAGAAACTGCAGTAAAAATTCCCTGTGATAAAAATTCACAGTGACAAAAAAGTTGCAAAGACAAAATTAGCGCCATATTAAAAAATGGCCATTGACTTGAGTGCAATTTTTTTGCGTTTTTGCAACTGATAAACTTATTAGCTCAAATGTTCTGACAGAATTAAGCTGTAAGTGTCAAGAACATAAGCGCTACATTCTTTACTAATAGCGCTCCCTCTCTGAACTTCCGCAAAAACCTAAGTGCAGAGAGCAGTGAACAGCAGCAGATCCCCCCTAGGCAACAAGCTTACCGGTGACAGAGCCGCCTCCTCCTCACCGATCACCTGCAGGACACGTCACCAAGAGACATCAGCTGCAAGGAGTATTTAAATTCAAGCAGAAGTGTGCGGCCCCCTAAGTCCCTCGTGGTTGTGGCTGGTCGTGGAACCTGCCTGCTGTCAGCTGTGGTCCTCCAGTGTCTGTGCCAGTGAGGTCTGCCTTGTCTACTCCAGGTACACACTTATTTTACAAGCTTTTTGTACACTTAGGGGCAAATTTATCAAGGTTCTAAGTGAAAATTCGAATTTTGAATTCAAATTTTCACGTTTTTTATGGACAAAACTGTGAAATTTGGCTAGGGAATTAATAACATTTGGGGGCAAATTCATCAAGGGTTGAATATCGAGGGTTAATTAACCCTCGATATTCGACTGGGAATGAGGATTTTGTGCAAATAGTTCGTTCGTACGTACGATCGAAGGAACGATTCGAAGGATTTTAATCCAACGATCGAAGGATTATCCTTCGACCAAAAAAACTTAGCCAAGCCTATGGGGACCTTCCCCATAGGCTAACATTGGGTTCGGTAGCTTTTAGGTGGCCAACTAGGGGGTCAAAGTTTTTTCTTAAAGAGACAGTACTTCAACTATCGAATGGTCGAATAGTTGAACGATTTTTAGTTTAAATCGTTCGAGTCGAAGTCGTAGTCGAAGGTGGAAGTAGCCCATTCGATGGTCGAAGTACCCAAAAAAACACTTTGAAATTCGAAGTTTTTTTTCTTCTATTCCTTTACTCGAAATTAATGAATTGGCCCCCTGATTTGACTTTTTTAAAAATTCAAATAAAATTTTCGAGATTTATCATACACTGGCCCTTCAAGAACTCGAATTTGACTATTTGCCACCTTAAACCAGCCGAATTGCTGTTTTAGCCTATGGAAGACGTCCTGGGATCAATTTGGAGTTGTTTGCAGACTTCCTGCCATTCAAGTTTTTTTCGGAGAAAAAGCTCAAATCGAATCTGTTTCGAATTAGATTCAAATTTGATTCAAGTTTACAGGTCAATCCTATTCACCCGAGTTTCAAAAATCTATTGAGTGTTGCAGTTCATTACATTCATTGTTTGTAAAGAATTCATATCATAGTGCGATTAGTTATCAGATATTTGGACCACTAATCATTGTACCTGATCAGTTGTTGTTTGACAAGATTTATTTTAGTGGTTTTGTGCTTTCATTGCATCTTAAGTTTGCTATTACTGTTAATTACTTGTTTGTGCCCAAAAAAAATTACTTTCCATAGTGATCAGATACTTGGAACACAAATCACAATAAATAATCACAGTTCAATCTGTTGTTCAAGCAATACTGATAATTTATTAATAGGAGTTTTATTTGGTAGTGATTGTTGGTTGATTATTGGTATAATTATTGGTATTTATTTACTATAGTGCTATAATGAGATAGGTTTGTGTTTCAGGGAGTTCAAGGTTTATATTCATTGTTTTCTCTAGTCTCTGCCTTGCTTGCTTGTGTTGCTGTACTCAGTGTTTGCATAGTTATCCACTTTTTCTAACTACTGATCACAATGAAATTTGCTTATTACTTTTTTTTTTTTTTGCATGGCCAAAAGGTTTTATTCCGTTGAAGAGGCAGCTGCTCTGTGCATGACATCTAACTCAGATGAGTTTAGCGACTCCGATTCTGAGTATGTACCTCTGCATCAGATAGTGACTCATCTACTGATGAGTCATGGGGTGCTAGTAGCAGCACTGTTACTGATCTAGAGGATTCAATGCAGTTATAGGAGGATGTGGTTGATGAGCAAACAAGTTATAGGGGTGATGCTGCAGATCAGGAAAAGGGCAATACGGCTGATGCTGCAGCGCCTGCTGAGCACCTGCGTAGCGGCCTCCTGGTAGTGTTCCCTTTGAAATCCCCCCATTTACTGCAGTCTCTGGTGTAATGGTGCACACCAGGAATTTTGACCCAATTGATTATTTCCAATTATTTTTGACTGGTGCCATCCTACAAGATATGGTCCTTTATATGAATTTGTATCCTGCCCAAAACCCCCTACCCAGATATGCTCGAGCACATGTGTGGCATCCCACAGATATTAACAAAATGAGAGTTTTGTGGGCCTCACTTTAGCAATGGGTCTTGTAAAAACAAATTCTTTGGAGTCCTACTGGGATACCACTACAGTGTTGTCTGTCATGGCTCTACCCCCTAATGAGCCAGAACATAACAGGCTTTAGAGAATTGAGGCCCCTTATAGATAGCCTGTCAGAGCACTTTGGAGAAGTGTACACTCCCTCCCAAAACATTTGTATAGATGAATCATTTCTCCTCTTCAAAGGGTGCATACAATTCCAGCAATACATCCCAAGCAAATGTGCCGACTATGGGATCAAATTTTATAAACTCTGCGAAAGCAGCTCGGGGGACAGCAGTTATTACATGATTTGTCAGCAATTTGCAAAAAAAAGCTTTCAAAGTGTGTTGCAAAAGTGGTATCAGATGAGATACTGTACAAGGAAGGTCACGTGCACACTCAGGCCCTTCAGTAGTGTTTCCGCTTGGTGCTTAGAAGCCTTAGGGAGACGGCACCCCCAAAAAGATGAATATTCAAGTAAAGCAGGCTAGCACACACAGCAAATTAAACCGGGGTCATACCCCTGGTGCGTTTATTGCGTCACAACGTTTCGGGGGCGTTCCCCCTTCGTCAGGTGATACAGAAACGTACGTGCAAACAGCTTATATAGCCAAATTACCCACCCCCAATACAAAAGGGAAGTGTCCAATGTCCAATATATCCAATGTGTCCAATTAGTGTCCAAAAATGTTGCAAAAAGGATTCTCTGGGTGAAAACAGTCCCATTGAAACAAAGTATCCATTGCATAGCGTAAAGAAGATTCACAATTTTAAATAAACAATTAATCAATCACTCACCCTAACAATGGGAAAAAAAAAGGTTTTTTACCTCACCCTGGATGTATATTCGAATTTTTTCGAATTAATATCTGCAAAAATAAAGGGAAATAGTTTAATACAAAGGCAATATTAATTTATAAAAAACAAGTCAAATTGAACTCTTCATTTAAGCGTCTAGGAGTTTGTGTTTGCAAAGTCCAAATCCAGTAACTCTCGCGTTGCAGTAATTTTTGTCTAAAGTTTTGCCCTTGAACCTCATTTACTTTTTCTAGAATTTTCCAATGAATCTGAGAAATCCTATGTTTATTTTCATAAAAGTGTTTTGCTAATGTTTCCTGTTTTTTCCTAATTCCTTTATCATCGTTCCCTGGTTGGTAATTTCTTATAACTGATTTGTGTTAGTTCAGGCGAACTTTGATTGTTCTTTGTGTTTGACCCACGTATGCCATGCCGCAAGGGCATTTGATACAGTAGATCACCCCTTTAGAGGTACAAGTGTGGAAACCTTTGGTGTTATATGGTGTCCCTTTTAGTGGGTGCATAACTTTATCCCCTTTGATAATACCATTACAATGACCACAGTTATGGCATGGGTGGGTACCTGTAGGGATTTTTTTTGAAGATGTAGTCTCTCTCCTGTTGTGTTTGATCAAATCTTCAATGTTTTTTCCTCTTTTGTAGGAAAAGATCGGAGGAGAAGAGAAAAGATTTGCCACTTTTCTGTAGGATAAGAATAGAGTGGCAATACAGCTTTAATACATTTTGAGCCTAGTTGAAATTAAGTTGAGTGCTCCTTATAGAACATGTGAATCCTTCTCCATGTCAAGTGATAGAGTAAAGCTGGACATTTCTACTGTTTTATGATGTATAAAAGACTACAAAATTCCCTAATTTGGTCTGGGACTTGGTGTCCTGCTACAAATCTGACCTGGACATTATTTATAAATGAAGGCAAAACTCACGTAGAGCAAACGTCAAGGCCATCTTGTCTATAACCTTGCTGAGTTTTTTTGTGATTTAATCTTATAAGGTCACGATAAGTGTGCTTCAGAGAAATGTAAAAATGTTCTTTCAGGAAAATATAGCAACCCTGTGTATTACACTGATCATCATCATTTGTGATCAGTTCAATTTTTGGTCCCTCCAGATCAGAAAACCTCCTGGCCATACAGTAGGTGTTCAGGCCCGGGTTCTTTTGTGCCTTCCACCTGCCAGAGCTTTCTCCATTGTGCAATACAAGCACGCTGTGTCCTAGGTGCAGAGCGTGGGACAAGATGCAAAAATAAAAAAACTCCCTGTGGTTTGTGCCATTTTTGCAAGTAAAAAAAAGTATGGAGTATACTAATGTGTGTTATGGGCAATGGACAAGAAACACTCAAGGGCAAAGCAGATTCAAACATAAACAGAGGCAATCAATAAGAAGGAACACTGGGGCTATGAGCATAATGCAAGAAGCTGTCAGATGTAAAACAAGCTTGGGTTTCTATGTATCAAGTTTTATTTTATTTAAAATAAAACCATTTTTATTTTAATGTTAATATTTTGTGTTAATCTATTGAAGAGATATGTAATATCTGTTCATAATTGAATATTTATGTTATATCTGTTCATAATTATGCAGAATTAATTCATTGGGATTCAATGTGTGATCTTCCATTTCAAGGTGGTTTTGTTCCGTTTTCATCAATTTCTTGAGGTCCTTTGATATCAGAAGGGTCAATGATACACTGAATACTACTGGATGACGGATTTCCTGTGCAATTAAGAATGTAATGTCTTAGGAGAAACAATTTAATCTTATGTAGTGCCTCTTGACAGCACATAAATTCAATACAGGAAGGTAAGAGCAGCTGGTAGCTCAATTGACGTCTTCAATTGCTTCAGCTACTCTGCAGGTGACCCCATATGAAATGTAGAAAGTTATTGAGTCATTGTTTGCAACTGGGAAAAATAAATGATCAGCTATACGCAAGTGAGTATTCTAGGTACTTTACTCTATAGGGAATATGATCATGTTGCATTAGCCCAAAAAGTCAATGCAATTATTTTTTTACTTATTTGAATGCAGTATGTTTTTTTTTCATCATATGTTTTAAAGGAATAAAAATAATTCCTGCCAGTTTATGTTAAGGTACTGTACCATGACAATGACAAAAGGAAATGCCTTGTCATTGTTGTAGTTCATTACATCTGATGTATGGCTAGTAAATATAAACACTCAATATGCACAGCCCTAGTGATAGGTACAAAGCTGGCAAAGAGAACGCTGTACAGGTTTTATATGTATGAACCAATGTTTGCCTTAAGTCCAATAAAATCAATTATATTTTTTTCAAAATAAAGCATAAATACATTTTGGATCCAGTCCAGTGTGTAGATGGTGTGGGCAATGGCCATCTTTTATTAAGTGGTGAAGTAAGTTCTGATGTCTTGGTCATAGCTGAAAAACAGCAGAATACAGTTCTTTTTTCTTAAATATATTTTTATATTCACATTGTTTGATTTTCAAATCCCTTGTTGAGTCAAACACATAGAACTTTGTAGAAATCCCTCTACATCAGACACAAAGTAATTCTGAGAACACTTCTACAGAAAGTAGCTTAAGCCCCAATATCAAGGTAACATACCTCAACTGAACTTTTACTTGAAAATAGCACTGGAGTGTAGATCATTCTTTCAGTTCAATTCAAATACAGTTTTATTCAATAGATGTCTTTGCAGTGATCACAATATAATTCTAGACCCAAAGGGTATTTGGTGTTTTTTGTATTATGGATTTAAAGACAATTCTCTCTCTAACTTTGTGGAATCTCATAGAACACTGCTTGGCAAGTCATTTTGAAAACATAGGAATGACAGCAAGTATAAAGCTGGATTGATGTATTTTTATACTCTGAGGGTCAATATTTTTTTTGTTTAAAGGAAGAACAAACTGACATTTATACACACCAAGGCAAACAAAAAGGAAATTTCATTAAAAGTCTGCTTTATCAATTTTTTTTTCTGCCCAAGATGTTAATTACACCTCACCAGTATCTGTATTTCTTATGTAGCTTGAAAGCCTATATACAAATGAAATAGACTTTTTACAGTTAGTTAAAGTTACACTCTTTTACAAATGAAATTACTTGCCTTCCACGTGCAAGAGATTACTTAATAAAAGTAGCACTATGTTAATGTTATTTTACAAAACGGAACTGATGTTTAGTACCAGCTTAGTGTTGCATAGTTATATAGTAAATTTGGCTTGGAAAAAAAAGACCAAAGTCCATCAAGTTCAACCCCCTCCAAATGAAACCCAGCTCACATCCATACACACACTCAAACTGACCCCTCCATACACTCATATAAACTATATATACCCATATCTATATTAATTGTAGATTTTAGTATCACAATAACTTTGAATATTATTCTTGTCTGAGCAATCATCCAAGCCCCTTATAAAGGCATTAACAGAATCAGCCATCACAACATCATCAGGCAGGGCATATTTATATTATTACTGCCAAAGTGAATAACCTTGCATTTGTCAAAACTGAACTTCATTTTCCAGTTTGTGGACCAGTTTTACAATTTAGTCAGATCAATCTGCAAAGTGTCCACATCCTGCACAATTTCTCATCAGCAAAAATAAAAATATTGCTTTCAATTCCCACCTCCAGGTCATTTAAAAACAAGTTGAAAAAGGACCAAGGACAGACCCCTGCGGTACTCCACTTACACTGATTCAATTAGAAAATGTGCCATTTACCACCACTTTCTGTAATCTATCTTTCAGCTAGTTCTCTATGCAAGTACAGCTACTAAATTCCAGGCCAATATTCCTTAATTTAACCATTAACCTTCCGTGTGGTACTGTCTTAAAAGCTTTAGCAAAGTCCAAGTACATTACATCCACTGCCATTGCAGAGTCGAGGTTTCCTGCTCATCTCCTCATAAAAGGCAATTGAATTAGTCTGGCAAGATCTGTTGTGCATATGAAATGAAGCAATGAAGCCAAGTATATTATCCCTTAATACCCCTTCCAAAATCTTTCCTACCACTAATGTTAAAATAAGTGGCCTATAGTTTTGAGGCTGAAATTCGCGGCAAATTTGCGCGATTCGCCGCCGGCGAATAAATTTGCGAAATGGGCGTGCATCTGTTTTTGCCGAAAATGTGCCGGTGTCCAAAAAATCGACGCGCGCCCGTTTTGCGAACTTATTGGCCGGCGGCGAATCGCGCAAATTCGGCATCAAAAAAACATTTGCGAAATTTGCGAAATGGCGGAAAATTTGCGAAACGGCGCCGGAGTCTCATTTTTGACACCGTCGCAATTTCGCAAATTTTTCAGCAAAGCAAAACCGCGCAAATTCGTCCATCACTAATCATTATTCCCTAAATGCTCAACCACACAAATGCTATTGATGAGTTATTAGTTCTAAAAGAGATTCATTCCTAGTCGGTACATGAACAAGCTGAAATAAAAAGTTGTCATTCAGCATATCCACGCCGTCCCCAGTGCCATCCACTAAAAAATGCTTATGAGTCTACACAGCATGTATTAAGCTTCTTACTAGGTAAAAAATTATAAAAATATGACATTGTGCTATGTATATATCGCAAATTATCATTTTCATTGTTATAACTTTATTTGTGTATTTGCTAAAATCTGCTTTATTCCTTCCATTGCTTTCTCGGTGCAAACCTAAAACCCCAAGGCTTGTATATTTTTGTCCCATAAACCGTATAGACAAATGTAATATGAAGGAAATTTAATTTTTATATGTAGAATTACTTTTATAACATCACAATGAATTTGGAACAGGTGAACTGGCAAACTGAATCTACTTTCTGTTTCTATGGCAATATTCAAAAGTAAATGAGACAACAGAAACACAAATTTATTCAGTGGTGATTTCAACTTTACAACTTGCATACATTTACATAGTACCTTGCAGACATGTTTAACTCATATTCAAGATAAAGGTTATCATATAGAAGACTGAAAGAAACCACTAAGGATGGGATTGATTTGTTAACTAAGATTACTTCTCGGTATAAAAAGAAGATCATTTCAGAATTTCAGTCTGAGAGCATTTCCCAAGTCATGAGCCTCCTGTTTAATAGCACTGCATTAAGTTGACTCCTAAGAATGTTTAAGACGGGGAGGAAAGCAAGTATGTTGTTATGTGTGTGTGTCAGGTTGATGTGAGGTAATGAACTTTAAAGATGCAGGAGATGGAAGACCAACAAAAATGATATAAGACACTGTTGCACCTGCAAAATAGTTATAGTTGTGTAACAGCATGGTATTAAAATCAATGAACTCTTTAGAATTAAAGGAAATGTAACGCTAATTTGGCTAAGCAAACAACCCCAGGCTAGGGCCTTCGCTAAATGAAAGATTTCAGTTACGATGTAGTGTAACTACAACTCTCAGGCTAATATTTGGCTAAGCAAACAAGGGCCTTCGCTAAATGGAAGATTTCAGTTACGATGTAGTGTAACTACAACTCTCAGGCTAATATGCAACAACAATAATAAAAATGGGTGCCAGGAAGTTCTTGAAGTATAACAAAATAAGTTTTATTTGTCAGAGAAAACCTACAGGTTTTACTTACAATGGTACAGAGGCATTTGGCAGTATATAGTCACACACACTACACAGCTCACACAGAACTGGCAGGCTCACAAAGAGCTCATAGGCAGGTGCATTTTCCTGAGGCTGTAGTCAAGGCAGTACAGCATAGCTCCAGGCAAAAATACCTCACACGTGGTCTGGATCCCACCCAGCGGAGTGGTCAGGGAGGAGAACCTAAAGCCTGACACCCTATCCACTGTGTCCCTTCATTGTAGGCAATCTTATGGCCTGGCAAGCTACTCCCTCCTACACCTCCTTGTTGGAGCACAAAGCTGCTCTTTCTCTCTTACCTCTCTGCCTTACTCTCCTAAAGAGTCTATAACATTTATATTCCTGCCACTCACTCGCCTCATTCATGGGGTCCCTGCTCCCCGACTTATCTCTCAAGAGCACATGCCTTTTCTGGGCCTTGCAGCACCAATGCTCCCTGGGCACACCCAGCTGGATCAGCATCCAGCAGCCAAAGAGGAAGATCCCCCCTTCTCACTCACTATACCAGAGTGTGACCAGGATGTGGTCACAGTGCCTCCTAGCCCATAGCATTGGATATGCAAATACTTAAACTAAAAATTAGATACATGAGTTTTTCCCCAGTAACTAGGGAAAAGGAAGTTAGGGACTTAGAGCCATAGGGGCAAATTCACTAACCTGCGGAGTTGCGCTAGCGCAGGCTTTGCCACACTTTCGCCGCACTTCGCCAGGTGAAGTTTCGTCAGGGAGCCGATAATTCACTAAAATCCGAAGTTGTGCTCAGGGAGGCGAATGGTAGCGAAGTTGCACTAGCGCTAATTCGTCAAGGAAAGCGAAGTTACTCTAGCGATGCCTAATTTGCATACGGCACCAAGTTAAAGTACAATGGACATATACTGTATGTAGCAACAAATTCATTACACTACACAAGCTGGGAAAGCTTCATAAGATAAAATAGAGTTGTTATTTTGCCCTACACATGTGCCCACTGTATAGTTTAGGTGCCATATGTTAGGAAATGTAGGGGGGAAGGAGGGTACCCCCCAAAAAATTTATGATCTTTTTCAGCCTATCACCCTTAAAAAAGGAAAAGACGCCAGCATTTTTTGGGACTTAGAAAAAATTTCAACTTTTTTGAAGCAATCTCTATCTACTCTATTGCACTTCGCCTGGTCTGAGGTGGTGAAGGCAAGTCTGGCGCAAGAGGTAACGTTCAGTAAAATGCGCAAGTTAGTGAATTAGCATAGTTATATCCCTTCGCCATAGCGCAACTTCACCTGGCGTAAGGGTGCGATGTAGCACTAGAATAGGTCCACTTCGCTAATGAATTTACTCCAGCACCGTTAGTAAATCGGCGAAGTAACGAAATGACGTCATGCTGGCGAATTTGCGCTATCGTTAGGCACTTCGCACTTTAGTGAATTTGCCCCATAGAGGCATCGTTAACTATATGGGTCCCTACAGAAATATATACAGTTTACCTATAGGGCATGCATTTCCATCCAAACGTCCAAAAATAAATATAAATGTATTCATTTAACACAGTCATTCCTGATTCCACACATTGAAAGGAAACTATGATAGCTTTTCTCTGATTCATTCATACAATCTATTATATAATCCTTTTTTCCATTGTGGAGTGAAGGATTCTGGGGTTTGAAGCCCCACTGCCACCCACCATGGATGACAGTGAGACATCAAGACCTATAACCGATCACTTTACAATGGAAAAGGTAAGGGAGGGATCAAATGACTCTATGAGCCTAAACGTGTTGGAAAATGCTTCCAATTGGTCAGCAATTGACTATCATGTTTTCCTTTCAATCGTGAAAACAGTTAAGTCTGTTTAAAAATATATTAATATATTTTAATTTTGAAAGTTTAGATAGGACTTTTCAATATGCAGGGAACTAGTTTGAAAGTACCTAAAGTATCTTGTGCACTGGAGTTTATTATCAAATAAACCTTTCCTGAAATTGGAGCACATAGACATGTTCCAGAGACAAAATATAATATATAATATATCATTAAAATATATTATTATATTAGAACAGGATTACATTATGACCGTAGTATTTGTCCTTTTGTTGTTGTTTCATTTTAAGACAAAACATGTAGTGCTTCCCAAGGTGGAGTGCAATGTCTCACTAACTTCTTATTGACTTTGTCTTCTGAAATCAATTTCCTTTATTAGCTGATGAATCTGTTCAAAGACTTTCTGTACAGAATCTAGATAAATTATTTAAGCAGTAAATTGTTTCAACTGTAGCTGTTTTACACTATAGTGATTTAATAGGATGCAGCACAAAAGAGAGGTTTTGGAACAAGGTCACCCAATGTAGAATAACTGAGCATTAACAATGCAACTTATAAATGGCTGTGGGGTTGAATTTGACTGTTACAAAAATGACTAGGTATAACGCTCGAAACAAGATGCTAAAATTTGGAGCTAGTTTCTGCGTAAAAGTAGGGATATATTATTAATGTATGATAAATTAAAACTGGAATTGCATACCCAAGTTATTGAGTTTCAAATTCAGAAAATGTGGTTAATAAGAACCTTAAATACATGATTTTCCTCCCTTGGTAAAAGGTATATCAATTGGTAGAATAGATGAAAAAGTGGCTTTATATGCAGATGATGTACTACTGTTCCTTGCAGATGCTGGTCCTTCTTTGAGGGCAGCACTAGAAGTGTTAGTAAGATTTGGTGCAATAAGTGGCCTACATGTGAATAAGAACAAATCGATACTATTTCCCCTGGGGAAATTGTTAGGGAAGAGACCTCGACACTCACTGTAGTGACTAAATTCCGCTACTTGGGTATCATTATTACATCAGACACCTCCTTATATGTAGCTGAAAATTTGGAACCCATCCTAACAAGGTTCAAAACGGCAATTCCACACTGGATTAAACTACCACTAACTGTGTGGGGTAGAGTCAATCTATTCAAAATGCTGTATTTACCTAGATTCCTGTACCCGTTATGGAACTCACCTCTCTATATCACTAACCTTTTCTTTAAAAAAATCAATAGTGATCTAATCTCCTTCATATGGGCCAACAAGACTGCTAGAATGTCATGGTCTACTCTAACTGCTCCTACAGACAAAGGAGGGCTCGCCCTCCCCCATTTGCAGCATTATTATTTTGCCTCCCAATTATCCTACATTCACAACTGGTTTAACTCAGATGACAGTAACTCTTTAACTGCTGTACATGCCTCAATTCTGGGATCTCTGGAGGCTATACGTAACTCTCCCTATAGGCGACTGTGTGACCTCCCTCAGTTACCAGGAGTAATTACTACCCCCATTAAAGTATGGGCACGGCTACGACCAAAAGTGGGAACCCCGATACGTAATGTTTCTGGCAAAACTCCTCTTTGGAGAAATTCTAACTTGCCCCACCTGAAGGATCTATCAGACTTTAGTTACTGGCCACAAATGGGTATAAGACACATTGAGGATTTGATTGTAGAGGATAGCTTTGTCTCCCTGGAGCAATTGAACGCCAAACTGAATCGTCAAGATATACAATTCTTTCGATACTTTCAACTGAGACATGCATTTCAGGCACAGTTCAGTTCTTTTCAAATTACACTCAAATTGCTGGGCCAGACTTTGGACTCCAGACCCCAGCAAGCTGCTATCTCAGCTCTACAATATAATTCAATCCTCTCAATTTCCCCCATTCAACAAAGCCAAACAAAAATGGCAGTCACTTATTCCTTCTCTAGAGGAGGACCAATGGGATGAGGCTATAGATAACCTATACCCCTGTTTAATTTCACTCAGAGACAGAATGATTCCATTTAAAATGATTCACCAAATTTATATTACCCCATTGCGACTCAAAGCCATGGGTAGACTAGACTGAGCCACCTGTGTAAAATGTGGCAGGGATGAAGCTGGTTTCCTCCATTTGATATGGGACTGTCCTCGAGTAGCAGAATACTGGGCAGAAGTCATACAATACGCCAATGTCTTCCTCTCCTTCCCAGGAATCAAGTCCCCGGAGTTTTGCATATTAGGTGTCATAGATGAGGTAGTGCCCTTACAGAAAGCCAGAGCACTTCTGAGGTCGATCCTTTTCTACGCGAAAAAAATAGTAATTATGAAATGGATGAGCCCTAACCCTCCCTCACTGCAGCAATGGATTGACTTGATCAATGGTACATTACCCTTAATTAAACTGACGTACAATGCTAGGGGAACACCTGGGAAATTTGGGAAAATATGGGACCCTTGGCTAAGCGTCAACCCCCATGCATCCCTTCCGGATGATTGATTTATGAGAAGTACTCTGCCATAGTTATGGTTATTGGCTATTTATTTCTTCAAACAATCGCTATACATATAAGTACTTGTAACCGGAGCTGAATAAGTGTAAAGCATATATGTGCTGTTATTGTTTGTTTTTTTTGTTTAAAATGCAAAATAAAAACCTTTAAAAAAAAAAAAATACATGATTTTCCATACACAAAAATGCCCTCAAAGTGATTCGTACCTGAATGACGATTGGAAATGTTTTTTGTCTGTTTCTCTGGAATATACAGTATATATTTGCATTGCATATAGGATTAAAATAATATTTTTCTTTCACTATAAAAAGAGAGAAAAAGAACAAACAATAAAGGACAGACAAAAAAAATAATAAAAATAATTTTTTTACATAGAAAACAATCAGGTGTGTTCAATATGAGAAAAACATATTGTTTCAGATTTCTGAATGTATTGCAGCAGTATACTCAATAAAGATTTTTGTGAGTGTTGCAACCTTTAAAAAATCTGCAGTATTGTAGATGGTGGGTTCTGTTTATTTCAATTGTAACTATATTCCAAATAAAAGTTAAAGGGATACTGTCATGGGAAAAAAAATTTTTTCAAAATGAATCAGTTAATAGTGCTGCTCCAGCAGAATTCTGCACTGAAATCCATTTCTCAAAAGAGCAAACAGATTTTTATATATTAAATTTTGAAATCTGACATGTGGCTAGACATATTGTCAATTTCCCAGCTGCCCCAAGTCGTGTGACTTGTGATCTGATAAACTTCAATCACTCTTTATTGCTGTACTGCAAGTTGGAGTGATATCACCCCCCTCCCTTCCCCCCCCACAGCAGCAAAACAAAAAAACAATGGGAAGGTAGCCAGATAGCAGCTCCCTAACACAAGATAACAGCTGCCTGGTAGATCTAAGAACAACACTCAATAGTAAAAACCCATGTCCCACTGAGACACATTCAGTTACATTGAGAAGGAAAAACAGCAGCCGGCCAGAAAGCATTTCTCTCCTAAAGTGCAGGCACAAGTCACATGACCAGGGGCAGCTGGGAAATTGACAAAATGTCTAGCCCCATGTCAGATTTCAAAATTGAATATAAAAAAAATCTGTTTGCTCTTTTAAGAAATGGATTTCAGTGCAGAATTCTGCTGGAGCAGCACTATTAACTGATTCATTTTGAAAAAAAAATTCAAAATTATGACATTATATGAGTAGGGATGTAGCGAACTGTTCGCCGGCGAACTTGTTCGCGCGAACTTCGACCGTTCGCGTCCGCCGAATGTTCGCGAACGTCGCGCGACGTTCGATTCGAATACAAATCGTTCGACCATTTGACCATTCGAATTCCTTCGACCGCTAAAAATCGAACGATTTCCATTCGTTCGAACGATTGTAAGCATTCGATCGAATGCTTCGATCGTTCGATTCGAATGAAAATCGTTCGATCGAACGATTAAAATCCTTCGATCATTCGAATCGAACGATTTTAGCGGGTGTTCGAAGTTCGCGAACTGTTCGCGAACGTTCGCATTTTTTGCCGGTGTTCGCGAACGGCGTTCGCGAACACCAAATCGGCAGTTCGCTACATCCCTATATATGAGTTGTTGTTGGGGCATATGGCCACATTATAGGACTTACCCTAGGGTTTCCATGAATGCAGCCCACCTTCTCCACGCCCTGAACCCTTGGGCAATGGGCATGTATTCTGCACAACTCTAGTAGTCAGTGCATAGGTTCACTGTAATTTGTTAAAAGTAAATATTTGAAGAGAAACAAAGAGCTTCTAATAGTTGAAAGATGTTGCTGATTGCTAATAACATTTTTTAAGGGGGGTAATCTCTGCTTGTGTCATCTATTAGAAGGCATTGTAGAACTATACCTCTCAGCTGCTTAAAACAAGACTTCTGGATGCCAAGAGATCTTCACCAAATTCCTAATTTATTAACAATCACAGGTACTCACACAGTACAGGCTTCTCTAAGGGAAAGTGGCCAAGGTGCATTCAATAACAGAGTATATCTTACACTGGCACCCCTTTGGAGACGGACTAGTCAGGAATCCTACTTCACACCCTTGACACTCTTTAATGAACTTGGAACACACCTAGTAGAACCTTGAGGGAAATCTTCTAATCCGATTACCTATTTATCATGATCCCTACATTAACAGGTACAGTAGTGTCACCTGGGAGAGATATCCTCCTATGTTTAACCTGATCTGGTTTTCACTCCTAGAGTGTACTATGACCGACCTCCAAATATCTCATACCTCATTCACGTGGGGCCCTGTACCTTGACTTCTCCAAGTTTTACCTCCCTTTACTTAGTGGGCCCATGCTCAGGCTCTCAGCAGACATCCACCGTGCTCACCATGTGGCAGCCAAAAAGGAATAGCACATAGTGCCTCTCCTATAAGTACAACTGGCCAAATCTGGACCTGCCAATGGGACAGTCTATCCTGGGAAAGGAAACAACACCTCCTCCCATCATAAATTATGTCCTGCTCTTAGCTGGCCAAAGCAGGGGGTTTCAGAGCACAGAGAAAGTTAGCCCTATGGACCCTTGGACACTTCTAATAAGAATTATGATAAACATTTGATGAGTTACATTTTAGAATAACATAATGCTGTGTGCTATACTTTCTATAAAGGAAATAAGGGATTTTTATTATGTGTAGGGTTTGAAGAGGTTCATACATCCAGACAGAGAGACATAATTGAGAGGACAGGGACTTCATCTCTTTATACACGTAATTCTTTAACTTGGTTAAATTCACTGAAGAAGCCCTTCTGTCTTCTAAAAAAATATATGTATGAGTATGTCCATGTCTTATGTGCTTATTGAACTCTATGGATTTCCTGCTTTATAGATTATGGGAAGAATAACCTTTAACTTTCTCATTCTGAGTGTAATACAGTTAGTTAACTTATTTATCTGTCATACTGAATTCTGAATTCTGATTAGAATTAGGGCAAAAGGATTCAGGAAAATTACCACAACTTAACTAATAGCTTTTATCTTTTCACGACAGCTCTCTCACCAGCTTACTCATTTCTGTTTTTTTCTCACTTGCATTCCCCCTTTTTTCCCCACAGATAATGACTTATTAGTACCAACACCAGTATTGGTTGTGCATGCCTCAGTGAATACTGTCCCTGTTATTTTCCACATTTGCTTAGTTCCTTAAGCATTCTGGGAGAGATATACCCTCCCTTTACGGTAACCCATGTGCTATGCCACAAGATATCATTTCAATTTGTTTTCCCCGAAGAAGATAACATACATGTGATTGAAACATTGGACTCATTTTTAATTATTTGCCTATTAAAAAAACACAACCTATGTCCATGAATGGGCATTAATACACATAAAGAAGAAATATTATTTTCAATAAAACAAGTCACTACAATGCTATAATAATCACACAAGTAATAATGGGTCCTACAGTACCCAAATTGACAGTGTTAATTTATTGTTTGAGACCTAGGCTCTTTATCAAATAAAACAAAAACAAACTCTTTCTTCTTTTATATTAAGATGTAATTAAATGTTATACAGAATGCAAGTAAATATAAAACAATGTAGTTTACTTTTTATTGTTCTCAAAGAGGACACATTTCCATGTAATAATGACAATTATTCATATTTTTTGAAGCACAGTTTAACCAGAAGTATCAAATTCAATTCAATTTAAAGTTTAGCTTTCAGCTTATCACTAAATTTTACATTGTTATGACAATTAGGATTTACCTTGGTAGGAATTGTTGTTTATATGTGAACAATGTCTTTGTAAAATGTATGACTGCTCATTTTTTCAATTGATATATTGACTTCCTTACGAGCAGAAATTCTGAATCACAAAGTGTGTTTGGACTACATAGAAGGCAAAGACTTCAGGCAACTCTTCAGATAAAGCAAGTGTGTACCAGCATCATATTTTTTTTTTGTGGTCGATATAATGGCCAACACGATGGGGATAACTACTGATGTACTGCATATCATCCATGTTTGGTTATACTAATTCTTATTTAATAGATGTTTACTGAATGCATTAAAAATGTTTAGGGATGACTTAAGGATTTTAGAATTCATGTCATTAGAGAAAAAAGGAATACCAAAGAGTAACAAAAAAGTAGGGCTTTTGGTTCTGTAAGCTTTATGGACCTATGAAGTAACGAACATCTTTTATGAATCTCAAAAAATGTGTGGGTTTTTTTATTTCTCTAAAACGTTAAAATTTGAGATTTATTAAGGGGCAGATTTATCAAGGGTTGAATTTCGAAGTGGAAAATACTTTGAATTCGACCATCGAATAGAATCCTCCGACATTCAAATTCGAAGTCGGAGGATTTTATTCATCGTACGATCGTATTACGATCGTACTCTGGTCGTACTTCGAATCGTTCGATTTGAACGATTTTATCGTACGATTGTACGATTTTCCTTCGATACCTAAAAACTAAGAAAATTGCTCTGGCAGGTCCCCATAGGCTAACATAGCACTTCAGCAGGTTTAAGTTGGCGAAGTATTGAAGTCAAAGTTTTTTTAAAGAGACAGTACTTCGACTATCGAATGGTCGAATATTCAAACGATTTTTACTTCGAATTGAAGTCGAAGTAAATTCGAAGTCGTAGTATCCTATTCGATGGTCAAAGTACCCAAAAAATTACTTCGAAATTCAAACTTTTTTAACTTCGAAAATTCACTCGAGCTTAGTAAATCTGCCCCTTAGTGTAAAAACCACACAAAAAAACCCTAATACAAAACTTTGGCAATTAAAAGTTGTTGAGGTTCTATAAAAGTCAGTGGAATTGTGCTAAACCCATAGAACCCCTTTTTAATCAATTTGGACTTTTCCTTTCAATCAAATTTGATCGGGAACAAGCATTGAAAAGAAAAGTGATCAAAAATGGAGAAAATATACATAAAAGTAATCAGAATGTATATTATGTGAGCCAATATAGCCCTAATTGTGAAAAAGTTTTGGATCATTGGGAAATAATAAGTACTAATGAGCAGCTGTCACCAAAAGTTCCCAAGAGACCGAAATTTAGCTACTCACGAGCAAACAGCCTTACAGAACAATTAAGTCCATCGGACCCAGTTGATAAGTACATAAAGATAAGCCAAGGACATTTTTTAAGCCCAAGAGTATACGGGTTGTGTGATGTGTGGTAGCCTAATATTAGGTGTGCACTTCACACACCTGCACACTGGTAAGAAGTACACAATCAAATATAGAATGACACGTGAAACAGCAATGGTGGTAGATATCATTAAATGCCAATGTGGATTAGTATACTGTGGCAAAACCATTAGACAGCTTAAAGAAAGGATTAACATGCATAGGGGCGGTAAACCTGCAGCCCTTAATCAGGATAGAAAGATAGAGACAGTTAATGGTAAAAACAACCTGTTGCTAAACATTGGGCTGAAGCCAGATACGACGTGTTTGCATTTAGATGCATGCCAATAGATCTAGCTAAACCCACGTTCTGCATTGTATAACTAGACACAGGACTCTGCATTCACTTTCAGAGCAGGAAACTGCCTGCCCCTTACCCAGCCCACACCTTGCATGTCATTCAGAGGCACAGGGTATGTAGCAGCAGGAGGTGTAACCTTCTTTGGTGCCCAGTTCTTACCGCCTGCCAAATTCTATTTTCATTGATGCTTATACTTTTTACTATATTATTTCACATGCTTTGCTGATGCACTGCTATTTATTCCTGTTTATTTTAATCTGCAGGTGGCTGTACATTATGCAGTAATACCATTATAATGTACTTTTTTTTTTTTTTCAAAAAAAGTCATAAGATCAATATCCTGCTAAATATCCTGCTTTCATGCTGCAAATTCATTTTTACCAAGTCTCCTCCCCTTCATTTTCCCATTACTTTTTCTATGCCCAGAATTTTATTCGTATGGAACTCTAACCATGATAGTTCTTGGAATATTAAATGACCAAGTAGTGAAGTGGAACACAATAAATAATTAAGTTAGCAGGACCTGTATTGATCTGGTATTAGTTTTCACTTTAAATTTTTGAAGTACTTCCCCATATTTTTCACTCTGCCCTATGTTTTATAGTCTTTTTCAAATGTCTCAGAATCCTAGCCTGAATGATACAATTTTTTTTAGATACAGTTGATACTTGGTAGTAAAGAATCTGCCAATACAGCAGCCTAGGGAAGAGCATTCCACAGCACCCCCCAACAATGAAGGGTTTAATACAATCCCATTTAGGGTATAGGCTAAGCTTGCATATTTTTGTATCTCAAATGGATAACTTGACACTGAATCTGCCATTTAATAACCCAGTCAACCAATTTATTCCAATCCCCTTGAAAGGATGCCACATTCTGGATGGAAATAATTGGACTACATAGTTTTGTGTCACCAGCAAAGAGACAAAAGAGACAAAGACAAAGAGAGGTTAATTACTGAAATGTTTTCATTTAGGATATAACATTGTTCATAATGTGAATGGTGCTCTTCCTCTTCAGTTTCAAAGGGCAAGCAATGGTAAAGAAACACATTGGTCCATTCTTGAACCTTATATTTCCACTAAAACAATGCTTATCTTCCCCTGAATCTCATGCCACTTTGTTATTTCTGGAAGATATGTGGTTACAATAGAGATGGGGAAAATGCCATTCAGGAGATGGCTTGGGGAGCAATGATATATGTAAACACAATAGCCATGATTAATCCAGTGGCATAGAATACTCCATTCATGAGTAGAGTTGGGGGGCATGAGCACAGTGGTGGAGAATGCAACATATATACTATAATCACATTAAGGACTCATTATTATTCTGCTGGTGGGGAGGTCAGGAAAAACTTCATGCATCAGGCATAAGTATTCCAGGCCATTTATTTGGGATGGGGTGGTGTTTTAGCTTGCCTTATACTTTAATGGTGCACTGCAGTCCATCTTAATTAAGCATTGTCATGTGTGCCATGCGTTGTCATGTGTACCACTTTTATCATCAAATGCACCATTAGAGTCTCCATCTGTGTGCTGCTATTCATGTAATTTCCTGGAAACATCAGTGTTTTCCATTTACTTTATAATGCAGAATTAAAATACATAATAGCTTGCATCTTTGGAGAACAAAGAATGCAATGGTAATAGATCTAACTCCATATCAACTTAGCTATTAAAGTTACATTTTTATTACTGTGTCTATTCAGGAGACTGTTACAGAGGGCTTTACAAAGGAACAAGAAATGAACTAGGAATTTTAATTTAATTTAACAATAGCATATCATGAATGCCCTTAAAATATTATTCTCTAATTTCTTAAACACAATTCAGACTTTATGTGATCCAATTTTAAAAGCTGATGTCTTATTCTTAAGATATTTGATATTTGCGCTTTATGATAATGTTGCTAAAGTACCCTTGATGTGTTGTTTTCATTTTCAAACAAAAACCAGCAATTATACCTTTTCAGTTGGGAACTGCTTTTGTAAGTAAAAGATGATATTTTCAGCTAAAATGGAATTGCTTTGGTGTCAAACCAGATTGCCTGGCAAAATGTTTATACTTGTAAATTAAAAAGGAGCAGGGTTATTAAAAAAATAAGTACACTACATTTCTATTGGTTAAAAGTCAGCCTTTTAAGATTTAAAGAGATAAAATGACAATAATTGTTTTTCAACATTGGTTATCTTTGTTACTTGGAAAACAAACACTGTTACTAGAGTTAAATCACACCTTTTGTAAAACTACATAGACAGACAAACTACCGTACCACAAAATGCATACAGAAAATAAGCTTGGTATTTTGACTTGAGAGCCGCCCCAACTGTTTGTAGCCAGACTGTTGCCCAGCAGTAAGCCATTAAGCCACCACATTTACTGTATTTGTAGGCGTAATGTAGTGACAATTTATATATGTATTTTTTCCACTGTTCCAATTATGTCTCCTGAACTCCTCATATGACAGAGACCGATTTAACATTGATGATTATTTTACTTGTTAAAGGAAAACTATACCCCCCAAACAATGTAGGTCTCTATTAAAATATACTGAGTAAAACAGCTCATATGTAAAATCCTGCCTCATGTAAATAAACCATTTTCATAATAATATACTTTTTAAGTAGTATGTGCCATTGGGTAATCATAAATAGAAAATTTACATTTTAAAAATAAGGGCCACCCCTTGGATCACATGATTCACAGTGCACACAAACAAACCAAACAAACCATGTTAGGTCACATGAGCCAATTCTGTCTTTTGCTTCCACACTTCTTCCTGTTACAGTTAGAGTTGTTGTTTTTCTGGTCAGGTGATCTCTGAGGCAGCACACAGACCATCATGAAATGTTGGTTCAAGGAAAGAGATATAAAGGCAATATTTCTGTTTCTCCTCTGTTGGGTATGTTGGCATCACCGTATATGTTGTTAAACTGCCTGAAGGTTCCATAAACCATTAAATACTAGCCAGAATTGCCAAAAATTAATGGATCTCCCTATTGAAATGTTATGTTGTAGTCAAAGTACTTATTGCTGGATTTGTATTTTCCACCCAAAAACTTTACCTGAAAACCACGGAATCTTTGTATTATTCCACGAAATCCAACACAGATTAAGATATCTTCGGGACTTCTCCCATTGATATATATGCAACCTCGGCAGGTTTGAGATGTCGGATTTTCTGATTCAGACTTTTTCCATTCTCGGGGTATAATAAATCCTGAAAAATGTGTGGTTTTTTTTTTCAACTAAAATTTTGGATTTGAAAGTAAAACAACAGAAATCTCTCGGGTTTTTAGCATTCAGAGGTTAATATATAACCCCCTATGTGTTACACATATGCTCTTTTTCATGATTTGCTAACATAAAACACAATTTAGAGGCATTTCCATACACTATCTTCACAAATCCAGTACAAATCCATTACAACATCAAAGTAATATTCCAAAAGCAATTGTTTTAAGAATACTGCATTATCATAATTTAGCAATAATAATTACACGATCTACAAATGTTCCAGTGCAGCTGTTTTAGGGAGTAAAATGCAAGAGCTTAACCATTTAACTATATAACAAATAGATGCTGATTTAACATCCAGTCATTCACTCAATGGCAAATGAGTCACAGAGCTCTTAAGACTGTATACATTTCAGATTAAACCAGTACATAGATATACCAACCATATTGGTACAAAGCAACAATAAACTATAATTTACACCATTTAGAATAGGAAGACATATTTTAGCTATACGTCATACTGAACACTAAAGGGGTCATTGATCAAAAATAGTTTTTCTTTATTTGAGAAAAAAATGCAGTGAAGAAATGCAAATGCAAGATTCACACAAGTATTTTCTAAAACCTCAAATAGCCTATTTATTAAGCCTCAAATTTTATTAGGCAGGTTTTTAAGAAGAAAAGTCAGAATTTTTAGCAGAACCAAACTTGAATTTTTTGAGATTTAATATACTCCAAAGCTGCTAAAAATCCAAATCTGAAAAATACTCCACCTAAAACCTGTCGAAGTCATGAAAAAATCAGTGGCAGATGTTCCTTTTACAATTGGAAGATGGTTTTTGCCTTTATTATTTTACTGACTGGGGCTATTCAAATTTCTGAAGGTTCTGAAGGTAAACCACCCCTTTATGCAAATAATTAAAATTTTACAACAACATTTGCCTTTTCTCTGTAATAATAAAACAGTGCCTTATTGGATATAGTTACGGTATATATATATATATATATATATATATATATATATATATATATATATATATATATATATATATATATATATATATCTTTCTTTCAATAGGGCAGCACGCCGCTTCTTTGTGTATATCTCCGGGTGCTAGGAAAAGTCATTCTATATGCAATAAATCAGCAGTGTACAGCCGACGTGACGTTTCGGTCCCATCGGGAACCTTTCTTAAGGCAACCATGTCTGTGTTACAATCACATATATATATACTTTAAGTGAACCAATCCATAAGTAGTGACATCATCAACATGTGTAATTAGCATAATGATACTATTAAGGTGACATGTGCAATTGGTTAACTAATTCTTATTAGAGCCTGAAGTGAATTTGTGCTGTTTTAAATATAAAACAGTTAAAAAGGTAAAAGGTTAAAACATACAAATAGTGATAATAAGTTATTCATGATGACTATTAATAACCCCATCTTATTGATGCGATGTGAACATGAACCTAATTCTGTTGTGCTCACTAACGGTTTGTCTAAACAGACTAAAGGAATTCTTTTACACTTTATTCTATAGATCCTCAAAAATCTTATGTATCACCTTTTGGCTAAAAACAAATTGCAGGTCATAATTACAACGTCTTTTTCAATTATGCTATATCATATTCCCTTAACTCCAATGTACAACAGCACTACTATTCTGTACTTCACTTCAGATCTCATCCGACAATGGTGAGTTGAATAAATATCATGCATCAATGGGAAAAACCTGAAAAACAATGTTCCAAAAAAACAGTTCCTTTCACAGAAAACAGTTCAGGGATAGTGACCTGTATATATATATATATATATATATATATATATATATATATATATATATATATATATATATATATATATATATATATATATATATATATATATATATATATACACAATGGATGGCTAGGGCACACACATAAGGAGTTACACACCTGGGTGCAATACAGGAATACAATATCCACTCGAGAAAAATGCTGCTGCACACCAGGATTTATTGTGAAAAAAGTTAGTACTTTATTTGATCGACGTTTCGGTCCTCACCACGGACCTATATCTATATATGTATATATATATATATATATATATATATAGATAGATAGATAGATAGATAGATAGATAGATATAGATGCAATGTGACAGCACTCCAAGGATTTACAACATGGAACTCAATCAGGCAAAAAAGGGTTTATTGTATCCGACGTTTCAGTTCCAATGTGGAACTTTCATCTGGGAAGACTTTTCCCTGATGAAATAAGCTGCAAATTATTTGTTTTATTGAACAGTGCCCTACTGATGGGGCATTATGGTGGGGGTGAGTTTATTCTACTGCATATTAATAAACATAGCATTTTCTTCTTTTTCACTTTATAATGTATCAAGAAATATAGAAACAAATTAATTACTTGTATTGCGAATATGGTTTCCTCTACTACATTCCAGGTGTAGAGAAAATGTGATAATTATTTTGAGGCAAATTGAAATTCCCTAATTAGCGATGGCAATAAACATAGATTAGTCTTTAAATACTTTTGTCATAAATATCTATTGTGTCTTTAAGAATTCTAATATTACTAAAAAGAATTTGCAAAAACAATACAAGAATTCCTGAAAAAAAGTCTCAAAATGTTAACGCCTGACATCAGCTGATCAGATAAAACCCATGACATTTGTTTAGAGGGCAAACCATTTTCATAACACCGTTCACATCAAGCAATATTCCCTAAGACAAATATTTTCTCCATGATGTCTTTGAAATTTTTCATACATCCAGATCATGATATACAATATCTAGTGGAGATAAGTCTAAATCAACTGACAAAGGCTTGACAGAGGGTCTAGGATGACCGGAAACATTGTCTGTTTTTGTTTTGTTTGGTATAAGCCAATAAAATTTCACCATTACATATCTCAGTGTGCTGCAATACATTTTCTAAAGCAACTTTCACTGAAAATATAAATTCAATAATGGAATTTTGTGTTTATGGTCACTGGAGTCTTACATTGTGTTATCTAAGTCTTAACTTTATATTTTCTCCAAAATGGCTGCCTCTAAGGGTTTCCTTGCGATCATTTACATGATAGATCACTTCTGGAGGATCATTTATAACGTACTGTCTGTTAATTATGTTACATTTTGTCACAAAAAAATCATCAGTCTGTCATATCTGACAAGAATGTAAAAATCATTTCACATCATATAAACAGGAGCATAAAAAACGTATCTTAGAATGTATACAATAAAAATGCTTCTTAAGTAAGTTAGTACACAGTGGATATATGTAACATAACGTTTTCTATATAATTATAATTCCGCAATTTTTGGAAAATCTTTAGCAGTTTAACTTGCAAGGAAAGGAACAATGCAATTTATTATCTGTTATTTTTTCTTATAACACCAAAACATTTTGTTATTGCACAAGGTCTGTTTTGTGTTTAATTAACCAATATTGACCCAACATGAAAAAATAGTATTTAACTGATCTTTATTTTGACTATGACACAAGTAAGGAGACAACACAAAACAATGAGATCAGCAATACAGTGTCATCCAACATGGGTAAACTATCATCCTAAAAGCAGTGGAATGCTGTGGGTATGACAAATGTATGCTGTGGAATTGAAGGATTACTTTTAGACAATAATTGTTAAATTATTTGTAATTTTGGATGGCGTTCAATACATTTTCCCCACTTGTTTAATTAATTTGCACAAAATATTGATTTACATTTTAAAATTCCTTTTTTTTTTCTCATCCGTTTCACAAAATTAGAAACTGGGATTTTGACGTTTTGAAGTCTATGCATACAGGCACACGTGATTACCTGCTCAGAGATCTGTTAAATTGCTACGATTCTCTTTTTTGGTGAACTGTTATTGCTGCTGAAAGCTATTTTTGTTGTTAAAATTGTTTTTTGGAAGAAAGCTGCATTTTTTTTCAACTAGATTGCTATAGGCTGAAATAAAAGCCATTTTTTTAAAGAAACTGTGGGAACTTGTCATATGGTTCAAGAAAAAAGATATAAACTTAAATAATAATTCCCGAATCACACCCAAAATGCAACTTTGTTGGAAAAAACTTAGAACTTTTGTTTGTCTCTTTACAAACGTGCCCCAATGCTTTCAGTATTGAAATCTTGCTTTTTCAGAATGCATTCTCCATTTTTCTGCATTCTCAGTTTTTATGTATCCAAATTGAATTAACATACAATTTTGAAATTGGAATTTCAAAAATATAACCTCTCATTTTTAAAGGGCAAGCCAACCTTAAAATAAAAATTTGCCTAAAAAAAGAAAACATAATTCTAAGCTACTTTCCAATATACATTTGTAAAAATTGTCAGTGCTTTGAAGTTATTTGTAAAAACCATTGCTATTTAAAGCAGCATTCGATTAACTTCTGGTTGTTACATTTTAAACAATTTAGCAAAAAAGTCTTAGTTCCCTGCAAATACAGGTCTGTCAATCCATTAGAGGGCAGAGAACAGAAAGTGACAAACACTGTTTTCAATAGCAATACATATACAAATAACTTAAATACCGTAGAAAATTTGTAATAAATGTATATTACCAAGTTGCTTAGAATTATGTAATAATTTATTATTAGTATTAATTGTATTAGTGTTATTATTAATATTAACAACAACAGCAATAATCATAATAATAATAATAATACACAGTAAAGATGTCCCTGTCCAAAATATCTTGCAGTCTAAAAATAAAATCCCATATGTAATAAAAAGTTTGCCACAGGTTCAGTAAGCCATAGCAACCAATAATATGTTATACAAATACAAATTAGAAATGAAATCAAAAAGTCTTGTTGATCTTTTCCCCAGCAGAGATATATTCAGGGTAGTATCATGCTCTCTAGCAGCTCCCCCTGCCCTTGTGCTCACCCACTTTCTGGTGGTGTCTTGCTTCTTTGGCGGACCTCCTGCCCCAGAGCTCTGTCACTCACCAGTGGTGTTTTCCTTCCTGGTAAATCTCCTGCCCTAAGCTCATCTTCTCATGTCCCTGTGCTAGAAGCTGATCACCACAAGGGTACTAACCCCACTGTCCTCCTCGTCTTTGCTGTTGACCAGCTGCTAGAAGCACTGTTGTGCCAGTGCTCGGTCTAACCTGCATTCTGGAGTTGACCAGCTGCTATAAATGATAAAAAGCCAATATTTGTACACAAAAAGGAGAAAATGTGTCCGCGCACTTGTAATTATTTACAAATATTTACTTTTTATCATTTATAGCAGCAGGTCTTACTACTCAGTCACACTGTTGCTGGGGGACTTGATTTTAAATGCACAATAAATTTAGAATGCTAATGGACAGTGTAGGACTCATGTACTCATATGACGACACTGAGGAAATCTTTATCCTACATCAAGTATGTCGCTGCTACTAATATTGCTGGAGCATGACAAGAAAGGTCAGAAAATGCATTACTTTTTTTCTTCTTTGGTAAAGGAATTGCTAATCAGTTGTCAAGTGGAGAGAAGCTCATAGATCAAGAAGAATATTGCAGAGTGAGATTGTGCAAGTTTGTATGTATTTATATATGCACTCTGATGTGGTGGTTGGATCCCTGAGGAAGCCAATTATTGAAATTCACAGTTTTAGAGACTAACTCTAAGATGTGTCATTAAAGTATGTGTTCTATATGATGGATATAATTTTTGAATGGTTTCTACACCCCACACCTCTTGGTGGAGATTGTTTGTTTTTATTGTTATCAATGCATTTTTCCCTGAGTGTGCCCCAACCCATCCCAATAATTTGAGGTTTATCCATTCTTTCTATTTGTGATACTGCGAATTCCCAGTGCAATTTTTCCCTCTTATTTATATCTCAACAATTTATTATCCAAAAAAGTGTATTTGGGGTTGAATAATAGGAAAAATGGCTGAAAAGCTTCCTAATTTGTATCTGAAACGTGTATGTAGGTAGTGCTTGGGTGGTCTGACGTGTCCTGAATTTTTTTAACCACTTTGTATAGTCTCCCAAATTCATAAATTATTCTAAAGGGTATACACTATTTAAGTGTATTTAGGTGTATCCACATAACTTATAGCTTCTGTTCAGGACATGGGGTACAAGGGTTTATACAGTAGGTAGCAAAACTATCTTACTTCCTTTTTAGATAACTATTTAGTTCTATCTTTGCCATGGTTCATTCTACTGTTTGGAATTTTAACCATTGCACTGCATGATCAATTTTTTTTTGTATTCCTGTATACTTTCTTTCACCATAGATGACGTCTGTCTAATGTATAGCTGGTCACAGGATAGCCCCCTCCAAAATTTGCATTGCATGTGTACCATTCTTTCTTGGAGTGTATCATCTCAGAAACACTTTGCTTTGCAGATGCTTTATCTTGACTAACTGGGATTATGTCAAATATTATTGTTTGAATAGGATAAAATGAATCAAAATGTAATACGGTACTTTTGTAGAGAAGAATGAGCCTACCATGTTTTTGCCGATTACAGTATCATGGAAAGCAACCATGTTAAAATATGCATGTATTGTAAAATTACCACACAACAATGCAGAATTAATTTGAACATGTCATCTATAAAGCATCTGTCATCTGTAAAGCAGCACACTGCATACTGTACAACAGGTACACAACAGTACATTTTGTATAAACATATTTATCATCAAAATTATTCATAACAATATTTGTTTTGGACCAGGCTATGGAATTATACCTCTTATCTACAAGAAACCAGTTGGAGGTCAATAAGATGAACCTTTTCTGAGCCTATCACATGACCATGGTCAGTCTTAACGTAGTCAACTTACACACCCCCATCATGTGGAATGGAGATCATATTAATTAATTTATGACTTAATAAATTAATGTTTTTTGAGGTGTCAAAACTATCCAGTTACTATGTATTGTTTTCATTTAGATATTTCATAAAACTGGTACTTTACTTCAGATAATTGGATAGGATGTTACCACAAATTAAAATGAACAGCAATTATTTAGCAATCTATTATACAGTTTTGTGTAAATAGTATTTCTTTCATTAATATCACATAACCCACTGTCATGTAAGAATCAATGAGAACCATTGATTGATGTAGTTAAACCTGGATTTTTCATCGTACAAAATCAATGTATTCTCCAAGTATGTATGATTTCCCCTTAAGACATCTTCTGATGTTTTTACATATAATAATGTTGATCAACATCTGTAATAAGTTTTGAAAGGGTGTGATATATATTGAATGAAGTTCAGTTGTTTAAATAGTTTGCAAATATTTGCATTTACTGCATTAAATGCACATTTTGGCAGTTCAACTCCAGTTATCAATGGAGAGCACCAATGGCTGTAAGAATATCATGTTCAGTTGCTATATCTTGAACTACATAATGCGATCCAAGTTTGGCTGTAAAGTCTTTGAAGTGCTAAGTATCTGCAAATCAAACTTTCAGGTGAGTAGCTACTCCCTATTACTCCCTATTGGCAAAGAGCAAAACAATTAGTGAAGTTTGTCATGTTTTAACCACAATGCTGTGTTTTTCCAAGACTTCAAGCTTCATATTAGCTATGGCAATGTTTTGCACCTTCTAGCCCTAAATGAGCCTTAATAGGGCAGGTGTTGTATGTATTTGGGTGCTGTTTTTGACACATACAGTATCTCCAAATCAAATTCTCCATCCTCTGAGGAAGTCGTAGACGAAACGTGTAAGGCTGGTGATGTCGCTGGAGAGCGCCCCATCGGTTAACACGAGGAAAAGAACGCTGCTAGGAGTTCCAAAGCCACTTTGAGCAATCTGGCCAAAAGACTCTGTGCGGACATTTTACGGGGGGCGGTTCTCAACAGGACAACACATAGATATGCATTTAAATTGTGAATGCCATCCCACACTGGGAGGCGTGCTTCAAGTTTGAGGAGATTTATTGGGGAGATCTGGTGCGTTCACTAAATTTAAGAGAATCGTTCTGGATCCTAAAATTGGAGACTAGGATACCCAATGGTTTGAACACCAGACACGATTTATCATATCTATACTAGTACTGACGAGTCAATGGATCGGTGCTGGGTTTAATCTTCTCCCCCCTCCCCCCTCTTTGCCTATTTACATTTTTCTATTTACATATTTACATATTTACATATTTATATATTTATATATCTATTTACACACTTGTTGACCATATAGGTTTACCCCCAGATAGTTAACTATTAATTATTAACTATCCCATTCTCCAGGGATTAGAGAGATACACACATTTATATAAGGATCATTATTTTTTGACAACAGTATGGTTTTAATATACAAAATGAGGTTTTTACCTTCAGTAGATGTAGAGTAGAGTGTTTTTATAGTGACAATAAAGTATGTGAATTTTAAACGTTTTACAATGTTGTGCCCAGTAGGGGTCGCTATCTACATTTTGTATATAACCTGTCTGTGTTGCTCAGGATGTATGCCTATGATTAAGGGAGTGATTCCCGAAACGTGTAGGGCGTTGGATCCTTACAGGAGTATGGAATAAATCTATATTCCTTTGTACCGGAGTGCCATCCTTTTTCTTGGTGTTTAATTGGATTTCAGCAGTGGGGACGCTGCGGACAGAGCACCGACTGGAGCAGCAAAAAGGGAGTGTGAACCTTGATCGGTCCTTTTTCGGTGAGGAGATTTATATACATGCATTTGAACATAATCTGTTTGTGAGTACCCATCAGGATAGTTTAATACAAGGAGAGTTTTAAATAAATCCTTTATATATATATTGCCTATGGTGGTGGTGAAGAAGGGTCTACATGTAGGGGCACATTTACTATGGGTCGAATATCGAGGGTTAATTAATTCAAAGGATTTTAATCCATCGATCGAACGATTTTCCTTCAATCACAAATTGCCTAGAAAGCCTATGGGGGCCTTCCCCATAGGCTTTCATTGGTGCTCGGTAGGTTTTAGGTGGCGAAGTAGGTGGTCGAAGGTTTTTTTTAAAGAGACAGTACTTCGACTATCGAATGGTCGAATAGTCGAACGATTTTTAGTTTGAATCGTTCGATTGGAAGTCGAAGTCTTAGTCGAAGGTCGAAGTAGCCAATTCGATGGTCGAAGTAGCCAAAAAAATACTTCAAAATTCGAAGTATTTTTCATTCTAATCCTTCACTCAAGCTAAGTAAATGTGCCCCTTAGTGTGGTGATTATAACTAACAACCTTCAAACAACAAAAAGGGGTCATATACGCCAAACAATATTGCCCTATGTTTGTTTGTTTCATCCTGTGCCTCTGGCACTGTCTTTTGTTATAGGTATTACAATACAAAAAAAGCTATCCTTTAAAATCAATTTATTCCCTTAAGAAATAAATGTTAAAACATATTTTGAAACTAAACTGAGCTATATTGAAGGAAACAAGAAGGAAGACTATTAAAATGTCACAGGGGACAGTTGAATTATTGAAAACCTAAAGTCTAGTAAAGAAGTAACAATGAAAGACAAAAACCGGGAACAACTTGAAAGAGCATTATGTAGGTTACAGGTTATACTTTAAATAACCTCACATTTTTAAATAATAGCAATGTTACCTTATATATTAAAGATATTGAAAATAAAATATTTCCCTATTGTTTCCTAATAATATTATTGGCATGCTGAGAGGCATTTAAAACAATATATCTATGGTGTATCTAAGGTCACTTAAAAGTACCTTTGAAAATAATGTAAACTGTAGCAAGCAATGCTAGTCAGCATTAGCAAGGGTTAGCACAATATTGTCCTGTATTAAAAGTGGTACCAATTTGTAGGAGGAGAAACTTATTCTTTCCATCTACAAATCCCTGTTAAGGCCCCCATCTAAAGTATCTAAAATTATTGAAATAGTGGGAATCTGCAAGTTATACTGATCAATTTTATGAATTTTGTATATAATAAAGGGATACAGAAATTAGGCACTTAATTAGGCAATGAGATCATTATATATACATATCATTCAACTTGTGATGGGCAAATTTGTCTGAAACAGGTGAAAAATTCACAAAACGTGAATTTTGACACCAAAATCAATTTGCAAAATGCGAATTTTGACGCCGGCGTAAATTTGCGGGTGCCAAATTGACGCCCACGACAATTTCAACACCGGCAACAACTGACGCGCATTAAAGTCAATGAGTGTCTGTTTACTTGTTGACGGCTAGGGATGTAGCGAACCGCCGATAATGTGTTCGCGAACGCCGTTCGCGAACACCGGCAAAAATTGCGAACAGTTCGCGAACTTCGAACATCCGAAAATCGTTCGATTCGAACGATCGAAGGATTTTAATCGTTCGATCGAACGATTTTCGTTCGAATCGAACGAAAATCGTTCGATTTTAGCGATCTAATGGTCGAATGGTCGAACGATTTTGACGCGAACGCCTATTGGCGAACGTCGCGCGACGTTCGCGAACTTGCGGCGGACGCGAACAGCCGATGTTCGCGCGAACAAGTTCGCCGGCGAACAGTCCGCGACATCCCTATTGACGGCATCGGAAATATCGCTGCTAAAGCTATTGATCCTTTCTCTCATAATTGGAAACTATATCTGGTACTTTGGCGAATGGTGAGAGCAAAGAGTTGTAGAGAATAGTAGCAAATATTCCAAGAAAATATGGGAGATGGTGCATGTTCCTATGTTGCCTATTTTAGTTATCAAAGGCAATGGTCTAATCTATAATCACTGTCTTTTACATAAATTAATTTCAGGCAACTATTTATAATATATATATGAATATATATTAATATAGACCATGTGCAGTAGATGCTGTTGATGCTGTTGAATATTTGGACATGACTATTTCTCATATGTTTATACTGTGCAGTATATGCCATTCAGAATGAAATGTTAAGTGACATACTGTACAGGTCAACTGTGATTTAAATTTTTAATGTCAAATTGTGCTCATTAATAGGGATGGGCGAATTTTTTCGCCCCGTTTGGCCGAAAAAATGACGCCCATAGACTTGTATGGAGACGTGCGTCAAAAAAAAAAAAGACGCGCGACAAAATAATTTCGCCGCGTGACAAATTTTTTTTGACGCCCATAGACATTTCGCCAGCGGCGAATTTTTGGCGAAACTAAACGGGTCAAATTCGCCCATCCCTGCTCATTAAAAAGCACTACTCACTGCCTTATGTTGGGCACATTTAACAAACCCGCTGTAGTGATCTTACCTGGTGGTCTAGTGGGGGGAAGGCAGGGATGCCCGCCACGCTGTGTGGTCTCTGCCAGTAGGCCGCAGGCGCCTGCTCATTAGGGTGCGCGGCGTGCTGCTGACTCATTTAAAGGCGCAGGTGCGCTGGTGTGATGACATCAGTGTGCAAGGGTGCGAAATTCAAAAAGTATAAATAGCCTAATAGGGCTTCCAGACCTTGCCCATTATAGCAGTTTGTTCCTGGTGCTATTTGAGCTTTTGCTAATCTGTTTTGAACCTGTTTGATTCCTGTTGTGACCACTGCCTGGCTTTTGACTATTCTGACCTTTGGATCCTGACCCTTGCCTGAATACCGACTACCTCTTCTGCTTAACCCCTCTGATTGACTTCCTGGTTTGACCCTTGCCTGCCTGACTACGTTTATTCTCTGCCTGCCCTGTCCCGGCCTGATCTGACTACTCTATTGCCTAACGTCTTGTACCACGACCTTCTGCCCAAAGACTTTACCTGCAGTTGTGTCCCTTCGCTTGTCTAGAACCTTTCGACTTGCACCTCTCGTTTTAAGACCTGGCGGCATCTGAGTAGCTGAGGGCTCCTCCCGAGGCCAAAGGCGGCTACTACAGGAAGAAGCACGAGCTGAGACCAGGGTGCTTGCCATTGGTTCTAGATTCAGGGTGCCAACCGTTACACCCGCATTCTTTGATTTACTGTATTTTGAATATCTCAGAGGAAGTATGCGAAAAAAACGGAGTCAGCATTAGAAGTAGTACTACATAATGAAGGCAGTTTGAAGAACACATAAAATTCTAATAGTTGTTTACTAAGCACTGTGCTCATTTCTAGATGGAACATATTTTAATTTTTGAACTAGCCTACATGCCACAACATTATTCTTTTCACTAGAAAAAAATGTGTTCAGGGTGCCCCCAAAGTCTTAATAAATTGTGTTTGAACTTTGTTTCCACCATGATGTTACATCAAGAGTTTTAAATAGTTCTCATAAGTACCATACATACATTTCATGTAGGGTAAAATAGAACTGGCAGGGTATATGTACTCTAAGACTAGCAGTTAGGCAGGTTATAGATAGACTTAAAAGATTGAACTTGATGAATGTGTGTCTTATTTTTAACCTAACTTACTATGAGTACTATGAGTGTTTTTAGGAATTAACAAATGCTGCATTTGGTCATTTTAATCAAGCTTAATCCACACATATTCACCTTACTGCCTTACTGCGTGTTCTTGGCAACAGAATATTCATATTTGGTCTCATGCAAAATGCGTTATATATTCCTAATACTATAAACCAAATTAATATAATAACGCATTATGTATGAATTTAATGTTGTATTACTATAATATAACATGCTGACATTTAGGGAATCGTGAATTTCCTTTTTAAGAGCGGATTAATGAAACTCAATTAAAAATATATTATATGTTATACTTATAACAACTGATCCTAACAAACATGTCTTGAAAAACAGTGCACTATATTTATTGAAATATGTTTGAATGTTTGCAACTTCTTTACATCTAAAATAAGCAAGTTATTAAAATAGTAAAATATTATACAGAAATAAAATATTTAAAAAACTCAACATAAGAAATACCTCTTTGTGCCAATTAATAAGCAACCAAAATAATTAATTAATTTAAAATTATATTAAATTGTCTAAAGAAAATGTATGATGCATAATTAAGATTATCTCTTATTAAAAGAAATAAGTGTTGCTTTAGTACTTACAAATAGTATGTTTTCTGTATTGTAAATGAGCACATGAAGAAGGTGGAAGTGGAGGCCCCCAATAGGCTAAAACAGCACTTTGGCAGCTTTTAGGTGGCGAATGGTTGAAGTCGAAGTTTTAAAGAGACAGTAGTTCAAAAAAATTCAACCTTCGAATTTCAAAGTTTTTTCAAATTCAAATCGAAGTATGACTATTCCCTAGTCGAAGTACACAAAAAATAGCTCAAAATTCGACCTTGACCTTTGATAAATCTGCCTCTAAGTGTATACAGTGGCAATTCCCAAAACAAAACATGTGAAACGTGTAAATGAGTGAAATGCTGTTTATTTACAGCAAATCTAGCTGTCATCTATTAGATAAATTACTCTCTTGCACCAGGGAAGATTATGTTGTAATGGGATGCATCTGGTAATTGAGAGCGATTTGGAGCATAGATAACCAATAATGTACAAACAAAGGAAAAATGTAGAAACAAAAGACCAGCCAAAATTTATAGATTGCAATTTGTCGAACGAGCTCTGAATTAGTGCAAATTATTGTAAACAAAATGGTTACACAGTCACAATTATAAAGCCTCTATTTTTTTCTTTTATATGTTCCTTTGTATACTTTGTATTCATGAAGAAAATAATTAGTCTTTCCAAAAAAACACTGTTTCTTAAAATAATTACCTATTTTATCTTTGTTGCCATTTATTATGCAATTTTAAACATGGCACATTCTTTTTTACACAATTCTAAAGCAAAGTTAAAAAATAATTTGTGTTCATTTAGTTTTTCATAGATGTGCTTCATTCTGCAAAGTGACTCTTCCATTTGCCTTTAGCTTTTGAGCATCATTTTGTAGGCCTATTTGTATATCTGTGAGACTATCATTGTGGAGCTTTATAAAACAACATCTAACCATGTATCATGGTTAATTCAATTGGAGCATGGTATATGAAAAATAATAGATTTTTTCACTCCCTGAATCAACTGTTATGAAAAAAATAAACACATATTCAATAAATAACTGCCTGAGCAGTTGGTTACACCATCTTCCATTTATTTATCAGTCATTAGATGCAATCAAAGTAGATCAATGCTTCCTATGTTCTTCTCTTATTTTGGGGTTATATTTACTATCAATCCATATTATTATATGCTACAGATTTTATCCTAAGCATTTCATTCGTTCACTTACACATGTTAATCATACCTAGAAGGGCAAACTGATCCACATGACTAAACAAAATAAATGTTATTGGAATAACCATATGGTTACATTAAACCCATTGTGACATAGTAATGATTTCCTTTAAAATGTTTAGTTACATGCAATTACTCTTTTTCTCTTACTGTAAATTTCCAATTGTTTTCATATTGTAGATTATTATTGTAGATTATAACTAATTATTTAGATGATAATTAGTTATTGATGTAGATTCTTTATTGCTATAAATGGATTACTACAGAACCATTATAATTGCTTAATATACTGTAGTCCAAAAAGTGTATTGAATTTTCACATCTACAGTATTGGAAATTTAAGTTTTGCTAAGAGATGCTCCAGTTTTCTCAAAGGAAGATGCCACTACATTCTAAGAAAAGAAATCAAATCAACTTCTCTGAGCCTGTTTTGTATACTACATTTCCCCTTCTCCATTCAGCAGAAGCACATTTGTTGTATGTAGTTTCACAAGCTGAAATGTAAGGTTTAAGCCAACAGGCAGAGGGCAGTTGCACTACTACTTAAACAGTTTAAAATTCATTATTCATATATCAAAAGTGGTGCGATTTTTAGCATGAAAACATATTTCATTTTTGTTAACCTTTTCACTGCCAGAAAGGTTTCACATTTATCTTGCAGTTCATTTTGTGCATTTCCTGGGGGATTTTTAGCTTATCTAGGAAAGATATAAGGCTTTTTTTTACCAGCACAGGTGCAGCATGCAAAGTGCAATTTTGGCCACAAATCTTTTACCCAGAATGCTGCATTTTTCCCTATAATTTCAGTCATTGTATTAGTCAGGGATAGTAATGCTTGGTGACATTTTTACTTTTGTAAATATAACACTTACAAAGATGATTTGGGTAACATAACTTCGATAGCTTAATTTGTTTCACCACTTCAAAAAATGGCAAATACAT